>NW_020664436.1:51511770-51717958 GCF_002925995.2 Terrapene triunguis
GGGGGTCCTTCTGCGCTCCCGGTCTTCGGGGCACTTCGGCGGCGGGTCCCGGAGCGAGTGAAGGACCCGCCGCCGAAGTGCCCTGAAGACCTAGAGCGCGGAAGGACCCTCCACCGCTGAATTGCCGTCCCGAGGGCGGCAAAATGCCGCCCCCCCAAATCCTGGCACCCTAGGCAACCGCCTAGGTCATCTAAATGGAAGCGCCAGCCCTGCCTAGGACCTTCTACAAAGGATCTGGGGTTGTGTTGTTCATGTTGTCTTTATTAGATCTAGATTTAAAGCAATCTGTAACTTGGTAGCCTGGAAAGATTAGGCTAGCACATACATAATACAGACTGTTTTGTTTTGTGTTGCCTTTCTGGTAATACACGTAGCCCTCTCTATCTGTAGCAGCAGTGTTATATATCAATATGGACAATGAATCTATTGTATTATCTCCTGCAGAAGCAAGTCCTGTCAGTGCTTGCTATTGATCCAAGAAACTCTTACTTGATTACTATAGTTTAGTTATTTATTTATTCAGTGCAACAAGAACCCACTGAGACAATCACTTATTTTCAAGGAGAATGTGAAAAAAGCCTTAAGCAGGTACTTTGTATGCTTACATTTCAGACAAATTAGCAGCTCAGTAGGAAGATAGATGAAGTTAGTAGGACCAGAAGAGTACTATATCTATATGAACCTAGGGCACTAATGCTTTTTTCCCCATTGACTTGACTGGAAGCTGCATCAACCCTAAGACAGCAAAGCACTGAAGTGTGTCACTATTATTTATTGTTAGTTTTATTATTGTAACACCTAAGTTTAAAGCTGTTCATTGTGCCTTAAACTCATGCTTCTGTGGTTTACTGACTAGGAAATTACTTAAGCCCGTGCTTAAAGCTAGGTCTGGGTTTTAGTGTTTTGCTGAATCAGACCCTAGAATAGTAATACATCTCGCAAATTTCTTATATACATAGCTGATTTTTTGGCCTTACATTCAAATAATTTTAGATATAGATATAAAGTAACTTGATATGCTATTTCTTAAACTTTTCAAATATATTTGACTTCTGCCTTGGCTGAGCTACATAAACTCCTTAATGCCAAAACATTGAAAAAAGTCAGTTAAAAAGCATTTTGTTCTGAATTAAAAACATGCAATGGATGTCTTCAGGTTTACACTACAACGTGGCCTGGGGTTGCCCAGAGTGATTAGACAAAATGGAACAGATCTTCAGCTAGTGTAAATCAGTGTCACTTCACTGACTTCAATGGAACGATGGTGATTTACACGGGTAGAGGATCTGACCCAATAGCTCTAGGGCAATTTACAGCTATTTCAAACTATTTGCTGAGCACCAGCCTGTCTACCTGGAAGTAGATCACAGGTAATATTTTCAAAAGAGGGACAATAATTAATTAAACAAGGATTGAACAAATCCAGGCCCTGTGGTTCAACACTAGCTCTCACATTTTTCAGCAGATTCTATGCTGTGAAGGGGACACCAAAGCATCTCAAAAGGAACCCCTCACTTGCATTTAGGTAATCCGAATATACCTTCATGTTTTAATAAAACAATAAATATTACTAAATTATTATTAATAGTATTTACTTATAACAGTAGTACCTAGAATCCACAATCAAGACAAGGGCCCCATTGCTCTAGGCACTGTGCAAACTCCTGCTAAGAGACGTCTCCTACCCTAAAGAGCTTACAATCTAATAGACAAGATAGACAAAGCGAGGGAGGGGAAACAGAGGCCAAAAGAGGTGAAATAACTTGCCCAAGGTGCTACTGGAGCACAGTGGCAGAGCCAGCTGTAGAATTCCAAGTCTCCTGATCCCTAGCCCATTGCCCCAAATGCCTCCCATAACATCTGTCGTTTGCCTGCATCTCTCAACCCAGTTGACATGAGATATATGCTCTTCTACAAACATGCTTTCTCTCACATGCATATCATTTCCTGACAGCATATTTGGAAGGCCCAATTTTTAATGAATCTGAGACACACTAATAATACTCCTGGCCTGAACAGAAATACTGGACTCTACAATTTGGCCTCAGCCCATTTTTTGTAACACAGTCACAGAGAATGGCACCTGATGACTACGTAGGGGTTGTTCTTCCTTTACTTTCTCAAATAAAATGTGATTAGCAATAAATAAAGTGATGCATTACAGAGTTTTGAAGAAAATAGCAGTTTGAGGTGCTCAGACAAATTGATTCTATTGCAGTGTTACTTTTCCCATGGGACATAACAAATTAAATGACAAAGCCAAGTAGAGAACAGTGATAAATCTCTGTTTGGATATTAATCAGCTTCCCTCTCATTTACCATCTTCTATTTAATTAGCTGACTGTACACAGTTTGAACAATGAACCTTTCATTCAACAATCTCCATAACTGTAATTTAAATGGATTTCCTGAAAGTTGCCCTCCGGGCTTCAGAGAGATGATTCCAAGAGCTCTGTGAACACTGTACATCTTATATAATGGAGAAAAATTCAAATCCTGCTCTGAGTTGTAATTAGATAATGCCAGGAGAAGGGGGGAAAGGATCAGATGAACTGCAACTGGAGTAGGAGAAAAGTGCATTTGATATCACTGGGATACAGAGCTAGCACACAAACAAACAGCACCAAATGACAATTAAGGCATTAGATACTGTCTGGTAGGAAAATGAATATTCATGTCAGAGACACTGCAATGAGACTCTGTAGAGGAAGCAGTAAGCTGATTGAGAGGTATAAAAGGCAATGAGATGATACAAACAGGAGCACACACCACTAGTGGGAACCTTGACTCTGTAAAATTCAAACCAACACAGTTAAAGCAGTTTTTTCAGTCCCACCAAAAAACTGTCCAGCAGCCCCCCATTCCTTGTTGTCTAAGGACACAAGTTGTGAAATACACACTCACTGGGTTCAGGTGGGTTTGTACTTGCTACGGCTAGGCCATGGATCCACTGCTGCAGCCCATGCTACTGCAGCTACGCTGCTATTTATACTCACGCTAGCTCGATGGGAGTTAGTGCAAGTGTGTGTATGTGGGCAGGGGAATCACACCCATAGCTCGTAGTGTAGACAGCCTTAGCATAGAGGGTAGCTGTCGTTGTGTATTCTGATGCAATGAGGCTGCAGAGACCAAAGGTCATCCGCCATTTTGGAAGATGGGGATCTGGACTGCAGGGGACAGGACAGTGGCTGGCTGAAGCAGGTGCTGAGCATCTCCTGGCTGCTACTCTGCACCCCCAATTCCCATTCCTTTCAGCATCCCTGAAAAATGGAGCCCTTTGCAGACAAGCCTCTGGGCTAAAGACAGGCTCAACAAACAGGCCAGAAGGAGTATTAAGGAGCATCATCGTATCAATACGCCCCAAACCCAAGGATGACCCCAAAGACCACCATGAAATGAAGTAGTAACAATTTAGTAATGGCACCTGTGGAAGCCCAATAGAATGAGGGCAGCAGTAAGTGCAAGGGTGCTCTGCAGAACAAGTTGATGTTTCCCTCATGGAAAACATTGCTCATGATTACCGTAAATGGGACTGATTTATGAAATAATACCTGACTACAGTACAAAGAGTGCTGAGTCAACTGATGTCATTGACAGCTGAACTATATTAAATTAAAAGCTATATCTGTTTACTATTACATAAGAGGAAAAGCCAAGAGTGGAAAAAACCTGGAATTTGGCAACCTCATTTAATCACATCTGGCAATTTTCTAGTCTGAGGGATTATCACTGCTGGATATCAGGCTTTTAGAAAGTAGATCAAACAAAGAAACTAGAGCAAGCTAGACTCAGAAAACAAAGAGTCTGATTTATTTATTTATTTATTTATTTATCAATGACTATGTGTTCACCTTTCACTAAGATTATAAGCATACTTGACAAAGATGTGTTTGGCACAGTTCCTTTGGAGTAAAGATTTTGTTTAATGTCAGGGTTAGAACAATTCTAATTCAGGTTAGGGTTAGTGATGGCTGACTCTCAAAAGTTCAGGTGAGGATCAGATAAACATCCAGAAGCTTAGATTCTTATGCAAAATTTACCTGAACTATCTGTACCTTGAAAACCTGGCATGAGTAAGATTTTCTTGTGAAATGTACGTCAGTTCTGTTTAAACACTGTAAGAACAGCTTTTGGCAAGCTACTATGGCATTTCCTGTTCCAACAAACCTTGAGGTGCAAAAACACTACAAAATGTGAGACGGAAGTTATGTGCAAGGTTGGTTCTGATAGGGGATGAAGGGTCATAGGTGTGAAGGGGATTATTTTACCAAATCATTTGCTCTATCTTTTGCTAATTAGTGTTAAACATGTAGGGCAACATTTGGCAAGTCTCATAGATTTATCACGTGAAGGATGGATTCCATATAGATCACACAGTGAGATCAAGCAAGTTTCATAGATGAACCATGTCATCAGAACATAAGAATGGCTATACAGGGTCAGACCAATGGTCCATCTAGCCCAATATCCTGTCTTCCAACAGTGGCCAGTGCCAGATGCTTCAGAGGGAGTGAACAGAACAGGACAATTTATCATGTGATCCATCCCTGGATCCAGTCCCAACTTCTAGCAGTCAGAGGTTTAGGGACACCCAGAGCATGGAGTTGCATCTCTGACCATCTTGGCTAATAGCCATTGATGGACCTGTACTCCATGAACTTATCTAATTCTTTTTTGAACTCGGTTATACTTTTGGCCTTCACAACATTATGTCCAAATACTGTGAAGAGGTCCACTACAGACATGTAGCAGAATGAAATCGGAGGTTTTTAAGAACAGGTTGAACAAACACCTGCTCTGCACAGGGGACTGGACTTAATGACTTCTCGAGGTCCCTTCCAGCCCTACATTTCTAGATTTCTATGAAGTTTCCGATGGAGATGGGGAATGGATGAGGAAAAGGTATGCAGATCCTGTTATCAAGACTGGGCAAAATTAAACTGAGAGCACTTTCTCACTTTGGTCTATTCTATTCAAGTGATGCCAGCCCAGTTGTGTGGATCAGTTGCTCCTGTTATTTAGGCGTGAGGGAAATTTTCTGGAGAGCTCAAAGGGTAACCCTTCACATGGAAATGCAGGAATTTGTCAGTACTATTCAAAAGAGAGAGCTCGGCTTGGAGCAGGTAGATAAAAAGTAAATAATAAAAGAACCTATTTGTTTAATGCAATCTCTCCTTTAATGTGAAGAACAATTTTTTTTATTATTATTTGTATTATCATAGAGCATAGGCATCCTAGTCACAGACCAGGACCCCATTGTGCTGGGTGCTGTACAAACACAGAACAAAAAGACAGTCTCTGCCCCCAAGGAGCTTACAATGTAAGTAACAATGTACCCAGCACCATGGTATCTGAGTGCCTTCTAGTGATCCACTCAGCAATATGGCTAGCATCAGTTACTTATGATTCAATCTTTCTGTCTTCCTTTGCCAAGGCAGATAATTGGGTGTGGAATTTCTTTGAAAGTTTGTTCATTTGTGTTGTTCTAGGTGTTTTTATTAGGGGATGCGCGGTCAAAGAAGTGTGCCTTGCACTTTGAATGGAAAGTGGCAAGTTTTCAGATAAACAATATTAAATTGTTTTATTTTCCACCCTGAGTACCGGGAATAATAGTTGTACTTCTCAGTTCATGTTATGCTGAATTGTTTGTGATATCTAAAAAATAGACTAAGGGCTTGTCTACACGGGGAGCTATTCCAAAATATCTATTCCTGATTAACTTCATTTATGGATGCTCTTATTCCTGACTAAGAGTGCCTTACTCTGAATCAGTTTAATTCACTTGGTTTAAATTAATCCAAAATAAGGCACCTGTATTCTGGAATAAAAGAGTCCACACATGGAGTTAATTGGGAATAGTTAATTTTATATTTAAATTCATACCCTACTTCATTCTGGATTAACTTTCATGTGTAGACAAGCCCTAAGGGTATATTTCTTTTTCTAACCCTGACATCCTGCCACTCACAAATCAATAAAAATCCCCAGGTCTACATGACTTTTTGAGATGCCATGAAAAGAACAGCCTCAATCTTCAGATCAGCTTCCAGGAAACTTAAGCCAAATTTGTCCCTGAATTAATTGACTTAATGGAGCTCCAACTAAGCAGCGGGGCAAAGCCTAATTTAGTTCAACCAAAATGGCAAACCATCTGTACTTTGTCTAATCCAACTTGGGAAAACTGGGACCTTTTCCAACCTCAAAGTCTGCCAATCTATGTGAACTGGTTTTGATAAAAAAAAATGCAAATCCATTCGAACTAAAACTAGAATCCTTTGGAAATTTCATGCACTCAAGTTCTCTTATCAGATTTCCCTTACTTCCTGGTTGTCTTAACCAGGCCAGAATTACTATAAGCACAGTCTTTGTAATCATGTTTCTGTATTTCCATTTTCAGTCCTGGCTGTAACTACCAAGAGCACTTAAAATTTAATTTAGATATTTAATAAAACAAAGCTAATGTTACTTTTTTAAACAGTAAAAACTAGGTTCAGTATGTGACATGAGTCTGAATCAAAACCAGGAGTCAGCCTGCAATAAAATGAGTAGTGAAACTCTCCCAAGCTCCATCCATAATTCAAGAATCACCCTTCAGGAGGCCAACACAAGGTACTACTCATAGCAGATTGTGCAGCACTTCACAATGCAAGTGTCCCCTTTCTTTCTTACACTCTTTAATCAGCTATTGGAATAGGTAACAACATTGACAGCTGATATTTATATTATCATGGCTGGGCTACTGAGTGAACATCTCATTGCCACAAATAGCTCTCAGAGCTGTTGTTCCAGGCTGCTTGCTGGCTCAGGCAGACGTTGCTGAATTGGGAATGTTCATATTTTGAACACTTTCTTTATAAACACATATGCTAGAGACTTTTCTTTCGAAATGGAAGCATAGATTTTGAAGCATAAAATGAAGCCCCCAAAGAAACGTACTGACTTACTGAGCCATTGTGAATCAGCCCATTTTGAATGCAGACCAAAATCCCGAAATTGAATACTAGGCATAGAATCATAGAATATCAGGGTTGGAAGGGACCTCAGGAGGTCATCTAGTCCAACTCCCTGCTCAAAGCAAAACCAATTCCCAACTAAATCATCCCAGCCAGGGCTTTGTCAAGCCTGACCTTAAAAACCTCTAAGGAAGGCGATTCCACCACCTCCCTAGGTAATCCATTCCAGTGCTTCACCACCCTCCTACTGAAAATTTTTTTCCTAATATCCAACCTAAACCTCCCCCACTGCAACTTGAGACCATTACTCCTTGTTCTGTCATCTGGAACCACTGAGAACAGTCTAGATCCATCCTCTTTGGAACCCCCTTTCAGGTAATTGAAAGCAGCTATCAAATCCCCCCTCATTCTTTGCTTCTGCAGACTGAACAATTCCAGTTCCCTCAGCCTCTCCTCATAAGTCATGTGCTGCAGCCCCCTAATCATTTTTGTTGCCCTCCGCTGGACTCTTTCCAATTTTTCCACATCCTTCTTGTAGTGTGGGGCCCAAAACTGGACACAGTACTCCAGATGAGGCCTCACCTCACGTCCCCCGATCTGCTGGCAATGCCACTACTTATACAGCCCAAAATGCCGTTAGCCTTCTTGGCAACAAGGGCACACTGTCGACTTATATCCAGCTTCTCATCCACTGTAACCCCTAGGTTCTTTTCTGCAGAACTGCTGCTTAGCCATTTGGTCCCTAGTCTGTAGCAGTGCATGGGATTCTTCCGTCCTAAGTGCAGGAGTCTGCACTTGTCCTTGTTGAACCTCATCAGGTTTATTTTGGCCCAATCCTCTAATTTGTCTAGGTCCCTCTGTATCCTATCCCTACTCTCCAGCATATCTACCATTCCTCCCAGTTTAGTGTCATCTGCAAACTTGCTGAGAGTGCAGTCCACGCCATCCTCTAGATCATTAATGAAGATATTGAACAAAACCGGCCCCAGGACCGACCTTTGAGGCACTCCGCTTGATACTGGCTGCCAATTAGACATGGAGCCATTGATCACTACCCATTGAGCCTGACGATCTAGCCAGCTTTCTATCTACCTTATAGTCCATTCATCCAGTCCATACTTCTTTAACTTGCCGGCAAGAATACTGTGGGAGACCGTATCAAAAGCTTTGCTAAAGTCAAGGAATAACACATCCACTGCTTTCCCCTCATCCACAGAGCCAGTTATCTCATCATAGAAGGCAATTAGGTTAGTCAGGCATGACTTGCCTTTGGTGAATCCATGCTGACTGTTCCTGATCACTTTCCTCTCCTCTAAGTGCTTCAGAATTGATTCTTTGAGGACCTGCTCCATGATTTTTTCCAGGGACTGAGGTGAGGCTGATTGGCCTGTAGTTTCCTGGATCCTCCTTCTTCCCTTTTTAAAATATGGGCACTACATTAGCCTTTTTCTAGTCATCCGGGACCTCCCCCGATCGCCATGATTTTTCAAAGATAATGGCCAATTGCTCTGCAATCACATCCACCAACTCCTTTAGCACCCTCGGATGCAGCGCATCTGGCCCCATGGATTTGTGCTCATCCAGCTTTTCTAAATAGTCCTGAACCACTTCTTTCTCCACAGAGGGCTGGTCACCTCCTTCCCATGCTGTGTTGCCCAGTGCAGCAGTCTGGGAACTGACCTTGTTCGTGAGGACAGAGGCAAAAAAGTATTGAGTACATTAGCTTTTTCCACATCCTCTGTCACTAGGTTGCCTCCCTCATTCAGTAAGGTGCCCACACTTTCCTTGACTTTCTTCTTGTTGCTAACATATCTGAAGAAACCCTTCTTGTTACTCTTAACATCTCTTGCTAGCTGCAACTCCAAGTGTGATTTGGCCTTCCTGATTTCACTCCTGCATGCCTGAGCAACATTTTTATACTCCTCCCTGGTCATTTGTCCAATCTTCCACTTCTTGTAATCTTCTTTTTTGTGTTTAAGATCAGCAAGGATTTCACTGTTAAGCCAACCTGGTCGCCTGCCATTTTTACAATTCTTTCTACACATCGGGATGGTTTGTTCCTGCAGCCTCAATAAGGATTCTTTAAAATACAGCCAGCTCTCCTGGACTCCTTTGCCCCTCATGTTATCTCCCAGGGGATCCCGCCCATCAGTCCCCTGAGGGAGTCAAAGTCAAACCTACAGAAAGTTCCAATACAGAACTAGATTTGAATTTCTTGGCTGGCCCATTTCTTTATATTTTACTGAGCCGCAGTGGAACATAATCCTTGAATTCTGAAGTTTGGATCTGGAGAAGATCCATCTCTGCTTCAGATTTGTTTCATGTTTGGGGAGAAGTTTTAGGAAGGTTCTTCTTTCATGTACACTGATTTGTTCATCCCTACTAATAACACAGAGGCTGAAAAGTGTAATGAAAAAAGACAGAATTACTGCAGGTGAGTGTCACTAGAAGCATTTAACTGACCACCAAGCAGTGTTGGAAGAGTAAAAGAAAAGGTCAAATAAAGTGTCATATACCCCATCAAGAGGAAATTCAATACATTATACTTGCCTCCCATAATAAAACTAAGTTGGAAAATAAAGCATGATTTTTTTGTCCAGGAAAAAAATTGTTCTTGTCAACATACCAAGTTCTGGAATTAGGTCAAGAGAGACAGCCATGAATTTACTTGGAGAGTCATATATTTAGTGATGTGCTTAACAATCATAGAATCACCTATGTTTGGCAAAA
This sequence comes from Terrapene triunguis, assembly GCF_002925995.2. Taxonomy (NCBI): domain Eukaryota; kingdom Metazoa; phylum Chordata; order Testudines; family Emydidae; genus Terrapene; species Terrapene triunguis. The sequence goes on from NW_020664436.1 coordinate 51,521,454, forward strand.
TAAATGTGTTGAAAATCTGCCAGAGTCCAAAGATTAATTTCAAAATATATTTCTTAAAACAAACAAAAACCCAACAACCCCAGCTGAGCAACATGAAGCCAAAAAGCTATGAATAAGGAGAATGGTGAAGAACAGTCTTTCTACCTATTAAGGAATTTAAGAATTGTAAAAACAGAAAAAGTTGAATCAAAACCACATTTGGCTTTAATATCATGGAAAAATGATTCCACACAGCTCTAACCACTTGGTTGGTTTTTTTACTTTAATACCTGGTTGCAAAGGCACGCAGACATTGTGTGTGCCGTATACCAAAATTCAAGGGATTGTAAAGGACAAGAGGGTAATTGAGGTCTGAATGAAATATCAAAGTATCGGAAGTACAGATTAAAACATTCTGCATATATTAGTGTCTCTGGAACAAATGTACTGACATGTGCCCCAAGAATGACTTCTTATTTGTTTAGTTTCCAGAGAGAGGAAAGAGAGTTGTTCATATGATTTTCTGAAGACTATCACAGAATGAGCAATTGTAGGCTCACTGCTCGCCTGCCAGTTACCAGAGGACGTTCTGGCTAGCTGCGTTTCATAATGTTTGTTTACCATAAGTGATCCATTCACCAGTTGCTGAGATTTAGACTCTCACTGCTAATGCAACAACAGGCCTGGTGGTCATGACTAATGTAAGTGTTATTTTCTAATTTACAGCACTTGACTGGTCTTCTACTTATAAACCATCTCTATGTTGAGGCCAAGTTCCATTCTGGCCTCCAGCCTGTGGAACCTGATTACAATCAATGGTATTGCTTGAGTTGTGAGTCAGCACAGTCTCATGCCAGATCTCTTCAGCCATCCCTTTGCAGACATCTGGGTCGAGACTTTCCAAGCCAAATAAGGATTTAGCCACAAAGTTCCCATTAATTTCAATGGAAGCTATGTAGTTTAATCTCCTAGTCAGCTCTGACAGTCTCAGCTTTTCAACCTTTTATTGATAAATAATTCTGGTATAAACTTCCACCTTCCTATGTTAATTTCCTTCAAGATTTCAAAAGCAGAATAAAAAGGGAACAGTGAGGATTTTACATTTCTCTTAATTGTATTTTAAGCTGATCAAGCACAAAAGGAACATGGATCATGTGGCTGACTCTTTTGTTTTGTTATATAAAATGATTTAGGGAGGCATCCAGAAAAATCCCTGATTTCTGCAACAAGGAGAACTAACTTATTAATCCACGTTAAGAATTCCATTACAAACTGTAAATATAATTCATATGTCAAGTGGGAGGCAATAATAGAAACAAAGTAGAGTAAATATAACATGTACATGAGAAACATCAAACCTTGAGAATACAATATAATTTACTTTTATATGGGGTCCTCAATGCACAGTATTGCAAAGTGCTACACAGTGAACTAAATGCAAAAGGAGGAAGGCAAGAGAGGATGGTTCAGAGGGAGGCAGGGACAGAGTATAAAAGGCCAGCACAAAGAGTGACTCCCAAATGTAATGGAGAGTCATAAGGAGAGGAAAGAGAAGAATCGGTCAAGATAATAGAAGCTTAGTGAGTGAGGAAAAATGAAATAAGAGAACTTTCAGGTGGAATGTGTCCATGGAAAAGCTTATAATACCGGGAGTGCAAATATAAACTAAAAATAAATACCTGCAAAAAATCTATTCTATGTAAATGAAGTGTCAACGGAGTTGTGAATATTGGAAGTATTCACTTTGTACAAGTGTCCTTCTCTCCTACAGGCCTTTTTAAAAATTCTTATAGAGAGAGAGAGAGAGAGAGATAAAATCCAGACATCCTACATGGTATCAGATTATTGTCAATGGTCTATAACTATGTAGCCACATCAGGATACCCCTGAGAAATTACAAGGTGAAAGAAGTTGAAGGGAGCTCATAAATTCTTTTGTGTTTGCAGGTACGAAGATGGATTAAGAGCCCAATGGTCAGCATGGAAAAGCACCAGAATACCAGCCTCAAATATACAGGGTCCACTGTGATGCACATACCTCAAGGGGAGCCAGAGCTTGAGTTTTCCCTATGCCAGACATGCTTGGGTGACCACTCTTTTCAACGAGGGATTGTTCCTCAGGAGGCAGAGTCGTGTTCCTGGGAAAGCCACAGAAGTTGCAAAGTAAGCTAGCCTCTTCTTCACTAAGGACTAAATAATGATCAAGCATGTGCAGGATGGATTTCTGATGGGGAAAGACTAGAGAGTATTTATGGAAGAAGGGTTTGTGGCATCTTAGCCTTTTATATCAATTTCCATTTAGAATACATTTGGAGTACTTACAATTATTGTGTTTACAATTGTAGAGGCGGGGGGACTGATATACCAAAACCAAACTGATATTATTATTTGGTGTGTGCAAAACTCAGGAGTCACTATGAGCTTGATCCAAAGACCACTGAAGTCAATGGAACATTCCCATTCAATAGACTTCAATGGATTTTTCGTTATTGAAGGGAGTAAACGACTGGGAATTATGTTATCGATTGCAAGTTCTTTGGGGCAGGGACTATCTTTTGGGGTCCTCATGCTCTTAGGCATTGCAGTAATAATAATAATAATAATAATTTATCATTTTGAGAATTTTAAGGAAAATCTAAGGAGAACAAGTGCATTTGAGCGCCTGAAATGCAGGAATTTTGTGGAGGATTTAATCAAACTCCTGACTATCCAAACCTACAAGGTCAGGATTTATTGGTGATTCATGGGCACACATTTTAGACAGTAGCTTTTCCTTTTTGTGCTTAAAGATCTTATACGTTGTAATGACTATTTTTAAAAATATCCCCATGATGTAACACTAAGGAATAATAGTAACAACAAGAAATGACCAGAGAGAATTCCAGAAATGTGTTTGTTTATTTATTATTATTAAGATGGTGTTGCTTGTTGCAAAAGATCTCATAAATTGCATGATTGTACTGGTTATTTAATAAAGGCAAATAATATTTATATGGACTTTTCATCCATAGATATCAGTATAAATAAGTATAATTATCCCCATTTACAGAGGGAACAGCAAAGTTAAGTTAAGGTTAAGACTTGACCAAGATCATCTAGAGCATCTTTGGCCGAGCTGGGAACAGAACCCAGAGAACATGAGAAAATTTTTATTCTGTATCTGTGCTGCAATAGGTTACATTCTGTCCATTCACCGTATTTCACATTTGTGCTATATAGTCTAATTTGGATTGTAATAATACTTTAAACTTATATAGCATCTTCCATCTGAGGAACTCAAAGTGAATTGATTTAGTCTCACAATGTCCAGGGAGGCAAGGTAAGTATTATTTCCCTATTTTACAGCAACTGAGGCAAGGAGAGATAAAGCAACCTGCGTAAGTTCATATGGGAAGTCTGTGGTGGCACTAGGAACCGAACAGTGGAATACTGGTTTCCTCATTCTCACTCTGATGCCTTAATTTTGAGACCATCCTTTGTCTCCTGAGCAGCATAGAGCAGGGATTGTGACTTTCTCTATAGACTGATTGCACTGAGCACACTGTCAGGATTCAATAAGTAATAAGAATTTTGCTTAGGATGTTTTTCCATAATCTGATGTACTGATTCACTGTGCCAAACTGTGCAGTAGTTTACACTCCATGCAGCTTCACTGATTACTGTAACATTGCACTGACTGAGTCTAAATCAGCACAGAATTTGGCTCATTGGGTGAAATTGCTGCTTTATCAAATAAGGGGGGAATTTTTCCACACCTGTACAATCTTCTAGTTGACTTTATCCATCAAAATGCATGTGGTGAATGATACAGTGTACACTTAGAAGTATAAAATGATTAGTCACATAGGGCCAAATTTTCTCTCAGTTATGTCAGTGCAATGGGGTTGTACCAGTGTAACAGAGTAGAATTTTGCCCAGATTGTTGTCAAGTTATGTACTGAGACACTTAGGAGGGAAGGAAATAGGCAGGTCTGAGATTTAGTGAGATGACCTTAGGCTGTCAAAGATGCAACCCTTCTTTAAAACATTATTTTCTAGTGAAGAAAAGAACATTAAAAATGAGTTTCTATAATTTAGACCCTCCTTCAGTTCCAAGTCATTTGTATGTGGAAAATCCAAACACCAGGAAACAAAGTCATATTCAGAAGCAATAGCTCTTGATGAAAATGTTTGCACAGACAGAACACAAAAACTACACAGAGCCCGCAGGAATCTGAAAGCAGAGATCACAGCTAAACAAATAAGCATAGTTCCAACTAGGAAGCTGAGCAAATGTGACAAGGTCCTGTCCCTGATTAGCATATACCCAGGCACCATCATAAAAGATCACAGCAGAACATTCTTCATGACAGATATACTGCATCTTTACGCAGACAAGGGGAGAGAAAAATTAAAATAACATATAATGAAGCACACTATACCACAGAAGGCCAGTAAAGGCTATTACAATGAAACATATGTACAAGTTGAAAAATTAAATACTCCTTCATTTGCCTTCATTAACTGAAAATGAATTTCGTGCAGGCTGAAACTTAAAAAAATTAAAGCATGAAGAGAGAGGATTCTGCAAATCATTATGTCTGCAGTGAATCATATGCATTCCTGTGCAGTTACATGAAAGGGCCACACAACTGATTTTCATTAGGTTTGCACATGCATATGGGACAGATTTGGCTGAATGAGGATTTCCTCAGCCCTTTCTATCTCTCTCTAGACTACTAAAAGGTGCTTAGTCAGCAGTGGGAGTCAGCAGCAAAAGGACATTTTACATGTTGCTTTGGAAACCATGAAGTTCGGTAAAAGAGTCCTTGGATAAAGCTATCCTAAAGAGTCTTTTAACTAATTTACTGCACACAGAGTCTGATGGGATTAAATCTAAGGTCATTGCCTCTTTTTCTTATAGCAAAAGCACACAGTAAGTTTTTAGTAGCAAAGGCTGCATGCAGCTCCATGGCTGAATCTGACCTACTGCTCCTTTTCAGGCTTAAATAAAGCTGCTGGGTCAGATTCTGTTCAGGTTTACAACTGCATTAATATGGAATAACTCCACTGATTTTAAACCAATAGACTTAGATGGTATTACTCCTTATTTAAGTAAGGGCAGAACTTGGTCTCTATTAACTCTACAAATAGTGTAAATTGATGCTTGTCGTGTGTCAGCTACAAATAACTTCTAATTTGTTTCCTCTTCTTTCTATCTCTCCCAGTATTATTAGCAGATGCCCCAACCATGATTGTAGTGTCCTTATGCTATTCACAGTAAAACACACAGTAAGAATCCCATTCACCCTGTACTTTTACTCAAGGGCAAATTTGTTAATAAAGTGATCAGCTGTGAAAGATTACCACCCATAAAGGCTTATTCAAGACAATACCTTTACCGTATCTCTAACTACTCTGATCAGTTTCAAGAAGTCGCTATTAAAAAGCACACCTGAGTAAACAACATGACACTACAGAACATAGTTCTGTATTTTGTTTCTATTCGAACCAGTATACCTTTTCTAATGCCAGTATAACATATATGAGGTAGTATCGAGACTCAGAATGTTTAAAATACTGAGATTTCAATGATTATATACTGCCATCTTATTCTCCTGGGTTTTCTACTAAGGTGCGTGCCGTTTCAACCTCATATGTGATTACTGTTGTTAACACCATTAAAACGCCTCCATAATTTGAATAACACAATAATGGCTTGTCATCATTTGAGAACACTCCAGCGTGGACTAGATAATTCTCAAGAAACTATCATGGGACAAACAAGCTAAATTACATAAGACTTTAACAGGTGTATGTTATTCTTGTTACTGAACCAGAATGGTTGGGTAGGCACATTTATCCATTCTAACAGAACTGAGTTTTCCATATGCTTTTACATACTGTAATCAATGTAAAGCTTATCATGTAATCAAGTGTAGCTTACTAATAATTTTGCTTTTAAAATGAGTTTGCAGCATTATATAATAACTGTTATTGTAAATAAGCCGCTTTTGAAAGAGCTGACAAAACAAGTTTTAAAACCAGTTTAACCTTCTGGCACACGGTTAAGGCTAGTGTGGCAAAATTTGGGTGTGTTTTAAATCTCTCAAGTGAGGATGCACCACTCCTGGGTCAGCTCGGGTAAACATTATTCAAACCATGGATGATGACAGGCACATGCCATTTATGCCAGAACATTCTAGTTGAAAAATCCACTGTGCTGTTGTCATGCAAGTGTGCAAGGCTATTAATCATCTCCTGCTATGGAGGACTCTGAGTCTTGGCAATGTGTAGGATATAGAGGATGTCCTACAATGGGGTTCCCAAACTGCAGTGGGACCATAGACGGCACTCATATCCCTATTTTGGCACCTGACCACCTTGCCACAGAGTACATCTTTGAGCTACGTTTCTGTGGTTATGCAAGCATTGTTGGATCTCTGGGGATGCTTCACCAACATCAGTGTAATAGCTGGTCAGGGAAGGTGCATGATACTCACATCTTAAGAACACTGAACTGTTCATAAAGCTACAAGCAGGGACTTCCTTTCCCTAGTGGTGGCTTAACAATGGCGATGTTCAAATGCCAGTAATGATCCTGGGCAACCAGCTTAGCCATTGCTCGCCTGGCTCAGGAAGCCGTACATCAGCTACCTTGATACATCAAGGAAAGATTCAACTACCAGCTCAGCAGGTGCAGAATAACAGTTGAATGTGCTTTTGATAGATTGAAGGCATGCTGGCATTATTTACTCACAAGGTTGGACCTCAGTGAAAAAATGGTTATAGCTTACTGCTGTGTCCTGCATAACATCTGTGATGCAAAGGGGTAAAAGTTGCCGCCTGTGGGGTGGAGGTTGTCCTTAATGTCACCCAGTGTGGAGTGGTAGTGGCAGGGATGTGACCCCCTGATGCCATGTGGAATGTTGAGGGGTGTGTGGGGGGAGGTGTTGTAATTGAGTTCCCCATGGACTGAAATGGATGCCCGGGATTGATTGTTTAACCTGAAGGTCCACCAGAGTCTGCAGCATCTGTGTTTGCTTGCACCATTATGTCTTGGTACATCTCCCTCTCCTTTTCCTGCTTGGACTCCTGGGGCTTTCTCCTGTCTGGTCTTTCCTTCTCCATACAGTCTGAAATATTCACCCTCTAGGTCCTCTGTTCACAGTCTGATGCAGCATTTGCTCATAGGATCTCATTGAACACGTCATCCCAAGTCCTCTTCTTTTTCCTCCTTATCTGGCTCACACATTCCGCAGGTGTGGAGGAGGAATCCCTCAAGACTGCAGCAGCAGCAGCTGCAGATAAAACCCACAGAGGTACCAATGTCAGTTTAGTCACAATGGAAAGTGAAAGTTAAAATTCAGAACAACTTTCCCCTGCTCCGCTAAAGTTTTAAACAAGATGTGCTTATTGACACTTCTGCCTCCGAGTGCTTGTGCACGGAGCAACTCACAGCTCTCACCATGGTGAGTATGGCCCACCAGGAGTGAGGGAAATGAGGAGGGAATTTCTTGGTTGCATGAAACTATGGGTATAGGGCAATGTCACTGAATACTGCCACCATTTTCCACAGGCGATGGTGATTTTAGCTGATATCTCACACCTGAGGGTGACAAAGGCACCGAGAGCACATCTATTACTGCTGTCCTGAAGTTGCCCATATGCTGCTACTCTGTTTACTGAAATGGTGCCTGACAAAGTTATTACTGACTCGCATGGGAAAGTGTCCTGCCACAGAAGAAGAAATTAGGCTGCCGTCCCTAGAAACCTTTGGAGAGGATTGCATAGTACCTCCTTGAAAGTTTATCGAGATCTCTCAGGAGGATACAAGGGACATCCCTGGGTACATAAACAAACTTGTTCTTCATGGGTCCCCCTGCCTAACTCTACAAAGGAATGAAAAGCAAATAACAACTCTAGCTTTTGTTGTTGTACCACTGCCCCTTCTAGCACGAGTAAATTAATGAAAAGTTGATAGTTATGTCCTATTAAGTTGGGGGCACCATGCCATTGTAATGGGAAATACATTTATTCACTTACCTGAGGTTCCTTCCCCTGTGCTGGGCTCACCCATGCTCAACTGTTGGGACTGTGGTGGAGTGTCAAACAGGTCCCAGCTAGTGGCATAGTTGGAACCCTCAGTGACATGTCCCCCATCCTCCTCATATTCTTCATCCTCGCTGTTCACAGCAGGGGCCTGTGGCTTGGGCTTCTCTGAGGCATCCATGATGCTGTGGGGGCTGGTGATAGGGTCTCCACCAACAATGGCATGCAACTTTTTATAAAAGTGTCAGGTGTGTGGCATGGCACCAGACTGACTGTTGGTCTCTCTGGACTACTGACTGGACTACTGGACTATGTCTACTGCAGTTCCTTTGCTTTCATACTGATGATCCCTGTCGTATTTCTTCTCCTCCATCCCCTGTGCAATCTGCTCATGGATGTCCACATTTCTATGGCTGATCCATAGCTGTGCCTGCATGGCCTCTTCTCCCCACTGGCCCAGGAGATCCAATATCTCCAGTCTACTCCATGCCAGAGCACAGTTTGGTCAGCTGGGCCATTGCACACAGCAACTGAGAGTTGCCAGGTGTGCTCGCCAAGACGAACAATCAGGAAAAGGCACTTCAAAAATTCATGAGGTTTTAAATGGGGTGTGGGGGGAGAGGGCGGGGGGCAGGGGGCTTCCAGTCTCTGTTAGGCCTGGGCAGTAGAGTTCACAATTGTCACCAGAGCAGTTAGTGTCAGGTATTGTGGGACAGCTGCTGGAGGACTGTTAGAGTTCACATAGATAATGCAGTATCTATACTCATGCTGCATTAGTACATCATAGATAGCTCAGTGGTTTGAGCATTGGCTTGCTAAACCCAAGGTCGTAAGTTCAATGCTTGAGGGGGCCACTTAGGGGTCTGGGGCAAAAATCGGTACTTGGTCCTGCTAGTGAAGGCAGGGAGCTAGACTAAATGACCTTTCAAGGTCCCTTCCAGTTCTAGGAGATAGGATATCTCCTTTAATTTATGGCTCCACACCACTCAGGAAGGTGGTGTTACTGCATCGCCAAAACAGGGTACTTTCATTGGTGGGAGACAAATTAAAATGTGGACACATGTACAGCTAGGTCAACACAAGGTGGCTTACGTGGACCTAATTTTGTAGTGTAGACTAGACGTAGGGCTGCTATAGAAGGGGAAATTGAAAATATTGGGACTACTTCGTTTGGAAAAGAGAGCTCTGACCCATAAGAGTGAAATATATCAAGATGATCAACTGGGCATTTCCATTGCCCCTTTTCATAATACGTGAACAAGGGAACAGCCAATAAAGTTAAAAGGGAACAAATTTAAAACCAATACAGGAAATATTTTTTATACAATACATAATTAACTTGTAGAACTCACAGCCACAATTATTATTATTATTATTATTATTATAGTAGGATGGAAAAAAAGATTAGACATTTATGTGGCTAAAAAAATGATAATCGACAGTTGCACTAGCCAGAAAATGTCTAAGGGATATTAACACTCATAATTCAAGACACAATCTAACCACTAAGGCCCAGATTCTCAATACCTTTGAGGATCTATGCCGAGCTGCCTGAGGTTAGGGGGGGAAATCTTCCCATAAACATGTAATTTAATAATTCCCCATTATGATGGTTTCACAACTTCCTCTGATGTATCCAGTCGATGTACCCAGTCGATGCTGGAGAGAGGATACTGGACAATTTGGTCTGCTATTGTACATCTGAGCATTGTAATCCTTATGTTCCTAGTATTCTGTGGCCTTTATTTTACTTTTCATCATCAACAAGTAAAATCAGATATAATATTGTGCTTCAGAAATATATTACAATGTTCCATAAAATCTAAAAGTAGACTTAGAAGAGTGAAGTGTTCAATATGCTTTTGGACAAGCAATTAGACTGTTCAATGAGAGTACTTTATTTTGTTCTTTTTATTCAATAGACCTGGCTGCAAAGAATTTACATTATCTGGGTTATCATAAGTGCAAGCCATGGCTTAAGTCTGCAAATGGAAAACTCAGTTTTGCAGACATAGCTCACAGCTATTTCCTAAATAGTTGGTTTCTAGTTGACTGGACTAAAGCTTTTTAGCTATTGATATAAATGTCTTACTAACAGGTTTTTGATGGAATTTGTGACTGAGTACATCTGAGTGCTTCTCTATGCCCGGATGCACGTGTCTGGGTGCATGTGTATCTGTGCCTGCTCATATGTGCTTTGTACCTGTGAATGTGCATGTGTGTGAGCACACAGGAACAACATTGATTAAAATGTGGCTTTATTGAAGATCCTATTGCTTTAGAAAGAGCAAAAGCAATTTCCATTTTCTTCTTTGCTGAAATCTCAGCAGCTGTGAAAGCAACATGCAAGTGAGCTGGGATAAGGCTTTGTTTCAAGGATTAAATCTAAATACAGTATATACTTTCATGGATTTATAATGGATTGATATAGGGTTATTAGGGATAATATTTATTTAGACAAGTCAAAAACATTTAGCACAAAAGAGTTTTGAAATGGAAATGGCAAAGAACAATTTGCAAATGCACAGGCTAAAATTATGTATGTCAGCATTCAGCATAAACTGAATAGCACACAATTGGCTGTGGAGGGGGGGATTTAATTCCAAATGACAAAGCAAATGTCTATTCCAAGGAGAGCTTATCATTCAGTTCCAGGATTCAAATCTGTGACGTGATATGCCAGTAGGGTGACCAGATGAGCCGGCGGCGGAGGAAAAAAAAAAAAAGAAAGAAAAGCCGGAGCATAGGAAAAATTGGTGGGGGCTGAGTACCCACCGGCAGGTCCACGCCCCACCCCCCCCCCACACCAGCTTACCTCCACTCCGCCTCCACCTCCCCTGAGCTGGCTGCTGCATCCTGCTTCTCCCCCCTCCTCCAGCGCTTGCGCCGCCATACAGCTGATTAGCGCAAGCCTGGGAGGGAGGGGTGAGGAGGAGGAATGCGGCATGCTTGGAGAGAGGCGGGGCCAGGGCGGGGATTTGGGGAGGGATCCAATGGGGCAGTGAGGGGCGGGGTTGGGGGCGGGGCAAGGGTGGGAATTTGGGGAGGGATCCAATGGGGGAGGGAGGGAGCACAAAATATCGGGACAATTCGCATCCCGACCGAACATCGGTTGGGACGCGGGACAAACATGTAAATATCAGGACAGTCCCGATAAAATCGGGACATCTGGTCACCCTATATGCCAGTTGCCCGCTTTATAAATAATGATGAAGCACCAAGCATTTGTAAATCAACCTGGAATCTTTATAAATGATAGAAATTTAGTAAATTTACTACACTAGCCCAAATTCAAGAGACAAGTTTTCCTCCTTCTTGAATGCTAGTTTAACACTCATAACAATTATTCAAATGTTTAATATTTTAAACAAACTATTTGCCAGGCACTAGCATGTTTTTCTTAGGGTATTACAGGAAGCTACACAGGGCTTCCACACTGCCTGTATCAAAAATTATGTCACTTTTTTAGCAAGATAATAATATTGGATATTTATAGATCACCTTTTTATCCTTAAAATAGCAAACTACTTCGCAAATAATGTTTATACAGCGCCCGCTGGCACAGTAGCAACCAGCTGGCACACAGCACAGTGGGGAGGGCAAACTTTGACCAGGAGTACTAGGTCAAATTTCTGGTGTTCTGAAACATGCGTTGGGATTTTTCAGTGGTCATGCAGGACAGACAAGGACCTTAGTTTTTAAGTCCTTAGCTGAAAGAGTAACACACAGTTAATTGTGTCAAACTCAGTTTATCCAACTTGGAGGAATGAAGGGCTGAGCCTAGAGTCATGACTTCGCCTGGATACGAACAGATGGTTTCAGCAAGCACAGGTGTTTAAAACTCAAGCTCAAATATGTAAAGTTAGGTCCCTAAAGTTAGACTCCTAAATCCATATTAAGGATCCTAAATAAGGGTCCTTGCTGATTTTCAAAGATGCTGAGCACCTTGTTGACTTTACCAGGTGCTTATTTAGGCGCTTGAATATCCAACTTTGAAAACATTGGCCCTGTTTCTTGAGCCATGATACCTAGCTTTAATACTACACTCTTCTCCCCTAGTGCTACCAAGGGTAGGTTCAGAAATACCAAGTGAAATATATGTATGCATATGACCTACACAGTTTAGATGTGGTGATAAGTGCTTCTAAGCCCCTGCATGATCTAATAGGCTGTTAGATTAAGAAAAATGGGCATGGTTTTCCTTTAGGTATTCTATGAGATGGCAGTTTTGCAGAGATGTCCTATTGAAAATTGAAAATCATATTTTAAAAGCAATTAGCTGTGTACATTAATTACATGATAATACTACCATGTGCATATTCAAATTTAAATCAAAGTATTTGAATCTCAATTCCACCTGACTGTAAGAATGGAACTTTAATGGCTGTAAGCTAGAGTGTTTGCAAATGAGAGATGCCTAAATGCCTGAATGAATTGTATTCAATATGCTGAGCAGGTGTTTAAATTCATATGCAAAGTACTTTAACTTCAGAGATTGGGTCACAGGCCTGGGGCAGGTTTGGTCTATACAAAACTAAACCAGAATTCATCAACCTTTATTCTTAGACTGAGTTATTTAAATTTCACTAATTTTATGTTAGTTTATTTTTCTTGTTCTTATGTCTTGTGATGGGTCTTTGGTATGTGTGTTTGATTTGGTCAGAGGCAAACCAGGACTGGGTCATAGGAACTAGGGATGAGATTAAAGAAAGCTCCCAGATCTGAATACCCACGAACTTTGGCAAGTTCTGATCCACAGTTTGTGGTTTTGCTGCGATTTCTGCAAGGTCAATACTGTCTCCCCCAAATTTCAGCAGTCTTTGGATTTTGATCTGAACATGACCCTTGTGGTTCAGCCTCCTTCGCTACAGAAACACATGATTTGCTATAACAGACCAGAACAATGACCCATCTACTCAGTGTTCTGCCTCTGACAATATTCAGTCCCTGATGCTTATGAGGAGGGTGAACAAAAAATTAAAACCATAAAGTACTTTGTTTAATTCTGTACATGGGGAGAAAAAATTTCTTCCAGCTTCCCACATGCATTCACCTTATTCCCTGAAGCATTAGATTGGATGGGGACCACTCTGGCTTTTCTCCTTTTGCATTGGAGTTTATGCCTAATCATTTTATTGCCTGTCTCTCCATTGCTGCCTGGAGTAGCGCTTTTTTATTTGTTTTTGTTAATTCTTTGTAGATGAATGAGTCTGTTGTGTCATGTATGCAGTGCAGTTGTAGCTGTGTTGGTCACGAGATATTAGAGAGACACGGTGGGTGAGGTAATATCTTTTATTGCAGTGTTTCCCAAACTTGGGACACTGCTTGTGTAGGGAAAGCCCCTGGCGGGCTGGGCCAGTTTGTTTACCTGCCCCGTCCGCAGGTTCCGCCGATCGCAGCTCCCACTGGCCGCGGTTCGCTCCTCCAGGCCAATGGGAGCTGCTGGAAGTGGCGGCTCGGCCCGTGTCGCTTCCAACAGCTCCCATTGGCCTGGAACAGCAAACCGCAGCCAGTGGGAGCCGCGATCAGCGGAACCTGCGGACGGGGCAGGCAAACAAACCGGCCCCGTCTGCCAGGGGCTTTCCCTACACAAGCGGCGTCCCAAGTTTGGGAAACACTGTTTTATTGGATCATCTTCTGTTGGTGAGAGACCAGCTTTCGAGCCACACAGAGCTCTTCTTCAAGGTCTGGCTTCAGATCTGGCTGACCTGAAGAAGAGCTCTGTGATACTCGAATGCTGGTCTCTCTCTCCAACAGAAGTTGGTCCAATAAAAGATATTACCTCACTCATGTTATGTCATGTGATACTTCATTAAAAACAAACAGCCAGACAATTAATACTCCTCCCTAGGAAGAATGACAGTGGTACAAGATAAAAAACCATTCTCGTACATGCTGTGTAAGAACCTTAAACAGGCAATTAAATATCAGGTCTGTAACACAGTTTAGTATTGGTTACACATTTCAGTCCCTTTACAAAGTGAAAGCTAAACCATGTTGTAACAGTTAGGGGACCAACATGTCAGACATTGTTCAGATGCCCATATAGATGGCCTTTTACACTAACATTTTTTGATCAATTAGTATAGATCCTTCAAGTGCCAACTTGTCGTTTCTCAATCAAGAAGTAAACCTACAACTCAAAGAGATTTTTTGTGTTTTTTATATTGTTCACCAGATTCTCTGTAATTACCAGATTGTCAGAGCCCAGAAGCTGATTATGTGGTATTCCCAACATCGTGATAGGTATAGTTAATATAATAAATAACTTTGACCTCATTGTAATTCTTGGACCATGTTGTGATAGTTATTGAATTCCTTTGCACTTTATAATCTACTGTAGTTGCTTATCTACTGAGACTTAGAACTTCCTGGTAACCTTTCATTTAGAGTTTTGTCCTTTGCGAGGCAGGTCATAATTGGTTAAGGCGTCATGGGTAATGTAATGTATTCTGTAAATCCTATTAGAGTATTAGCTAATATGATGCATGCTGCTCATTTTAGGTAATTTAATGCAATTCCCAGATCCCAGAAGCCCTTGGTGCCTCCTACAATGCACTTGTTCTGTATCCAATTATATTTATTCCATTTTGTCAAACATTCCTTTCCGCTGGATAGTCAGCACAGTATGTTTAAGTGATCTAACGAGTTACTATAATATACTCTTAGGATTTAAGAGACACTTGGAAATAAGTCTGCTTTATGTCCAGTTGTACTAACTGAAAGATTATTATTTCCAAGGCAGCAACACTGCGTCAGTCTTCAGTTTTTATGGGAAAGTTTCTATGAGAATAAATTTACTGTTTTTTGGAACAAAATGAAGGAATTTAATGACGGAATTAATACTTCTTACATTCTGGCAGGGGAGAAAAGCACACAAAATTATTATATTGGGCAACATTCTCTAATTTCCAAAATATATTTTGGAGCCCTGTTAGCATGGAAGATTGATGGGGGAAAAAAAATCATTATATAGGAATTTGGGTAATTAATGCAGGGCATGTGAGGGCAGGCAGGAAACAGCCTCATATTTTCTTCAGTGATAATAGGCTTTCAGGAAGGGTCATTCATACCTATTAAAGACTAATCAGACCTGATCCAAAATCCATTGAAATCAATGGGAGGTACACGCCTGAGCAGGAGTGCTGGAACAATTTGTATATTGCGGGTGCTGAGAGCCATTCAACCAAACTATAAACCCTGTATATGACGGAAACCACTTCAAGCCAGGGGGTGCTGCAGTACCCCCCACACCCTTAGTTCCAGCACCTATGTGCCTAAGCACCTTTGAGGCTCTAGGCCATAGGCCCATGCCTAATTTAGAAATGCCCAATTCAAGGAATTGAGAATGAATCCAGGTGTTCTTAATTAGGAAATATTTAGCTATCATAAACCAAAAGTGACACAAATGCAGGTTTATTTTTCTTTCTAAAATCGCCTTGCCTTGAATCCAGAAAAACACCAGAAAAGAAAGGAAAGACAACTTTTCATGCAATAATCAGGGCCCAACCCGGACTTTCAACACCACCTGCAACGTCTGCCAACAAGCCTGTGGCTCAAGAATCGGACTCCTCTGTCACCAAAGGACCCATAAAAAATAAAACCTGTGAAAGAGATCATCCTCTGCCTCGAGGGATCACCAATGACTAGATCTATTTTTCTTATGCAACATAAGAGAAAGAGAAAGCCTTACCCTTCCAGATGAAAAGAGAGAAGTATTCAAAACTTCTTTAGAGACGATACAGACATTTCTGCTTAAAACACTCCCCCTTTCATCAAAATAATTCGCCAAACCCCAAGGATATATCTACTAAAAGAAAAATATATCTGTGCATCAAGTCAAATGCATACGAAAATACAAGGCAGTCCTTCTACTGCATAATAAAGGATAGCTAATAAGGAAGTGGCTACAGATGAAAAGAACAAAACAGTCTTTCTTTCCAAAACACCAAAGGGAAATGCATGAAACAATGAAACTGTTGAATGGGCCACTCTCGAGAATAATATCATATAGCTAAAATAAAATACCTTTTGGTTCAGATTTTTCTTGAAAGCTATGGGAACTGCACATTTTATATTTCCAGGAACCTAGCAGTTTGATCAGTGCAACTTTGTTTATGGTAGGAACACTTGTATCTCTGCTAATATTGTGATATCAAATACACTGAATGAGAATTTCAAACCAGAAGCTGCATGTCTGCTTGATCGAAGACCTGGGTTTTTGTCAGCACATCAGTTCCTGAGGGCCACATGAAATAGTGGCTCATTAAGCAGAGCTCTTATCACAGGTTGTATGATTGTTGACACATCACACATTCAGCATATCCCACAGCACTAACAGATGTTCAATTTCTGACCTCCATCCAGAGAAATGTTCAGCACTCTACAGCTCTTGGAGGTCTTTTATTTGTGTATGAATATTCATAAATATCCATATCTTCCTGACATGTACGAATACTGGAGTAAAAGCTGTGTAGCCCATTTCACTTTTCTTCCACAATCCACGGCTTGTAGGAGCCCATCTACCCTACAGATGCTACTGAAAGAGGGGACTCGGTTGCCTCCTGATCCATTTACAATATGGTTCCTACTTTTATTATAGACAGTACCTTAAACTATACATTGGAATTATGTCATAACCTGGTCAGAAGACAATCAACGTTGTTCCAAATTTGGCCCATGGTTGTCATCTTGGGCCTTATCTACACTTGCAATCTTTGGGAACTCTAGCACCCTTATCACCTGTTCTAACAACACTGGGAGTGCTACTGTAAATTATATACTGGTGTTTCTGAGAGCAAATCTAGATGACCTATTAGTAAAAATAGTGCTGGCCAATCTAAACTAGCACACCGGCCATTGGAGATGCATCAAAAGAAATGTGAAGAAAACGGCAAGTGTAATCAGAAGAAATGTGAAAAAAACGGCAAGTGTAGACATTACCATAGTCTCTTACTGCAAAACTACACATGCATCAGGGCAGTATCTACATTAGGGATCTGCTTCTCACTTACACTAAAGCTACTTTACACTTCTCTAGCAAGGTAATATAATGTAGATAGATAGATATACATACATACAAGATAATGCACAACACTTGGAAATCCACACAAAACACACCACCAAACTCACCCACATCAACATCAAATTTAACAAATATTTTGTCCAAAGCATGGGTATATCCATGAGTACTAGAATAACTCTCCAATATGCCAACATCTTCATGGGCCACCTCGAGGAAGAATTTGTGGGAAAATGCACCAGGAAACCAATGATATACCTGAGATACAGCAATGATATTTTCATCCTCTAGGCCAGGGGTCAGCAACCTCTGGCACGCGGCTCTCCAGGGTAAGCACCCCGGCGTGCTGGGCCAGTTTGTTTACCTGCCGCGTCCGCAGGTTCAGCCGATCACAGCTCCCACTGGCCACGGTTCGCTGCTCCAGGCCAATGGGGGTGGCATGAAGCTGCGGCCAGCACATCCCTCGGCCCGCACTGCTTCCCGCAGCCCCCATTGGCCTGGAGCAGCGAACCGCGGCCAGTGGGAGCTGCGATCGGCCGAACCTGCGGACGCAGCAGGTAAACAAACTGGCCCGGCCTGCCAGGGTGCTTACCCTGGCAAGCCGCGTGCCAGAGGTTGCCGACCCCTGCTCTAGGCAGAAAACCTAAGCTCCCTCAGAGATTTCTACCTCTACTTCAACAACAACCACCCATCCATCAAATCTCTCTAGACCACTCCCTCACCAGCATCAACTTCCTGGGCACCACGATTAGCTAAAACAATGGAACTCTACAAATGACTATGTATGAGAAACCCACCAATCACAACATTTACCTTCACAGATCCAGCAACCATCCCTGACACACCAAAAAATCTGTTTTCTACAGCCAGGCACTCAGATACCACAGAATTTGCTTCAAAGAAAAAGTCCAGGATACACACCTAAACACACTTATAATCGCCTTTACTAAACAAGGACACACCACCAGAGAAGTAGTTCTCTTCATGGAAAGGGCCACACAAATAACCCAGGAGAATCTGCTTCAATACAGGAAAAGGAAACTTACTTACCGCACACCCCAAGTTGTCACCTACCATGCCGCACTGGACCCATATTGGGTATCATCAAACAATTACAACCCATATTTAATGGGAACCATAGCCTGAAAGAAATCTTTCCCAAACTCCCTCTTCTGGCCTTCAAAGAACCCCCCCTCCCAACTTCACCAAGCTCATCATCAGAAGCAAGCTCCGCACAGACCAGGACCCACCAACTCAAAGGGGCACCAGACCCTGCCAGAACAATAGATGCAAAACCTGCAGTCCTATCTCCATTGCTGTGATAATCAATACCCTCCACAACACACCTTTTTAGATCCATGGGTCCTAAACATGCTTATCACAACATATGATTCACCGCATCCAGAGTATTAAATGCCCCAGGGGGTGAAACAGGACAATCACAATATGGGTGAAACAGGACAATCACAACTCTCTCAAATGAACTCGCACAGAAAAATGAAAAAAGTCAAATATACCCATATCACTCTTGTTGGCTACCTTTTAAATTTTTCATATTTTGGCAACAAAATTCTGGTGGCAGCTGATGAAAATAGAATTGTTATCGATATCACAAATCTAACTCCACTTTAGTTTGGCATCAGCTTGATTATGCAAATTGGGGGCTTTCAGAGCACTTTTGGTTACTTCTGTATGAATGTCATGTAAATTAAACTGGAAGAAACAGAGAACATTCTAAGACCAACATACGAAGCCTGCAAATCAGTTAACCCCTTTGGCGGCCTCAGTAGTAACCGTGGAGGAACACTTGGATGAGTTGTGCTACATCTGTTTGAAAATTATGTGAACAACTTGAAAGAATGTTGCCTTGTGTACAATAGAGCTTTAGGAAAAGCTAACCCCCTGCTTCTCTGGACAGAAATGAGCATCTTTGAATGCATCCAAGCCCTGGTCTATACTAGAAAATTAGGCCAGTTTAACTATGTTAATCAGGGGTGTGAAAAATCCACACCCCCGAGCAACATAGTTAAACCAGCTTAAGTCCCCTTGTAGACAGTCCTAGGTCAATGGAAGTATTCTTCCGTCAACCTACCTACCACCTCTCGGGGAGGTGGATTACCTACACTACAGGAGAACCCTGCCTGTTGGCGTAGGTAGTGTCTACACTGAAGCACTACAGCTGTGCATTGCAGTTGTGCCATTGTAGCATTTTAACCATTATTGGTATTCTGGGCTTGGTGAGGCTCAATCAGCACCCAGCAAAATTCAGAGCAGACCCAGGTGTGCTCTAGGATACAGCACTCCTGCTTGGGCTACCTATGGACAGCTCTGCAACCTAGAACTGCCACGAATGTCTATGGGGTGCACCACTGCAGCTGTGCCACTGTCGTACTTCAGTGAAGAAGCTGCCTACTTGGATAGAAGGGGTTCTCCTGTCAGCATAGGTAATCCACCTGCCCAAGACGGGGTAGTTAGGTAGATGGGAGAATTCTCCCATTGACCTAGTGCGGTCTATACCGAGGATTAGGTCACTTTAACTGCATGGCTCAGGGGCTGTGGATTAGTTATACTGACCTAATTTCCTAGTGTAGACCAGGCCTGAGTGTCACTAAACATCTGAACTCCTAAAGCAGCAGCAACTGACATTCCATAAGCTTCAATGCCTGTTTATTCGTACAGGTATCTAATTTTTGAAGTAGATTTTCTTTGGCTCTGTAAATGAATGTTGGGCATTTTAGTGATATAATAAGTTGGAAAACAAAATGTTGGAAGAGAAAGTATGGATACACTCTCCAAAAGAATCCATCTGAAAGGTTTGATAAGCTTTGCAATAGGTGTCCCTTGCTCTACTCTGACTCGCTAAGCTCAGTATTGCCATATAATGCTACACAGACACTCCACAGTATGGAGAGGAAGTGGGTTAAAGGTCGGCCCATCTCCTTGGTAAGCAATACAAATAGTTACATATTGAACTACTACCCTGCAGTCTAACTCAGCACTATGCGTCATCCATTTACTGCAAGGTCAAGTCCTGTTAATTATCACACAGCCAAACGTCAAGTTGTAAAGTGCACAAAGTTTGGACCCATTGAAAATGCAAATTTTTTTTTTTAAATGGCTGCATTTTTGAAATAGCAGCATTAGTTAAAGGAATGAGCAGCTCAGGAAGTCAGCTTGCAAAGACTAAAGCAAAGGACACAGATCCTATCCTCCTTTAAGCCCCAACCACAATGGGCGGGGAGAAGGGTTAATGACTGTGTTTAAATCTGATTTACATTAGGTTCCAGCAAAACTGGTTATTAACATTGCTTGGTCCAGACCATTTCATGCCAGATTATTTAAATAATGCTTTCTAGCTTAAATGTCTCCACTCCCCATAGGCTGGAACACATTAGAACCTGACTATACTATAAATATGATCATGTTCAGGGACTGCTTTATAATGAGATTTTGCCCCAGGTAGTTCATAGATAATATGGTTTGGTCTTGTCCATGTAGACATGATATTTACAAAGTGGCCATATCATTATAATCTACTTTGATTCTGCATCCATGGGGAAGACCAGACTCAAAGTACTAACAAGTTATCATACAGTCCCTGACATGATGACATTTTCTGTGTAAAAAGGCCCTTTTACATAGCTGGCTGGATAAAGTGTGTCAGAAACAGGAAAAGCTAGAACTGTGCTTAAACTTTAGGGAATGTTTACAACATGCAGACTCTACCCACACTAGGAAAATGACTCATGGGTGCCAATGGTGTCGACAGCACAACTTTGGCTCACTCACTCAAACAGGGATTGGAAACAGATGAGCTGCTAATGGAAACAGGGAGAAAAAGTGTGCTATACCCATCAACCTTTTCTGCATTGGGGAAATGCTGCAATATTGTCCCACTGTTAAGAACATAACATAAGAATGGCCATACTGGGTCAGACCAAAGGTCCAGCAAGCCCAGTATCCTGTCCTCTGACAGTGGCCAATGGCAGGTGCCCCAAAGGGAATGAACAGACAGGTTATCAACAAGTGATCCATGCCCTGTCACCCAATCCCAGCTTCTGGCAAACAGAGGCTAGGGACACCATTCCTGTCCATCCTGGCTAATAGCCATTGATGGACCTATCTTCCATGAATCTATCTAGTTACCTTTTGAACACCATTATAGTATTGGCCTTCACAACACCCTCTGGCAAGGAGTTGCAGAGGTTGACAGTGCGTTGCATGAAAAAATATTTTCTTGTGTTTGTTTTAAACCTGCTACCTATTAATTTCATTTGGTGGCCCCTTGTTCTTGTATTATGAGAAGGAATGAATAACACTTCCTTATTTACTTTCTCTATACCACTCATGATTGTATAGACCTCTATCATATCCCCCCTTAGTCGCCTCTTTTCCAAGCTGAGAAGTCCCAGTCTTATTAATCTCTCCTCATACAGAAGCCGTTCTATACCCCTAATCATTTTTTGTTGCCCTTTTCTGAACCTTTTCCAATTCCAATATTTCTTTTTTGAGATGGGGCAACCACATCTGCACGCAGTATTCAAGGTGTGGGCGTACCATGGATATATATAGAGGCAATATGATATTTTCTGTCTTATTATCTATCCCCTTCTTGATGATTCCCAACATTCTGTTTGCTTTTTTGACTGCCGCTGCACATTTAGTGGATGAGAGAGTCAGAGAACTATCCAAGATCTCTTTCTTGAGTGGTAACAGCTAATTTAGACCCCATCATTTTATATGTATAATTAGGTGTATGTTTTCCAATGTGCATTACTTTGCATTTATCAACATTAAATTTCATCTGCCAATTTGTTGCCCAATCACCCAGTTTTGTGAGATCCTTTGTAGCTCTTCACAGTCTGCCTGAGACTTAACTATCTTGAGTAGTTTTGTATCATCTGCAAATTTTGCCACCTTACTATTTACCCCTTTTTCCAGATCATTTACGAATATGTTAAATAGGACTGGGCCCAGTACAGATCCCTGGGGGACACCACTATTTACCTCTCTCCATTCTGAAAACTGACCATTCATTCCTACCCTTTGTTTCCTATCTTTTAACCAGTTACCAATCCATGAGAGAACCTTCCCTCTTATCCCATGACTGCTTTTTTTGCTTAAGAGCCTTTGGTGAGGGACCTTGTCAAAGGCTTTCTGAAAATCTAAATACACTATATCCACTGGATCTCCGCATGCTTGTTGACCCCCTCAAAGAATTCTAATAGATTGGTGAGGCATGATTTCCCTTTACAAAAGCCATGTTGACTATTTTCCAACAAATTATGTTCATCTATATGTCTGATAATGTTGTTCTTTATGATAGTTTTAACGAATTTGCCTGAAGTGAGGCTTACTAGCCTGTAGTTGCCAGGGTCATCTCTGGAGCCCTTTTTAAAAATTGGTGTCACATTAGCTATCCTCCAGTCATTTGGTACAGAAGCTGATTTAAATGATAGGTTACAGATGACAGTTAGTAGTCCTGCAATTTCACTTTTGAGTTCCTTCAGAACTCTTGGGTGAATACCATCTGGTCCTGGTGACTTATTACTGTTTAGTTTATCAATTTGTTCCAAAACCTCCTCTAATGACACCTCAATTTGAAACAGTTCCTCAGATGCGTCACCCAAAAAGAATGGCTCAGGTTTGGGAATCTCCCTCACATCTTCAACAGTGAAGACCGATGCAAAGAATCCATTTAGTTTCTCCACAATGGCCTTATTGTCCTTGAGTGCTCCTTTAGCATCTCGATCATTCAGTGGCCCCACTGGTTGTTTAGCAGGCTTTCTGCTTCTGATGTATTTTTAAAAAAATTTGCTATTACTTTTGGAGTCTTTGGCTAGCTGTTCTTCAACTGTTGCTAACATTAGTTCCGTCCAACCAGTGTCAGAAATGTTGTATTTCTTATTGTAGACAAGGGGTGTTTTAAGCACCACCTAACACTGCCTAGAGCAGATCTATCTGACATGGTGCTTAAAACACCAGCAGCCCCACTACTCTAGTGGTCCCAACTTTGCTAACACCTGGAGAACTGAACCAGTGGTAGCAATGGTTGTGCTGGAGGCAGGGCCATCCCTACCAATTATGGTGCCCTACACAGCCTGTGCACGTGCTCCCCCAACCCACCATGAAGGGTCTGGCTGTGCTCAAGGCCTGCGGGGCCGGGAGGCAGGAGCTGTGGGGGGCCGCTTTGGGGGGCCCCACAGACCCAGAGTGGCCCGGGGGATTAGCGGGAGGCCTGGCGTTGGCAGCAGGAAGCAGAACGATCCGGCCCAAGCCCACTCCACTCCCCCCGCCCCAGCCGTGTCACTCAGGGGAGAGGGCTTGGGGGAAGGACTCCGGTCGCCCCCTTCACTCACTGGCGGCAGGAAGTGGAGCGACCCAGCCCCGAGTGACACGGCTGGGGCCGGGGCGGGGGTTGAGGAAAGAACCGCCGCCTGCACTCACCGGTAGCAGGAATTGGCATTGACAGGATACTGGGCTAGATGGATATACATAGTTCTGGTGACTAGTGGAATGAGCACACTTTATGTAGGAAGTAAAATAACTACGGTAAGTTAGTCTCATTGACACAAGTGATCAAACGATTTTTAGCCCCAGTTGTGGTAGCCAGGAGACACCCATTGTTGACAATGGGTCATTTCCCTATTGGAAACACACCCAAAGTATGCAATATTTGCTACGATTATTTTAAGTTTCTGTTTCTCATTCTAAATAACAAAGAGCAATCAAAGCTAGCTTGGGTATGTCTACGCGTGCTGCAGTCACACCTTTGATTGGCGTGTAGATACCTTATGAGGCATAGCACACAATCTCCGGCATTATTTCTTATATCCCAGTGTTCTTTCTTCTTTTGCTAGACCCTGCTTAGAAGTCATGAATCCATGGAGTCAAGTATCAGGGGGTAGCCGTGTTAGTCTGTAGCCACAAAAACAACAAGGAGCCAGCCACTCCCAGTCCCTATTCAAGCCCAAATTAATGGTGTTAAATTTGCAAATGAATTTTAGTTCTGCTGTTTCTCTTTGAAGTCTGTTTCTGAAGTTTTTTTGTTCAATGATAGTGACTTTTAAGTCTGTTATAGAATGACCAGGGAGATTGAAGTGTTCACCTACTGGCTTTTGTATGTTACCATTCCTGATGTCCGATTTGTGTCCATTTATTCTTTTACGTAGGGACTGTCTGCTTTGGCCAATGTACATGGCAGAGGGGCATTGCTGGCACATGATGGCATATATAACATTAGTAGACGTGCAAGTGAATGAGCCCTTGATGGTGTGGCTGATGTGGTTGGGTCCTCTGATGGTGTCACCAGAGTAGATATGGGGACAGAGTAGGCAACGAGGTTTGCTACAGGGATTGGTTCCTGGGTTGGTGTTTCTGTGGTGTGGTGTGTAGTTGCTGGTGACTTCAGAAACAGACTACAAAGAGAAACAGCAGAACTAAAATTCATTTGCAAATTTAACACCATTAATTTGGGCTTGAATAGGGACTGGGAATAGCTGGCTCATTACAGAAGCAGCTTTGTCTCTCCTGGAATTGACACCTCCTCATCTATTATTGGGAGTGGACTACATCCACCCTGATTGAATTGGCCCTGTCAACACTGGTTCTCCACTTGTGAGGTACTCCCTTCTCTTCATGTGTCAGTATAATAATGCCTGCATCTGTAACTTTCACTCCATGCATCTGAAGAAGTGAGTTTTTTACCCACGAAAGCTCATGCCCAAATAAATCTGTTAGTCTTTAAGGTGCCACCAGACTCCTTGTTGTTTTTATGAATCCATGAAGTCAGTCTGTTGCCACAGAAGTATTTGTCATGGAACAAAATTCAGCACTGTGCAGAAGGCCAGCACAAAACCTATGCACTACTTAAATCTCACTTGAACCCTGTTTTGAGGCCTTGTGCTGGACCTCTGACTGGAGGCCAATTTCATCCTATATGAATTCACTGCAGGGTCAAATGGGAGGAAATGGACTGAAAGAGACCAATCCCTAACTAGTTTGGTGAATGTCAAGAAAAAATGAATTTTGTTAAAGGGGCAGGAAATAGAAATATTCTACCAGTAATAAATTCTATTTTGGGTGTAAGATATTCTAGCTTTTCTAAAATATAGATATCTACAAATACGGAGTATTTTACTCCTGTAATAATTTATTATAGGATATGGTATCATTATGAGGAGCAGGTGGGGGGACAGAGAACTGGATTCTATTCCAGATTCTTCCACTGACTCAATGTGTGAACTTGGACAAGTCTCCAAGTCTCTCTGTCCCCATCTGTAAAATGGAGATACTAATATTTACCCTTCTCCATGTGCTTTTGAGATCTACCACTGAAAACATACTCTATGGGCCTGATCCTGCAAGGTATTGAACATCATCAATGGGAAGTGAAGACACTCAGCACCTTGCAGGAGGCACTCAGCATCTCATGTGATCAGGTTCTGTGTTACTGTCCTTATTTCCTCATGGATCCAAGAAGACAGTGGGAATGATTCAATGGTGCAACTATGTCCCATCATTTTACCTATGACTGTAACCAGTGTAAAGACACTGTTTACAAAGCCAGTAAAAAGCCCACCGAGTTAATGTACTTAATATTTGAAGCAGAATCTTGTAGGCTCTGATCCATTTGGCAGTATGAATCGTGTCTGTGGAACTGTCAGAGCATGACTAGTGAGTCATGTCAGGTACATTTTTGTTACTGGTATATTTAATTTGTTCAGCCATGGCAGAATGCTGCTTGGGCAGCCAACAAGCAATCCAGTGTAAACCAGGAGCATGCAAAGGTCACTGATTATTTCTGAAGATTCAACACAGGGACAGAGAATCAGTTCAGACAAAATAAGAAGTGACCCCAACCTTTACCCAAGCCTTAGACCAAACCTGAACCTTTTCTTTAAACGTCAAAAACGTTCAGTTAACATGGGGTGGGTTTTTTGTTTTTCTGCACTTACTTCTGGTGGATGGGACTGGAACAGTATACGAAAAGGATGATTTACATTTAGTATTTCTGTTCCAGTCAGAACCAGAAACTACCAGAAAACCTGTTATGAGATTTCCAGGCTGATTTCTAGACAAAATCTATTTCAGTTAAGCATGTTCTGAACATTAGGACACATGCACAAATCAACTTGATTGAAAACCTGCGAAAGTTCTGCCACCACTAATTAATATACTCTGATTTTTCTGGGTTTTGTCTAGACTAAGAATAAAGGAGCTCTTTTCAATCTAGTTATCTCAATCAAATTATTTTAACTCGATTAAAAACCCCACTTAACACCAATGCAGACAAAGTATAACACATTTGTTACAGAATCGTTCCATTTTAGCAGATTGACAATCTAAAAATCTAAAGGCTGAAAATCGAGTTAAGGGTGTCAAATTGTGTTAAAGCATCTTGCATACAAGGCCATGGCTTCCTAAATGCTGGGCTACAATGGGTATGAATTTAAACAGATATAAATCATTTGGTGTAAGGATACCTGTGGACACTATTATTTTGGAACAAAAGGGGCGAAATTCAATTTAGTTCATAGTTAGTTTTAAGAAACTAATGTAATTAAATCAGTGCAAGTTTGCCAGTAGACCAGTCCCAAACTGGTTTAAGATTTAGGGCATCCTTTATATTCATCTGGAAATGTGTGCTGATGCCATGCCATTCATTTTAATTACATTCATGCACACGTTTTGAGGCCCTGCTCCTGCCCCCACTGAAATTAATGGCCAAACTCCCATTCACTTCAAAGGGCCTTGGATAAGGCCCTAAGGCAGACCTTCATCTTTGTCTGTTAATCAATACAGGTATAAAAATGACACAGGTGATCTAGAGGTGAGCCTCTACCACATAATTTAGATTTTATTGTATAATCATAAAGGTTCAGAAAAGAGTTATAAGAATGATGTGATATCTGGAAAATGTACCTTACAGTGAAAGACTTAACAAGCTCAATATATTTCTTTTATCTACAAGTACTATATGGGAATGAGATTTCTGACAGAGGAGGGATCTTTGATGTAGCAGAAAAAGGCAAAAGAAGTAGAGCTGCGTGAAATTCTTCAGCCAAAACCTTTTTTGCCAAAAAATGCAAATTTGTGTTGACCAAAACACTTCACCAATTCATGTAGAATTTGCCAAATTGTTTCAGTCAAAAACAAAAAATCTGAAAAAATAAAAACATTTGACATGTTTGAAACAAAATGATTGGATTTAAAATGACTTTTCATTTCAAAATTTGCTTCATTTTTATTTTTTGAAAAGGTTAAAAAAATCTCAAAAACAAAATACAACATTTTGTTTTGGCTTGATTGAAATGTTTTGTTCAACCTACAATGTATTTTTTTCATCTTTTTGGTGTACCAAAATTTTTTCATTTTGGGTCAGTCAGAAACAATTTATTTTTCAGATCAGACTGTGAAACAAAAAAAAAAACCCCAGTTATTTGCACAACTCTAATACCAAGATGCAATTATTAGAAATTCAAACTAGAAATAAATTGCAAAAAAATTATAGCAAGGGTAATTAACCATTGGAATAATTCACTAAGGGATGTGATGGATTCTCTATCACTTGAAGATTAGATCTCTTAAAATACATGCTATATCTCAACCAGAAGTTATGGGCTTGAGGCAGAAATTACTGGGTGAAAGTCTACAGTCAGTGTTATTCAAGAGGTCAAACTAGATTAACATAATGATCCCTTATGGCCTTAAAATCACTTAATTTCTGAATCTAGGTTCACAACTGAATCTGAACTTCAACATTTGAAGGGGTTTGGATACTTTCAACCCACTGTAGTGTTATAGAGTCATAGAGTTTAAGGTCAGAAGGGACCACCCAGACCTCCTGTACATCCCAGGCCACTAAACACAGTACAGTCATCCCCACACCAATCCTTACAACCAGAAGTACATCAAAGTACTACAACCCTCAAGAGACTAAACTATTGCATGCCACAGGCAAAGAACAGGAGGGACTAAGCTGCATCAGTGCCTAAGGCTCCTACAGGGACAGGGTCTTGATTAGTATCAGAGGGGTAGCTGTGTTAGTCTGGATCTGTAAAAAGCAACAGAGAGTCCTGTGGCACCTTTAAGACTAACAGATGTATTGGAGCATAAGGGTCTTGATTAGTGAATGGCGCACACTGGAAAAGTCAGATCTGGATCTGAATCTGAGTCCTAATACAAACTCTCTCGAATCTAAACTCTCCAAAATGTTAGGGTAGAAGGACTTGGATCTGAAGTTCTGGTTATGGTCTGTTTCCAGAATTAAAATAATAATTTATTTTATCAAGAAGAAATACAGATTGGATTTTATTTGACATTTTGATGCCACCTTGTTTCTTCATTTAATGGTATTATAGGCGACTTGCTGTTTCTGTAATGAATAACCAGAGCAAGGGCTTCGCTGTGCTAAGAAAATTCAGAAACTTGTTTCGCGCTAGTGGAGCTGTATTGTAGACAGGCCACGGGTGAACCTGCGCTAGTGTAACCCTGAGTGTAGACAAGAAAAGCCATGATTTTCATCAATGGAATTTAGCCCTGTCATTGATAACCACTGATACTTGCACCAACGGGGTATCCCTGATGTAAGTATCACTGGTGGCAGTGCAGTGTGTTTGCTGAAAACGCTGCAGTTGTAGCCAGCATTCACACGGTACTGCAGCATTTGCAGTTCCATTGCCCTGTGAGTACCTATCCCATGGTTTCCAGCACAGCTCTCTGAAGCTATGCCAGTAGATCCAGTTAAAACCTCATTGTCTCTCAATATAATTAAAACAAAGTTCCATCTTGCACTGTTGAAGGGAATGAACCATGGGGGATTTGGCCCTATTTTAACAATGTCTTTGAATTTGGTTAAAGCCTTGGATATAATCCCCCCCAATTTGAGGACACTGTCAAAATACAGGTAAGTCCTGTCTATACTGAAAGACAGAACCATCGATTTTTCAGCTGTGCAGTGAATAAACATATTGTAAACAGGTTCCAGAACCTGGCTGAATTTTGTAGATGGGAGCTGTCTGTACTCAGGCTTCATTTTGACAAAATCTAAGATTATGATATGACAAAGCACCGTGCTGATCAACAGCATGGTTACAAAACCTTATGTAATAAGTTATTTTCCTGCTTGATCCAAAACTATTTTTTTTGGGCGAGGGGGGGAGTGAGATTCTTTTAAGTTTAATTTCTCAGAGCAGTAATAGCCACTTTCTCTTCCCTAGTTAGGAAATAATGTCAGTGGAATTAGGCGTTAATACACAATAATGGTCTCCCACTGCTTGACAAATGACAAGGTGCAGGCAAGTTATTTACTGAAAATAAATGTTGCAGCTTGAATGGGCAATTCCTTATCCTGCAACAACTCCCTATTCCAAAGGCTTTATTACTGTACTGTAGCAAATGACTGAAGAGGAGGTAAGGTACTGGTGGAAGGCATTCTACTGCTGCCCTCTCTGGAGGTTCAGCCAGGGTACAGCAGCTTTAAAATCCAGTTGGAGCACCATATGAGACCTGCTAATGGAAGCTGCTTTGGAGAAATTCCAAGAACACAGAAAACAAAGGGTACTAGCTAAAGAATACAAAGCAAGGCTGCCCCCATCCCTTGCATCCAAGTGAATTCATTCACCTCTCCATGCAGCTCCAACACCTACTCATTGCCTCAATCCTTTCCAAGGACTGATACATCCCTTGAAGCCCCATTGCATTAGGTCCTCCCTCTCTCCAGACCCAGGCCCAGAGACTCCTATCTCTGGATCCTAGAGAGAGAAGCAGTCAATAAGGAAACCAATAGTTCAGCTGAAAACAGAGCACAAAATATTCAAAAATAACAAAAAGAAGGGGGGGGGGGAAGTACACATACAAAAAATAACATGAGACAAAATACTGAATAAAGCAATGAAAATAATAAACTCCAGCTCCTTGCCAACTCGACCACAGCCACCCAAAGGTGAGTGCTCATCATAATACCCCACGGCTTCTCTGCCCAGAGTCACTCTGGCAGCAAATCTGATCATAGATGTTGATGCTCCAGTATAGCACCCAGGGATGCTGGAACATTTTTTATAGTGGAGGTGCTGAGAGCCATTGAACCAGACGGTAGACCCTGTATATAATGGAAACCACTTCAAGCCAGGGGGTGCAGCAGCACCCCCAGCACCCCTAGTTCTAACACCTATGATAGCACCTGCAAGTGAGACAGTGTAGCAGGTGTAGCCTCTGCTCCTCATGATTCATGCGTGGATCTTTGTGCAGAACATAAACATCTGAAGTGAGAAAATCAAAAGAGGGAACAGGTGTAAACAGGTATGTTAAATACCATTGACTTGATGCATTTACTCCAGTGAAGATCCAGAGAGATGTGACTGGAACTGTGGAATAGGCACAACGATCCACAGGCCCAGCAGCCCTTGCAGGGGATTGTGTGTGGATGCAGTGAGCGGCATGCACACAAAACAGGGTGACTGGTCTGGAAGCACTGCAGCAAACTTGTGTGGTTCAGCAGATGGGCTTGTCTTCACTACACAAGTCACTGAAGTGCAACCACTCAAGTTGGTGGGCCTTGGAAGTCAGTGGCCACATGGCAAAATCATACTCAACTTACTACATCCACACTGGTACTGCCAGTGCCCTCATTTGTGTGCTATGCTAGAACTTCTGGGGGCATATCCCAGGATTCTTCGCGCTGTACTAATCTGAGCTGAATTCTTTTGCAGTGTATTGTGGGAGAACTTATCTGTCTTTTCTGGCCATATGAGTGGGAAATTCAGGCCTAGCAGTTTCCAGATTTCAGACCAGTGGCACAGCATGGCATGATGTTTTGGGGACCATCCAGACTGGTAAGGGGTTCTGTCACAGTTTTGGGGACCTTCGTGCTGTGCAATTATGGTTCAATTCCCTGACACCAATAGCCAGCTCACACACATAAGGTCTCACACTGGCTCTCACCAACCCAGTTACCCTTTGCAGGATGATATCAACACTTCCAGTCCCAAGTCTCCCCAAATACATCCTCCCTGAGTTCTTAATTACCAGACACTTGGATCATTCCCTTCTGGTTTGTCACCCCCACAGGTGTGAAACCAACCTCCCAGATACTTACTTTGGAGCACACAATCCACACACTTTGCACACCAGAGACCTGCTTGGGATGAAAATAAACAAAAAGGTTCATAGAATATCAGGGTTGGAAGGGACCTCAGAAGGTCATCTAGTCCAACCCCCAACTAAATCATCCAATTTTTTGCCTGAGATCCCTAAATGGCCCCCTCAAGGATTGAATTTGCAACCCTGGGGTTAGCAGGGCAATGCTCAAACCACTGAGCTATCCCTCTTCCCTTTTTTTTTTTTTTGGTTATTTAAAAAAAAAAAAAAAACACAGGTTCAAAGATAGGGTGACCAGATGTCCCGATTTTGTAGGGACAGTCCCGATATTTGGGGCTTTTTTTTATATGGGCTCCTATTACCTCCCACTCCCTGTCCGGATTTTTCACACTTGCTAACTGGTCACCCTATTCAAAGATGAAATAGTAAAGGAAAGAACACGTATACAAATTATTCAGAAAAAAACATAAAGGCACAACCTTAGGCTTTACACTTCCAGATTAGGGCTTGTCTGCATTGGAAATGCTACAGAGGCAGTGCTGCAGATGCACCGCTGTAGTGCTTCAGTGTAGACACTACCTATGCCTACAGGAGGGGTTCTCCCATAGCATGGGTACTTCACCTCCCCAAGAGCTGGTAGCTAGGTCAATGGGAGAATTCTTCTGTCTACACCAGGGTTTATGTTGGCTTAACTATGTTGCTCAGGAGTGTGGATTTTTCACACCCCTGAGTGATACAGCTGGGTTGAGCTAGATTAGGCCTTAAATAAAATCCCTTTTCTAATACACGTTGCCTATTGTCTTAAAACAGTTTCTCAGTTTACTTCCTATCTATAGGAGGGATCCAGCATTCACAGATAGCCTCCAATCTCAAGATTGTCCCTCCAGTTCTGGATAAAAAACCTCAGTTCCAAGTCTTCTTTTAAAAGTCTTTTTCCTTTTTTATTTTTCTGTCAGTCCATGGTGACTCATGGTTAATCTGAGTGGGGGAATTACCTCCTGATTTGAGAGATGGGGGAATGTTTTTTTCAATTTTGAAATGTCTCAATATCTTTCCATTAATTTTAATAGTCCAGCCTTGTCTTTTCCTGGACTGGACACTGGATAGTTACTTGAAGCTGGTTTCATGTAAACAACTGGCTTGGGAGGTACCCAACCCCGCCTGCCTGCTCACTGCCCTGCTGTGAGGTGGAGCTGAAGTTTATGAACACAGGGTTCTATATACACAAATACGTAAATTCATACTCATGGTCTGTGTGCATATCTCATAATGATCATCAAGTTCAGAACACAACAAGCTTTTATAAAAGACCTGACAATTTTCTGTTCTCCCCCGGGGGTGTCTGGACCAGGTTTCAACCGGAACACCCGGTTGAAAAGGGACCCTCCCCAGCCCAGTGAAAATGAGTGAGTGAGAGAGGGTGTGGGAGAGCGAGCGACAGGGATGGGGGGGTGGAATGAGTGGGGCGGGGCCTCAGAGAAGGGGCGGGGCAAGGGTGTTCAGTTTTGTTCAGTTAGAAAGTTGGTAACCCTATACCACATATGGATCCTACTTTGAGCAGTGATCTGTGTCAAATGCTGACATTAATGTAAACCTATTTCTGTTCTTAATTTGAGACAGGAAGTTATTACAGGGCCTGAGATGATGTGGTGGGCACTTTGGCAAGGGCATTTTGGCATGAGAAAGTGGCAACTAAGGAGAGCACAAACAGGCTGTTTGTGGAGTTGGAAGACTGGAAACAGGTGCAAGTTCTGATGGTGCAATTTTCTAGTGCAACAAGGCTTTTGAGTCTGTGAGATAGTGAACAATAGCACCAAGAGTAATGTGACCAGCCCACATTTATCTGATTGGACTTTTAACTTTAAAGCCTAGTTACAGTCATTTAAGAGTCATCCAGATTATTAGGTTTTCACTTCTGACCAGCATTCCACAAACATAATGCGCATATCTAGTGTCTGTACATATCTGTCACACTCTGACATGCAATTCACTTGAAAGGATGGTCTATAGGAATAAAGCTGTACATTTTGAATAAACAAAGTGTTAGAATTCGGTGGCTTATATCAATATTTGAGGCGCTTATTACTGTCCTTAAAAGTAAGGGTAAAACTGTTGTATATAGTGCCATCACATGAGCTAAAAAATACTGGACTCTCATGCTGTGTGGCATGTTGCATAGTGTAGCTTTCTATACAGCATGACATAGCAGCAGGGAAGACAGATATTAACTTTAATAAACTAATGTATTTCAGTATTTGTGAGGAACGTTTTTCCTTTTAGTATAAAGTGGCTACAGTATTTGGTCTGATAATGTATTCTGTGTACATTCTTCTTATTTATGTCTTTCAAGTGAACAGAATATGCAGTTATTAACAAGATGTTCCTGTTAAGATCATCAGCAGTGCAATAATTAACAACATTGACATGAAAATTGTCATCATTAGATTACTAGGCTTCAGAGTTTAAGTTCCATTGAGATGAATAGGGCAACTCACACTTTTTTCAGGCCTGGGTTCAGCAAAACACTTTAGCACTTGCTTAGCTCTAGGCATGTAATTAGGTCTCTATCAGTATACAGCCAAGCACTTAAGAGTGCATTTAACTTTAAGCATATGAGCATTCCCATTAAAAGTACATGTATAAGTGCTTTGCTGAATCCCTTGTCTACTGAGGAATGTTTTATCAGCTATACCAATATCGTTATATCGGTATAGTTATATTCCATGGGATAGATTCAGAGCCTGCCCATACCCTCTCCCCTCCTTCAGTACAGGTGGTGCAAACTGCAGCCCTGTTTTCCAACAAGGGCAGTTGTATCTGAGGGAAGATGAACCCCCAGCAGGTAGGAGTGAAGGAGAGAGATGTTCGCACTCCCTGTGTCCTCTGTGGGTTCCACTATGGGGTGTTGGCTCTTATGGAGCCCTAACTATAAATGAAAGCTAATGGTGGAAGCTAAAAGGGAAGATCAGGTGTTTCAAGGTCTCTCTAACTCTTGTAAAACACTGACTCCAGCCAGCTCCTGGTCCCCCACAGAGCAGGAATTTGGTGCGTTTTTTGCAACACTGTGCCTCATCCATTCTCCATGCCCTAGGCAGCCAGCAGCCCTGGCATATCTGGGGCTGAATACCACTATGTGCCTAAGTCAGATGTAAGCATGGGGAAGAAGATGAGGTGAATGCGGATTTTATGGGGCTGTGGAGGATAGACTTTCACCTTTCCTCTGCCTGTAAAACAAGCAAAAGCAAGGTAATGTAAAACAACACTATATATATAAACTTTGAAATGAAGCTAAAATCAGCATTTGAAGTCAAGTGCTGTTTGTATAAAATCCATGTGATTCAGATTCTTTGTATCCCAGTTCACCATATTTCCTAAACATTGCAACCTCATAAGATATCAGGGTTGGAAGGGACCTCAGGAGGTCATCTAGTCCAACCCCCTGCTCAAAGGGGGAACCAATCCCCAGGCAGATTTTTACCCCAGGTCCCTAAATGGCCCCCTCACAGGTTGAACTCACAACCCTGGGTTTAGTAGGCCAATGCTCAAACCACTGAGCTATCCCTTCCCCCTCTATACAGGGAGACCAGAATAATCCAGAAACGTAGACTAGTACCTATTAAACCCTGATTAAGAAATGAGTCCACTAACATGGTTTTATCTCCAGCACAGTTGAGGCCATAGTTTTCCTCTACTGTCTTTTATTCCAAGGCCTAATCCTCTAGACCCTTACTCATGGGAGCAGTCCCTTTATAGTCAGTGAGGAAGGGTTTTCAGGGTCATGCCCTTTCATTCTTGCCTCCATCAGAGTGGAAGAAATGAGGAGAATGGATAAATTATGTTTTATGATCTCATAGACTGTATTTGTTTTCTTGTCTAACTGACTATTGTATGGACATTATTTAAAAATATTTGACAAGTTACGGTGTTATTTGCCAAAGTTTAAGTGTATTAGGACAGCACAAAGGGGAAAGACTTGGTCATTGGTGTAAAGCAATTTGCCTTGATTACCCAAATTGAACTTTATGCTAACACTGTTGGTCTGAAAATAGAGCTAATCCACAGTTTAACACACACTGTGATAAGCATGTTCCTCCACTAAGGTCCAAACACAAAGCAGGGCTTTCGAGATACAAACATTTTTAAAGGGAAAAATATGAAAAAGGAAAGGCACTCACAATATATTTTATATTTGTGGACATAGCAACTTTGCTGGCTTGCTAGGACATTTCCATTTGGAAGTCAGAAAAACTGAAGTGTCTATAACATAGCCAGTGTATAATTATAATGGATTGTTCAGTTCAATGGGTAGTAAATAAAATAAAACAGACAAAACAATCCTCTATTTTTATTTTCTTAGGAATTGCTGGAGTCTCCTTCGTGAGGCGACACAGTTCAGTTTGCTTTCATTAATTCAATGAAAGCAACAACAAAAAAATTGTGACTAAAGATTAAAAACTCCTCTTTGTTTCTTCTGTCTGACTGTGAAGATGGATTTTAAAGAAGAAAAAGAGAGGAACTGAGCAAGGTAAAATCATTATCCTGTGTATAAATATTTAGTCATTTCATGAATGTAAATTAAAACGAAGTAAAATCCTCTGTGCTCAGTCCTGTAAGCACTCCCTACACAGCTCCTATTGGGCCACATCCTCTAGCTATCTACTTATGTGGCTCCTATTACTGTAAGGTTTCAGAGTAGCAGCCGTGTTAGTCTGTATCCGCAAAAAGAACAGGAGTACTTGTGGCACCTTAGAGACTAACAAATTTATTAGAGCATAAGCTTTCGTGGGCTACAACCCACTTCTTCGGATGCATATAGAGTGAAACATTGAGGAGATATATATACACACATACAGAGAGCATGAACAGGTGGGAGTTGTCTTACCACCTCTGAGAGGCCAATTAAGTAAGAGAAAAAAAACTTTTGAAGTGATAATCAAGATAGCCCAGTACAGACAGTTTGATAAGAAGCAAGTGTGAGAGTACTTACAAGGGGAGATAGATTCAATGTTTGTAATGGCTCAGCCATTCCCAATCCCTATTTAACCCTGAGTTGATTGTGTCTAGTTTGCATATCAATTCCAGCTCAGCAGTCTCTCGTCGGAGTCTGTTTTTGAAGTTTTTCTGTTTTAAGATAGCAACCCACAGGTCTGTCATAGAATGGCCAGACAGGTTAAAGTGTTCTCCCACTGGTTTTTGAGTATTATGATTCCTGATGTCAGATTTGTGTCCATTAATTCTTTTGCGTAGAGACTGTCCCGTTTGGCCAATGTACACGGCAGAGGGGCATTGCTGGCACATGATGGCATATATCACATTGGTAGATGTGCAGGTGAACGAGCCCCTGATGGTATGGCTGATGTGATTAGGCCCTATGATGGTGTCACTTGAATAGATATGTGGACAGAGTTGGCATCGGGCTTTGTTACAAGGATAGGTTCCTGGGTCAGTGTTTTTGTTCAGTGATGTGTGGTTGCTGGTGAGTATTTGCTTTAGGTTGGGGGGTTGTCTGTAAGCGAGGAC
Organism: Terrapene triunguis; assembly: GCF_002925995.2. NCBI lineage: Eukaryota > Metazoa > Chordata > Testudines > Emydidae > Terrapene > Terrapene triunguis. The sequence continues at coordinate 51,558,105 of NW_020664436.1, forward strand.
AGGTCTGTCTCCCAAGATCTGTGAGAGTAAAGGATCATCTTTCAGGATAGGTTGTAGATCTCTGATAATGCGCTGGAGAGGTTTTAGTTGGGGCTGAAGGTGACAGCTAGTGGTGTTCTGTTATTTTCTTTGTTGGCCCTGTCTTGTAGGAGGTGACTTCTGGGTACTCGTCTGGCTCTGTCAATCTGTTTTTTCACTTCAGCAGGTGGGTATTGTAGTTTTAAGAATGCTTGATAGAGATCTTGTAGGTGCTTGTCTCTATCTGAGGGATTGGAGCAAATGCGGTTATATCTTAGAGCTTGGCTGTAGACAATGGATCGTGTGGTGTGTCCTGGATGGAAGCTGGAGGCATGTAGGTAAGTGTAGCGGTCAGTAGGTTTCCGGTACAGGGTGGTATTTATGTGACCATCGCTTATTAGCACAGTAGTGTCCAGGAAATGGACCCTTGTGTGGATTGATCTAGGCTGAGGTTGATGGTGGGATGGAAATTATTGAAATCATGGTGGAATTCCTCAAGGGCTTCTTTTCCATGGGTCCAGATGATGAAGATGTCATCAATGTAGCGCAAGTAGAGTAGGGGCGTTAGGGGACGAGAGCTAAGGAAGCGTTGTTCTAAGTCAGCCATAAAAATGTTGGCATACTGTGGGGCCATGCGGGTACCCATAGCAGTGCCGCTGACTTGAAGGTATATATTGTCCCCAAATGTGAAATAGTTGTGGGTGAGGACAAAGTCACAGAGTTCAGCCACCAGGTTAGCTGTGACATTATCGGGGATACTGTTCCTGATAGCTTGTAGTCCATCTGTGTGTGGAATATTGGTGTAGAGGGCTTCTACGTCCATAGTGGCCAGGATGGTGTTTTCTGGAAGATCACCGATGGATTGTAGTTTCCTCAGGAAGTCAGTAGTATCTCGAAGATAGCTAGGAGTGCTGGTAGCGTAGGGTCTGAGGAGAGAGTCCACATAACCAGACAAGCCTGATGTTAGGGTGCCAATGCCTGAGATGATGGGACGTCCAGGATTTCCAGGTTTATGGATCTTGGGTAGCAAATAGAATGTAGAATGTACTACTATTACTGTAGTATCTGAGCACCTCACAATATTTAAGATACAATACCCTGCGAGGCAAGGAAGTGCTATTATCCCATTTGACAGAGGACTGGGGCCACACAGGAACTGAATGCAGATCTCCATGTCCCAGGCCAGCACTCCAGTCACTGGACCATCCTTCCTCTCAGGAATTGGCACCCAGTGCAGCTCAGGGAAGAGGATTTAGGTTTCTGATTTTCATGGCACTGTACACTGAGCAAGTCCAGAAGAGTAATTTAGGATAGCCTTAGGGCTACTCTAACTTGTGCAAGCTGTTAAGGCAGCCAAGGATCACCGGTACCCAAGGACACTCCAGCCACTCACCTTTTTATTCAGCTACACAGCCTACGCTGAGGCTGCAGAAAGAAGAAGGTGCATATTGGCAGCTACGCTACTGGTGGATCCTCAGTCTAACAGGCCATTGAAACTGGGTTGTGAAGTGAAGTGTCTGAAATTTGCATTTGCAAAGGTGTTTTTTTAACCTGAATTAATTGGCAATAAATTAAATTGAGTTAAAACCAGAACAAAAACTCTAGCCATCCCCTTGAACAACAGCCTGCCAAAAGAATAGCGTCAAATGAACTCAAAAGTGATGAGGGTGCTGCTATTTTTGGACTTGGGAGGTCCAGATTTAAGTCCCTACTTCACCCCAGATTTCCTGTCTGTCCTAGGGCAAGCCATTTAGGCTATGTCTTTGATGCCAAAAAAGTGTGTGTGGGGGGGGGGGGAGGGATTTACAGCATGATTACTAACATGCATTATTATCCCACTGTAAAAACACACCACTGTGGCAGTGAAGTCTTGCTGTGCTTCACTTCCTCATCTATAAAATCTTCCTGGCAAGGGTGTTGTGAGGATGAATACATTAAGGATTGTGAGGTACTCACGTATTATGGTAATAATGGGTACCATATAAGTACCTCTGGGCTTTTCTACATGGGGAAATTGACTGCAACAGAATTGCGGAATTCTGGAATAATTACACTGCTTTGGAAGTGCACTAATTATTCTGGAATCACATGGAGAGCTGCTTCCGAATAGCATATTCTGCAATAGCTATTCCATTCCATTGCCCTGTGTAGACAAACCTGAGAGATAGTCTCTGATTGCTTTATTTACACAGGCCAAATAGGGGTGTTTTTGATCAATGTAGCTTGAGTGAGTTAATTTAATTCAATTAAAAATTTGCCTTAATGCCCATGTAGACACAGTTTATCACTTTAAAGATGGTTTGATCTGGTCATGTTGTAGCATAGGTGTCTGCACGAGTATTAAGAGGACTTTTCAAACGAGTTAACTTAATTGAACTATCAATTGAAAAAAACAGGTTTTATTTTACCTGTATAGACATGGCCAAAGCGAAATTCTGTTGAACCCAAGTTTCTTCTGACTATATCTAATCCTCATAGAGATATACACAGAAAAGTAAACATTTATTTTTAGTTACCTAGCTATATGCATATGCAACCATCCCTACAGATGTTAAGCACTAACTAAGTAGGTGGAAAGATTAGACAGTTTGCAACCCAGAGTATTCTGAGTTCCATTGAACCTGATTTTCTAATGAGGTGCAAAAATAACCTGGGATCAGATTGCCAACAGTGTAATCTACTAAACAATTTATTATCAACTCAGAAGGTCTGAGGGAGCTTCCAGTTGCAACTGGACACTTTGCATGGCCATCAAACCGTCTATGACAATCCAGACCATGCTAAACATTCATAAAACACACTTGCTATCATATTAGTATTCACTGAGATTGCTAGTATGCCTCCTCCTTTCTTTCATTCCTCTCCCAAGCTGAGAAGCATTCCTTATTCCTATCAACACTGTGCTGAACACGTTCCCCTAAGTGAAATATTCATCCCTCTAACACTTCATGAACCCCCTAATCTATACTGGGAAAGTCATGTTTCACATACAATAGAACAATTTGTAAGGCACTGTAGCAGGCATCCTGCATAACTGCTGGACTTCAGTAGTGATCACATATGTCAGTATTGAAGATGGAGCATATACTATTGCCATTTATGGGCTTGATTGACAAATGATTTGTATAGCACTTACATGGCAATTTCACAAAGGTCAAATTAGATTCCACCTCCATTCCTCTCTCAGTACACAGAGGCACTGAAATCAAGTGTAACCTGCTGTATTTGTATAGTCAGAAAGTCCCAGTACACTGGGTAAAATTCCTCATTCTTTGGTCCCTCTTCCGTGAAGTGTGAAAATTCTAGAAGTGGGAATGGGATCAGCCAAAAGGAGGGATTCCACAAATTCAAAAAGCGGATGGATTTATTCAGGAAAAAGGTAGAATCTAACATATAGAGAGGCCTTGGTAGTGCATTGTACAGTAGAGGAAAAAACGGTACAGGTCACTGTAGGCACTGCCAAAAGATAACAGGAGTCCTTGTGGCACCTTAGAGACTAACAAATTTATTTGAGCATAAGCTACAGCTGTAGCCCACGAAAGCTTATGCTCAAATAAATTTGTTAGTCTCTAAGGTGCCACAAGTACTCCTGTTCTTTTTGCGGATACAGACTAACACGGCTGCTGCTCTGAAACCTGTCAAAAGATACACACTGTGCAGCAAACAAGACTGTTGTTATACTTCACTTTACACATAATTGAAAGCAAGACAATGCCACAGGTGCGTGCAACTCTAACACAGCACTGAAGAAAGTGAAAGTAGTTACACAGTAGGGACCACAGAAAAAGCAAGCATTTTCTGAGAACATTCAACTCCATGCACGTGTAGATATTGGGCCAATTTCTAATTTCAATGTACATAATAATAGCTACCTTTTCATCCATAGAAGGACAATATCATTATCCCCATTTTACAGACAAGGAAACTGAGGAACAGAGAGTTGAAGTGACTTGCCCAAGGTCAGCAGCCAAGCCTAGAACCCAGATGTTCTGAGTCCTAGGGTAGCGTGCTATTTACTAGGCCACACTGCCTCCTTAAATCAGATATAACTCCATCAAACTCCAGTAACATCTCTCTTACTGAAGTTAGTCATTAGGTACAAAGGGGAAGGTAAATTAAAAATGACAGAGGCCACTTTCAGGTACACTACAGGCAGGTCTCCACTTATGGTGGCATGTAGAGTACAGACACTGCACACTCAGCTGGCATGGGTATAAATGGTAGTGCAGGCAGGCAGTGAGGCACTACTTCAGCAAGTAGAGTGCAGACATGCTAGAATGTTAGGGTATGTACCCTAAACAGCTCACTATGTGCCCAAGCCATGCCTCTCATGTCTAAGCATGTTTGCTTCCTAATGGGAATTACTTTCTGCATGTGAGCTGCCTCTCTCTCACTACTTCACGTAGCTCCATGTACCTATCATCATAACATCATAGAATCTAGGCACCAAGGAGTTCTGGATGATTTTATATCTTATTCCTAGGGACCTGCCAAATTCTCGGCCATGAAAAACGCGTCATGGACTGTGAAATCTGGTCTCCCCCCATGAAATCTGGTCTTTTGTGTACTTTTACCCTATACTATACAGATTTCATAGGGGAGGCCAGTGTTTCTCAAATTGGAGGGTCCTGTCCCAAAAGGGAGTTGCAGGGGGGGGTCACAAAGTTATTTTAGGGGGGTTGCAGTATTGCCACCCTTACGACTGTGCTACCTTCAGAGCTGGGCACCTGGCCAACAGCCGCCAATCTCCGGCCACCCAGCTCTGAAGGCAGCACAGAAGTAAAGGTGGCAATACCATACCATGCCACCCTTACTTCTGCGCTGCTGTCTTCAGAGCTGGGCGGCCAGAGAGTGGTGGCTGCTGACTGAAGGCCCAGCTCTACAGCTAGCAGCACAGAGGTAGAGGTGGCAATACCATACCATGCCATCCTTACTTCTGTGCTGCTGCTGGCGGCAGCTCTGCCTTCAAAGCTGGGTTCCCAGCCAGCAGCCACCACTCTCCAGCTGCCCAGCTCTGAAGGCAGTGCCGCCTCCAGCAGCAGCACAGAAGTAATGGTAGCAGTACCGCAACACCCCCTACTATAACCTTGTGACCCCCCGCAAAACTCCTTTTTGGGTCAGGACCCCTACAATTTCAACACTGTGAAATTTCAGATTTAAAGAGATGAAATCATGACATTTATGATTTTTTAAATCCTACGACTGTGAAATTTACCAAAATCAGTGCCGTAACAAGGGTGAGGCGAGTGAGGCACTTGCCTCGGGTGCGCAAAGCTGAGGGGCGCAGAAAAGCCGGAGCGTCCCTGCTGGAAGGAAAGCTGCGTGGCTCTCCCGGCTGCTGCTGCCTCTATGGCAACAAGAGACGCTGGCCGGCAGATGGCTGAGGGCGAGTAGGTGGCTGCTGCACATCAGGAGGGGGAAGGGAGAGGAGGCACACACGTGCTTCGCAGCCCTCCCCTCCCCCAGCCCGGCACCCAGCTGGAGGAGACGCTGAGGGGGCTTCCGGTGGGAGACAGGATCATTGGCAGTGGACCTCACTCACCGGAGCAGCTGCTGGGGCTTCGATGAGTGTTTGACCCTGTGATCCGCCCCCCCGCAGCCACCACTCCTGCAAACTGGGCAAGGGGCAGCCCCATCCCCCACCCCCAGTGAGGCTATGGTGAGGGGCAGCAGGGGAGGAAGGAAGCCATATGTGATGGCAGTCCCCTTCCGCCCAGCCCCCCCCCTCAGAGCCCACACCCCCTCTCCAGCCCCCAAACGCTGTCCCAGAGCCTGCACCCCTCCACCCATCCTGCACCCCCATCCCATGCCCCAGCCTGGAGCCTGCACCCAGCACACAAACTCCGTCCCAGAGCCTGTACCCCCACCCCCTTCCCACACACACCCTCCTGCACCCAAACTCTGTCCCAGAGCCTGCACCCCTCACCCCCTCCTCACACCCCCACTCCTGCCCCCAAACTCTGTCCCAGAGCCTACACCCAGAGGCCCTGCCCCAACTCAGAGCCTGCACCCAGCACCCAAACTCCGTCCCAAAGCCTGTACCCCCACCTCTTCCCACACACCATCTCCTGCCCCCAAACTCCCTCCCAGAGCCTGCACCCCAGACTCCATCCCAGAGCCCAACCTCTCAACCATCCTACACCCCAATCCCCTGCCCCAACCCAGGGCCTGTACCCCAGACCTCCTCCCCCGACCCAAACTCCCTCGCAGAGCCTTAGGCAGGTGGGGGACAGAGTTTGGAGAGGGGGAGTGGGCTTTGAGTGTTCTGGGAACCATCAAAATTTCTACAAACCTGCCGCCCCTGATACTTGGAGGGGGGGTGATGAGGCAAGCAGTGAGTCGGTGGATGGAGGGGGGCATCCATTTTCAGTATTTTAATTTTTGGTACTGCATTGATTGACTGCTGTGTGCATTAATATATTGACCCCCCCTGGGTCTTTGAATGAGGCTTTATACTTGGGGGGGGGGGGGGGTGAGGAGGCGAGTGGCAAGTCAGTGGCTGGAGGGGGGCAAATCTCCCAGATTCAAAATCTGGGACTGTCTGTTGGTCCTTTTTGGTGCTTTTCTCTGGGCTGGGGGTTGTCCCAATGCTGCAAAGAGGGTGTTCCCAAAGGAAGGTGCTTGCTTCTAACCCCCTAGGCCATCAGTATGTCTGCTCTTCTCTGGTCAGCCCACTTGACAAGTTTGATTGCCCTTGGTCTGGCTCCCAGCCCCTCTCCAAGGGTTGCAGCTGTCTGGAGGTGCTGCCTTCCACGCCTTCCTCATTCACACCTCATTCTTTCAACAGGGCAATTGGTTACAAAGTGGGGGGAAGATCTTATTCTACTTCTAGCAAAAAGACATTTTTCTTTTACTTTAATTATACTACCTTAGGGGCCCGCTATAACATATTACCAAGGTTCAATACAAAGTCATATAAAAATTATACAAAAATGCATAATGCAGAGATTTATCTACAACTGCATTGATTGACTGCTGTCTGCAGTAATATAGTGACCCCTGGGTCTTTGAATGAGGCTTCATACTTGGGGGGGGCGAGGGGGCAAGCGGCGAGTCGGGGGCGAGAGGGGGGGCAAGCGGCGGGTGGGCAAAGAGGTGAGCAGTGAGCCAGCAGGGGTTCTAGAGGCGGGCATGGGGGTTTCTGGCAGGGGAGGGAGAAGGTGAAAGGAGGTGAATGGTGGGTGGGGGACTGACTAGGAGGGACACAGCAAGCCAGCGGGGGCCTAGGGGGTGAAGAGGGGTGTGATGGTGGGGCCGAGCGGGGAGGGGGCGGGTCCTATTTTACTGCTATGATCTGGTCACCCTATGCGTGCTGTTTCTTCCCCCCCACCCCCCGCCCAATCCTTCCTTTTTGGCCCACAGCTGTTTCGGCGGGGTGGCGCTGGGGAAGGAGGGTTTGTTTCCGCAGGGCGGGTGGCGCTGGAGGGGGTTGTTTCAGCGAGGTCAGGCGGCGCTGTGTGTGTGTGTGTGTGTTTCGGGGGGGGGGGGTGGGGGGGGGTGGGGGGGGGGGCGCAATTTTATATTCTTGCCTCAGGCGCAAAAATAGCTAGTTACGGCTCTGACCAAAATGGACCATGAATTTGGTTGGGCCGTACTTATTCCTGCAGTTTATGCTCTATGAAACTTCCCTGAACTCCTGACTTGACTTTGCAGAGTTGTCACTGTGATGCCTCCAATTCCACAGAATTTGAACCAAGATAGCAGGTGGAAAGGAAACAGTTGTTGGATGGAACAGTGCAAGGGTTTTACAGCTGGTATATCAGCATGCCTTTGCTCCTCTATAAGCATTATGCACATCAGTACATCTCTTTCCATCCGTTGACATGAATTGCCATTCCTTGTTGTGCACATGCTTAGAGACATGCTTTTCAGAGGCACAGGTTCTTGTGTACTGTGAGCTTTGTTTTTTGCATGTTTTTGTGACAGTCTCACCGTGCATGTTTTCTTACATGATCGTAATTCAGCCCAGAATGTGCAAAATAAAATTATCTCTCTCTGCTGCCCCCCCCACCTATGTTTCTTCTTTTCTATATTCACCCTGGGTATTAACTTTTATCACAGGATTATGCAGTAACTAGAGCTGTAGCTGCCCTGAATGCAAATTTCTTTTATGTAATTAATCAGGTGCTTGAACGCCTGAATAAAAATATTCAGAAATAGCCCATCAAATAAGCAGAACCTTATATTTCAGTGTGGTATTGGGCTTTAGTTTTAGAACCTTGGAAATCTTCCACCAATCAACTTTAAAGCCTTCTGTAGTACTTGTAATACAATGTAAATATAGTGGCAGGTAAAGTTTCAAAGAAAAGTTTGTACTGGGAATCATTTGATGGAAAACATTTCTTAAACTGAAGAAGAATAGCTTACTGGTTGAAGAATGCCAGATTTGAAAGAGCTACTAGACTCACTGGAACCTCAGATTCAAACTCATTAGGCCTTTAATCCTTCCAACATAGATAAATTGAGCAATTTACTGTGTGAGCCTCTTTAAGATCAGACCTTAAAAAACAAGGTACTGTCTGCTCAATGTGGACATTAAAGATCCCATGACACCTTTCATCATAAGGGTTTGTTCTGCAACAACTGGAAAATTTTTATTCTCCTCCCTCACTTGTGCAGCATGTTCACTGGCTGACTGCTGCTTCCCACCCCAGAGTCGGATGATGCATTTCAATGGCTTAGTATGTATAGTAGGGGATCCCTGGAACGGAAAGGTACATAAATGTAAAATACTATTGGGTCTGACTCCCCATTTATACTGTTGTAATCAGAAGCAACATCACTGAAGTCAGTAGAATTATACCCTTATAAAGTGGTGCAAGAGGAGAATCAACCCCATCACTTACAAAGGAAAATGCCTTTCTGGTGACCTGCTACTGAAGAAAGACTCATTTAGCAGTAGCAAATCGAGATGCATTCTTTGATATGGCACAGGCCAATTAAGAGTTGGATGTAGAAGGAAAATTTACATGAGGCCTACTTTTCCTCTACTAGGCCTGTTTTACACCACTGTAACTCTTTTGCTTGAAGGGAGCTACTCCTGTCTTACGCCAGTTTAAGTGAGAGGACAATCAAGCCTATAGTGTACAAATATAGTCAAAATACAGGGGGTGGTCTGCTCATCACAGCAGCTGGGTTGGGAGGCACCTGCAAACCAGTTACAGCTTCTTACATCCCCAGCTGGGAAGCTGCAGGCAGTTTCCACTCTCTTCATGCTATGCTGTCTGAGCAGGGCAAAAGGAGCAAAGCTGGGCTAAGAATCTGGCTGAAGGATGTCAAGCCCAACATGCACATTTTAAGTGGAAAATGTAAGTCCAGGCAGGGGAAAGCATTTCCTTCAATTTGAAGAATCATTGTACCCAACTACAGCTGGAAATGAGCCTGGCATTGCCATGTGAGTGAGTTCTTTTGAAAGCAAAGGAAGCAGCAGTCTTAAACACTGAAAATAATAACAGAAGTTCTTACAGTTTGTTTTGTTCCTTCTGTTTAATAGATGAAGGAGTCCTGTAGTAAAGGAGACCTGCTGGCTAAACCTGATCCAAGAACCTTCTGGAATAGTGATGACTCAGGTAAGGATGGAATTCAAAGTACATGTAAACACACAAGGATTTATTCTGCAGAAAGAGGGCTTTCCCTTTTGATATAGTTCTATTCAAGGTTTATGTACTTTGTACTAAAGCCAAGCAAAAATCAATTATTTTTAATATAGAAATGAAGTGTAACAGACATCCTCTCACACACATAGTGTTTGCTAGTAAAAACAATGTTCCAGAAAATAGGATTTAGCATATTATGTGGTTGGATACATAATGATTTCTGTGGAATAGTGCCATAACATAATGATGCAAAACAAAATTGCTACAGCAAAACTGTTTTACAAAATCTGGGCCAAATTCTACCATTGATCCACTGTGTAAATGCAGTTCCCATTAACTTCTATAAAGAGTCACACAGACACACCCAAAGTCAAAAATAGACACTATCTGGCCCCAGTTGAGCAAAGCATCTGAGTACTGTGTTAAGGTTTAAGCATATAACTAGCCCCACTGGCTTCAAAAAGAGAAAGAAAGTGAAGGTGGGATAAACTGAATAAAGTGAGATAGCCAGGCGTTTGGTGTGCTCTGAATGCTAATCATTATTAGACCAAACTCACAATCTCTTCACTGTCCGCCCTTCTGTTTTGTTTTGTTTTGTTGTCCTCTCTACCTGTTGTCTCGGCATATGCATAGGCCTTGTCCACAGGAGAAAGCTGTTGTGATGATTATAGTAATGATAGATAGTAGATTTTGCTGGCAATTTGGATAGGGAGCAACTATGTTAAAACTTTTTTCTAATTTGTAAATGTTCTCTAGCCACCAATGGTTCCATTTAATAAGGCCTTAAAAATAACTCACCGCTTCAGTTAGCTAAAGTTTATTAAAACCCACTTGCCTTTTCATATCAATTAAAGTATAGCGAAAGTCTAGCCCTATAGCCAATCAACACACTCCTGTGAAAATGCCAGAGTTAGAACTAAGAAAACTGAAAAACAAGTTAAACAGTGTCTTTTTTCAGGTCACTTCCTGGGGTACAGCAACAATTATCAGGGAGTCTCGTTTAACACCTGAATGGAGATTCCCAGTCCATTCAGACACGACTGATGTATGACTGACGCTCTGCTTCGATTCTAGTTACATATTAGCTTTTGATTACTCTTTAGGACTTAGAACCATGGGTTTGAAAACTAGAGCTTGAACTCTTGCTTTCCGCTGTGGTTCCAGGCCCAGCGTAGACAGGATCTATGGCATTGTCTCTTTTACATTCTGTTTGCACTACAGAAACTGCTGTCTTTAAGGATTCCAGCTGTGGAGGGAGCAGCACAACTGTTTTAAGGCAACTTGGTCTTATCTAGGAAATCATCTCAGTTTTGTCTGATGGGAATTTCTATTCACCTGTTAAACAAGATTGTCTGTTAAGGGCTGTACCTAAGCAACCTGAAAAGAGATGCTGTTTTAACCTGCTCCTTGGGTTATTTTGTTGCAGCCCTCCAGTGGCACTTTTATAAACTTTTATAATTGGCAAAGGGGCTGGACAATTGCTACTCTTCAGTATATATGAAAATGGGGGAGTTGTAATGAACATTAACTAATTGTAGCAGTAAATGCTCTCTCCATTTTTTTTTAAGTGGAGACTGTGAGGTCTCCTCTGTGAAAATGATAGGGAGTTCTCCCAACCAAGGTCTTGCACCACTAAACAGAAACACTTCTGCAGGCCAGCCACCAGTATTTCTACCATTGTATCCTCTGGAACTGCTCTAGGCAAGGTGAGATGATAAAAACAGTGGTGCCCAGGCTGCACTAGAATGTCTGCCCATTGCTATCTTTGGGCATGTCTACACTACAAACTTTTGCTGATGGAAGTTTGATCAGCATGAAGCCGCTGCAGTTAGTATATCGCTTGTGCACTTGCATACTTCGGCACTGCGCTTACTCACCTGGAGTGCACCATTGTTAGGTATTCCAGTGTGCAACTTGCCACCATCCAGCACTCTGTCTTTTGGGAAGTTACGGCAATGCAGGGTGTTGCAGAAATGAGTCACACGGGGTGACTGGGAGCAAGGGGTCAGGTTCCCAGCATGCAACCTTCTCCACCCCAGAGTGCCCGCTATAATCCATAATTTTCATGCCTATTTTGAGAATCCCACAAACCTGCCAGGACTTGTTGCTGCCTGCCATCTCTGACAGATGCATGAAGCCTGTGCAGCTCTGCACTATTGTCATGAGCACTGCATGGGATGCACGATCCTCCGGTATCTGCAGAGCCACAAGAAGATCTGCAGGGAACATGAAGACTTTCTGGAGGGTGGATTGCTGTGGGACATAGCAAGAACCAATTCAAGGTTGTTAGTAGTGTTTACAGAGCAGCTGCAAACCATGGAGCGCTGCGTCTGGGCCCAAGAAATGAGCACTGACTGCATCATACTGATGGGATTGCATCATAACACAGGCTTGGGATGACACAAGAACTGGCTGCACAACTTTTAGATTCATAGATTCAAGGACTGGAAGGGACCTCGAGAGGTCATCGAGTCCAGTCCCCTGCCCACATGGCAGGACCAAATACTGTCTAGACCATTCCTGGATCTGCATGCTGAAGTTCCCCCCAGAATAGTAACACCAGAATTTGAGCTGCACTGACAGTGGAGAAGCAAGTGACAATCAAACTGTGGAAACTTGCCAGATTACTACAGGTCAGTGGGAAATCATTTTGGAGTTGGAAAAGCAACTGTGGGAGCCGTTGTCATGCAAGTATTAATCATCTCCTGCTACACAGGACTGTGACTCTCGACCATGTCCAGGACATAATGGATGAATTTGCAGCAATGGTGTTCCTAGACTGTGATGGAGTGATAGACAGAATGCATATCCCTACTTTGGCAACAGATCACCCTGCCACAGATTATATCAACAGAAAGGGCTATTTTTCGATGGTTATGAAAGCATTGGTGGATCACTGGGGATGTTTCACTGATATCAGTGTTGGCTGGTCAAGGATGATGCATGGCACTTGCATCTTTAGAACACAGGTCTGTTCAGAAAGCTACAGGCAAAGACTTTCTTTCCTGAGCAGCATATTACTATTGGTGATGTTGAAATGCCAATAGTGATCCCGTGGAACCCAGCCTACCTTTTACTCCCCTGGCTCATGAAGCCGTACACTTTGGGTACGTCTACACTTACTTCCTGGTTCGGCGGCAGGCAATCGATCTTCTGGGATCGATTTATCGCGTCTTGTCTAGACGCGATAAATCGATCCCGGAAGTGCTCGCCGTCGACGCCGGTACTCCAGCTCGGTGAGAGGAGTATGCAGCATCGACGGGGGAGCCTGCCTGCCGCGTCTGGACCTGCGGTAAGTTCGGACGAAGGTACTTCGAATTCAGCTATGTTATTAACGTAGCTGAATTTGCGTACCTTAGTCCGAAGTGGGGGGTTAGTGTGGACCAGGCCTTTGACAGCACCAAAGAAAGATTCAGCTACCAGCTCAGCAGGTGCAGAATGACAGTTGAATGTGCTTTTGAAAGATTGAATGGGCGCTGCCATTGTTTACTCACAAGACTGGATCTCAGTGACAAAGATATTCCACTGGTTATAGCTTCCCACTGTGTCATGCATAATATCTGTGAAGCAGAGGGGGAAAAGTTGCCACCGGGGTGGAGCAGCTGTCTGCTGAGTTTGAACAGCCAAAGAAGGCTATCAGAAGAGCCATGTGGCTCAGGGAGACTTTGAGAAAGCACTTTAACAGTGAGCCACAATAATGCCTTGTGGTGCACTTTGCTCTACCTGGCCCTGCACTACCTTGTGCTTAGTGCACATCTATGACACTGACAAGGCACCTATTAATTTTGTGGTGCTATTTTTCAATTATTAGATTGTGTTTGTCACTGATCCTATGATTTGTGTCACAGTGTAAAGTAACCAGTAAGTGGGTGCTTTCCACGCTGCCGCACATGTTGGGAACTAATGCATGTGAATTATTTTCCAAACCATACTCTATATTGAGTGATAAAAACACTTCAAAAAATGCTGTGCAAATTAAAAGCAAACACATTAAAACCTTAATAATGTGTGGAACAGAGCTTAAAGAAATGGAATGAACATTCACGTCAGTGTTAGCACACTGACCTGTGAGAACCACAGTTGATGTATGTGTGTGTAGGGAGGTGCTGTAATGGAATTCTCCATGGACTGCAAAGGGAGATGAGCCCAGGATTGTTGAATCTGTAGGTTTGCTTCCAGAGGAGCTCCATTATGTCCCTTCCTCTCCTTTTTCTGCTGGGATTCTTGGTCCTTTCTCCTGTCTGCTGCTCTTTCCTTCTCTATACAGCCTGCAGTATTCATGCTTCAGGCCCTCTGTTCATTGTCTGATGCAGCACTGCCTTGCAGGATCTCACTGAACATGTCATTCTGAGCTTCTTTTTCATCCTTATCTGGCTCAGGCATTCTGTGGGTGTGGAAGGGGAACTCCTCAAGGCCACAACAGCAGCAGCTGCAGATAAAACACAGAAGTTACATTGTCAGTACAGTAACAATGAAAAGCGAAAGTTAAGATCAAGAACTCCTTTCCCTTATTCCCCTAAAGTTTTAAACAAGACATCGACTTCTCCTTCCGAGTGCTTGTATACAGCACCACTCACAGTACAGCCATGGTGAGTATGGCCCACCAGAGGTGAGGGAAAGGAAGGAGGAGGGAATTGCTCAGTTGTATAGAACTATGGGTATAGGGCAATGGCATTGAATACGGCCACCATTTTCCACAGGTGGTGGTGATTTTAGCTGAAAGCTCACTCCTGAGGGTAACAAAGGCACCAAGAGCACAACTGCTGGTGCTGGCATCCCGCAGCCGCCCAAGCCCACATGCTGCTAGCCTATCTGCTGCAATGGGGCCTGCAGCAGTTATCACCAACTGGCATGGGAAAACATCCTCCCATGAAACCTTTGGCAGAGCATTGCAGAGTGCTTCCATGGAAGTCTCATCAAGATCATCCAGGAGGATTCCAGGGACATCCCTGTGTACATAAACAAACTGCTCCACATACCCTCCTCCCCCACTACCTAACTGTACAGGGGAATGAAAAGCAGTAATGGTGCCCCCAACTGTATCATCATAATGGGAATTAAATGTGCACACTTACCTGAGGTTCCTTCCCCTCAATCAGTTTTGTGGTGCTCAACTGCTGGGATTGACTGGACTGTGTTGGAGTCTCAAACAGGTCCTGGCTAGTGTCATAGTAGACCTCCCAGTCACATGTCCCCCATCCTTCTCCTATTCCTCCTTCACCTCCTCCTCCGCATCCTTGCTGTTCACACCAAGGGCCAGTGACGCAGGCTCTTCAGAGGTATCCACAGAGGTCTGTGTGGGGTGAGGGGTCTCCACCAAGTCTGGCACGCAGCTCTTTGTAAAAGCAGCAGGGCTGCAGCTCAGCACCAGATTGACTGTTGGCCATCCTGGCCTTCTGATATGCCTGCTGCAGTTCCTTTGCTTTCACACAGCACTGCTGCTGGTCCCTGTCGTAACCCTTCTCCTGCATCCCCCAGGCAATCTGTTCATAGATGGCCATATTTCTATGGCTGGTCCATAGTTGTGCCTATACAACTTCTTTTCCCCACAGGCCCAGGAGATCCAAAAACTCCTGTCTACTCCAGGCCAGAACACACCTGGAGCATGTAGCCAGCATGGTCAGCTGGGCAGTTGCATACAACAATGGAGAGCTGCTAGAGGTGCTTGCCACAATGGACAATCAGTAAACAGCATATCAAAAATTCACAGGGTTTTAAAGGAAGGGTGCGGCTTCCAGTCTCTGTGAGCCCCAGCCAATGGAGTTCACAACCGAGACCAGAACAGTCAGTGTTGGGCATTGCGGGACAGCTGCTGGAGGACTGTTAGGGTCAACATAGGCAATGCAGTGTCTACATTTGCACTGTGTCAACCTCAGTACACCGACCGTGGCTCAACAATGTTTGGTCAGAAGGTGTTACTATGTTGGCGTAATGGAGATTTTATACTGGTGGGAGACAAATTTAAGTGTGGACATATGCACAACTAGGTTGGTGCAAGGCACCTTACGTCAACCTCACTTTGTACTGTAGACCAGGTCATGGACACTTATGAAAGTGTCAGTCCCTGCCCCCAAGAGATTGCAAGGTAAGGGCTTGATCCTGAGCACTGCAGCCTGATCCATCAAATCACTTAAGCATGTGCTTAAGTTTAAGAATGTAAGTTGTCCTATTGACCAGGGCCGGTGCAAGGATATTTTGCGCCCTAGGCGAAACTTCCACCTTGTGCCCCCCACCTCCACTTGCACATTGGTTCATTGAGGGGCAAATCCCAATGAGCCTTTATAGATCCCAGGGGCCAGCCATGCCCACGGGCTGCTCCCCAGACCAGGTTCCTCCCTCCCTGCCCCCTGAACTCCCCTGGAGGGTGCACACCCCCCCACAAGCCCTCCCCACCCCATCCCACCCTGGCGGCCCCCGCCCCGAGTCCACTCACTGGCTTTGCCGGGCTTGGGCCGCTGCAGCAGCTCGGCAGGGAGGAGCCATCTTCCGGAGGCACCGGACAGCCAGAGCATTGGCTTGCGGGGGCGGCGAGCCCCAGCCATGGAGGAGCTGGTGCAGGGGGGCAGCAGCCCTGCAAAGGCGGCGGTGCCGCTAGCGGGGAGCAGCCGTGGCCCCCGCCCCTCCTGCCCAGGCTGAGGCCTGGCGCCCTCCCCCTCCAGGGGCTCCTGCAGGCTGCAGTGGATGCATGCGGGCGCTGGCCCCCATGCGCTCCCCAGCTCCTCCCTCGCCACGCTCGGGCTCTGCGGCTCCCAGGCATGTGAGCCGCAGCCGGGGCGTGGGGCCCTGAGCCTGCTCCGGGAGGGGCAGCGGCGGCTCACATGCCCAGGAGCTGCAGAACCCAAGCGCGGTGAGGGGGGATCTGGGGGCGCGCTTGCCCGGCCTGCGGCCCAGCACCTCCCCCGGGAGGGCTCCTGCAGCGGATGCATGCGGGCGGCGGCTCCTCCATGGCTGGGGCTCGCCGCCCCGCAAGCCGATGCTCTGGCTATCTGGTGCCCTAGGCAACCGCCTAGTTCGCCTAGTGGTTGCACCTGCCCTGCTATTGACTTAAGCGCTTTGCTGGATCAGGGACAGAGTGCTCAACACCTTGCAGGCTCAATACCTACATAAACATTTAAATCTAAGTTGTCTAGTACAGACAGAACTATCCCAAACAAAATCATCAAGATTTGATCATAACAATCAAGGCAATGATTATATACTAAGTGCCACTCCTGTAGTCAAACCGTGATAAGGGTAAGGGCTTCTACCGCCAACTCCTATACCAGGGCCACGACACAGGACTGGAGCCCAGCCTCCTCTCCCTCTATCTGTGGCTTACTCTACCCTATTGAATTAGCCTTGTTGTTTCATTAACAAAGCAAATGTTAGAGGCAAATACTTCACCTATTATAAATGATGGGCTCAGAGCTATCACTATTTTGTAAAGAACAGTTAAGTAACAATCAAACAAAGCAGCTGTAGAAACATGAGACAATAAATCAAAGAAAAAAGAAAGGAATAACACACATGGACCAAATTCTGCTCTCAGCCATGTGTGTGCAAATCCCACTGAAAGCAAAGGGAATTCCATGTGTGCATCTGAACCAGGAAGAATTTTTGGCCCATGGTGTAAAATCCAAAGTGATCAGTTCATGGCTCTGAAGTGTGCACTCTTTTATTGACTGCATCCCTCCATTTGTTTTTATTGTTACAATTTATTCTGCCAGTTTATGGTGCTCAGAGGATTTCTGATGTTCATCTCAGTAGCAAATGGGACTATGATAATGATGTTCACTACTACATTTAGTCACCCAGAATTGGTTTAGCATAGCAATTTCTGAACCTTTTGAGTAATTTTATCCACAGACCATGAAACAAAATCTTCTTTAATCCTAGCATGTTTCCAAGTACTATTTCTCATTCTGTAATATCTGTTGCATTCATTCAAACCAACATTTCAAAGTTGGATGCAGTCCTACCAAGTCCAAATGTTCCAAATTCATGATCAGCCTTCCTCCTCCCCAAAAACATCATGAGATTTAAAATAAAATCTGGCTTCTTTTTATTTGCCTTCTGATTTTTTAGACTTTTTGAGCTGTTTGGGTCACGAAGACTAGAAATGGTTTGGCTTTTTTTTTTAATGGAAGCTGAGATTTTCACTTCATCACTTGTCTTCAGGAGCTGGGGCTTTAAGTAAAACATCAAATATCATGACAAAAATCAGAAGAGTTGGCAACTCCAAATGGGCATAATTTGCATCCATTTGCCCCTTGGCACCTAATAATTTACATCTGTGCAGAATGCTGCTATTCTAATTTAGTAGTGTTTTACATCTGCTTTGTAGTCACTTTGCACAGGTGTCAAGGACTACAGAAGGTGCAAGCCAGTGAACAACCAGCCCCAGTGTCTGTTTTCCACAGCTCCAGCTGAGGGTTTGTTCCATGGACTGCTTGATAACCTTGGCATTTTAATGCTCCCATCCCAACTAGACTTTGAAGTTAACAGCCCACTGAACGGAGGGACGTAGTTTCCACTTTTGCATCTGTTTGTGGACAGTTTCTCTAGCACACATGGAAGGCTATCTTTACAATGGGAATGGATGGAATGTTCCATTTTTGAATTGAATGTTTGTATTCTGTAGAGAAGAGCAAATAATTGGAACACAATCCCAGAACAGGAGGGATTGCTACTTTGTAAAACCTGAAATTTTCCACAGGTGCTGCACCATATGAGAGGGCTCTATTTCATATCTGTCTGCCAGGCAAATTGTAATTTCTAAACATTATACAGAATTAAATAAAAGACACTCTGCCCTCTGGAATTTATAAAGACACTGCAGGGTAAATAACTTCAAAGCATTCAGCGTATGTACAGGACATTACTACGGACTGAAGGGACATGACAGGCCACTCCAGGCTCTCTCAAGGAGCCCCAGAAAAAGAAAGACAAAAAATCTTCAAGCCTCTGTTTGCCAGAAGCTGGGAATGAGCGACAGGGGCTGGATCTTATGTTTTACTGACACGGACATAATCTGTGTGGGGTGTCTGAGAATCAGGGAAAAGGGGCTATATACTCACCATAGAAGCAACACTCCTGCTTTGTACACCTACAGCCAGATCTACCAAAGTTGCATCTCCCCCACTAATGAAAGCAAACCAGGCCATCAGCACTGCCTTTGGACAGACATCTGCCTCCTTACATTGCGGCACTGTACTGGGATGCATTATTTGTGATGGTATTTTGGCAAACTGTCATAGCTTGAAGACGCTGCTCATGCACTGAAAATGCCATAGACACTCATGAACAACTTGCAGACAGTGTTTAGGGAGGTGATATACTTTGAGGCCTTATCTAAACTGAGGATTTGCTTCAATTACAGCCCCTGATGGTGTTCCACAGTGCAAGCCCTTGTGGTATGCAAAGAAAGCCACAATTTGCACCAGTGCAGTTTACTTCTGAGAAAACTCGGATGCTCCCACAAATACTGGTAATGGGGACAACCGTAGAGTCAGCATTCCATTTTGTTGTGGGGGATATAAAATATTCCTAAACTCCTCCATTTCCAGAAGTGTGGAGTCTACAGGGCTTGAAACGTAACAAAAAAACAATTATCTCTTTTGCGGTCTGATAAACTTGGCTGTGGAAATTGAGAGTTTGATTTTCAGACTAAAGATCAGAATGGAACAATCCTCCTTTGCCTCCCCCCCCCCCACCAAACATCAGCTGAGCGCTCATTTGGCAGCCTATAGCTTTCAACACAGTGCTCTAGTCCAATGAAATCTGTTTCTATTGCCAATCTGTCATATTTCCAAAACACTATGATTTCACGTCTCAAACTAACAATTTGCTTTTCTGATTCCCTAGGACACTTTTTTTTCTTCATACTTTCAAGTCAGTGATATCCTTTTTCCTAACCATGCATTTTGGTGCTATTCTTTCCATCATTTTATCTCATAAAGATTTTTTGAAAACAATTGAAATGTAATAAACCAGATCAAATGCCATTTTGAATCCAGATTTTGTAATTTAGGAAAGTTAATTATTTCATATTTTAATTAATCTGCTCTTCATTCATGCAAACCAACATGGTGGCAGATCAAAGGTCTAATGGAGTTTAATTGCAACTAATATAAAGCTTTTGCTGTATATAACAGTTCACTCATGCTAAAAGAGGTATTCTGATAGAGGTGTGCATGTAAGAGAAAGAAGTGATTTTGAATTTGCAGCTTCAGGGGATTTTAGGATGTGCCTCATGCTGATCAGCTGTCGATCAGTTTTGAGCAAGGCTTGAAGTGAGCTAGAAACTGTGGTCTGGAAGTGAAGTTCTTTGGAGAGTTGTCAGTTTCTAAACAATTTAGGTTTTTATTTGAAAAGTTATGGTTTTAGCCATTGTAGTTGGGAGGGGGGAAAAGTGTTACAATTATGTGCTAGAAGTAACCAACTCAATGTTGTTTGAGTCTGTGGACAAAAAGCTCAACCATTCATCTCAATTGCATGTTAATTACTTAATGCAAACAAGTTTCAGAGGGGTAGCTCTGTTAGTCTGTATCCACAAAAACAAGGAGTAATCCAGTGGCACTTTAAAGACTAACAGATTTATTTGGGCATAAACTTTTGTGGGTAAACCCCCCACTTCTTCAGATGCATGGAGTGAAAATTACAGATACAGGTATAAATATAGTGGCACATGAAGAGAAGGGCTCCCTGTAATTTTCACTCCATGCATCTGAAGAAGTGGGGTTTTAACCACGAAAACTTATGCCCAAATAAATCTGTTAGTCTTTAAGGTGCCACTGGACTCCTCATTGTTTTAATGCAAACAGTTCAGATGTCAGAATTGTTAACTATTTCACTGCTAAGCGCTTTAGTACAAACATCCAGCTAGCATACTCATCCAATGTGATAGGATGCGTCATACAAATTAGAGATTGAAAAGATTTACTAGGTCATTTTAACCAGTCCTTGAGGCCACATAAGGATTTTTCCTTACAGCCAGTCCTCTTGTGCTTTTCCAGTCCAGTTTTAAATGTCTCACTATCTTTGAGAGCCCGTTCTACAACCCAATATACCTTACAGCATAATTATTTTTCCACCCTGTTTTTTTTCCTTTCCCTCCTATTATCCCTTAGGACTTTGAGGGTGTGTCTACATGACAGAGACTCTACCAGCATAGCTATGCTGGCATCTGCCCATAGCATAGATGAAGCCTGCACCGATGGAAGGAATTTTTCTGTCTGTGCAGTAATATCACCTCACCAAACAACATGAGCTACATCAATGGACGCATTCTTCCATTGACATAGGGGACATAGGGCTGCATCTACACTGGGGGGAGAGGTCAGCAGAGCTATGTTGGTCAGGGGTGGGTTTTTTTTCCACGCTCCTGACTGACTGTCACAACCAAGATGTAGATAATCTGACCTACTGGTCAGGGAAGGAGTCAAGCCAGGTCAGATTACCAGAAAATCAGAATCTGAGACAGGCCAGAGGGCAAACCAGGAGCCAGATGCTAGGAAGAAGTGGGCAGGGTCAGGTTACGAAAAGATCAGAGTCAGGCAGTAGGAGCAGGTAGTGCAAGGGAAGCAGTCTAAAGCAGAGGGAACCCAGTTGCATACACAACTTCCTGTTCCTATGCTTGGTATAAATAAGAATTGGGAACCTGTCTGGACCTCCAGTGTTCCAACAATCAGAGCCCAGGATTGGAGTCCTCTGACAGAGTTCAGCTTCTATTCTGGGATCTGTTAGCAGGTCACTAGCAGGTTAGATGTGCCTAGTGCTTAAGTGGACTGTGGTTCAAGACCTGCAGTCCCTTGCTGGTGTTGCTATACCAATATAACTTTCAAGTGTAGACCAAGCCTGAGATGAATGTGAAGGAAGCAGCATCTAAGGCCTGGTCTACACTATGGATTTCTGCCAGCATGGCAAAGGCCTTGTCTACACTCCCACTTTACAATGCTGCAACTTTCTCTCTTAAGGGTGTGAAAAAACACCCCTCTGAGCGCTGCAAGTTTCAGCGCTGTAAAGTGGAAGTGTAGACAGTGCACCAGCGCTGGAAGCTACTCCTCTTGTGGGAGTGTTTTTTTTACAGCGCTGGGAGAGCTTTCTCCCAGCACTGGTGCTGTGACTACACAGCCACATTAAAGCGCTTAACATTGCTAGTGAAAAGCAACAGAGAGTCCTGTGGCACCTTTAAGACTAAGGCCTGGTCTACACTACAAGTTTAGGTAGAATTTAGCAGCGTTAAATCGAATTAAGCCTGGACATATTCACACGGCTAAGTCCTTTTTTTCGACTTAAAGGGCCCTTTAAACCGGTTTCTTTACTCCACCTCCGACGAGGGGATTAGCGATAAAATCGGCCTTAGCAGGTCGGAATTGGGGTAGTGTGAACGGAATTCGATGTTATTGGCCTCCGGGAGCTATCCCACAGTGCTTCATTGTGACCGCTCTGGACAGCACTCTCAACTCAGATGCACTGACCAGGTAGACAGGAAAAGCCCCGCGAACGCTTGAATTTCATTTCCTGTTTGCCCAGCGTGGAGAGCACCGGTGACCACGCAGAGCTCATCAGCACAGGTAACCGTGATGGAGTCCCAGGATCGCAAAAGAGCTCCATCATGGACCAAACGGGAGGTACGGGATCTGCTTGCCATATGGGGAGATGAATCAGTGCTAGCTGAACTCCGTAGCAGTAAACGAAATGGCAAAATATTAGAAAAGGTCTCCAAGGCCATGAAGGACAGAGGCCATAACAGGGACGCACAGCAGTGCCGCGTGAGAATTAAGGAGCTAAGGCAAGCCTACCACAAAGCCAGAGAGGCAAACGGAAGGTCCGGGACAGAGCCGCAAACATGCCGCTTCTACGCGGAGCTGCATGCCATGCTAGGGGGTGCAGCCACCACTACCCCAACTGTGTGCTTTGACTCCTTCAATGGAGAAACACACAGGGAAGCGGGTTCGGGGTACGAGGAAGATGAGGATGAAGATAATGTAGATAGCTCATAGCAGCAAGGAAGCGGAGAAACCGGTTTCCCCAACAGTCAGGATATGTTTATCACCCTGGACCTGGAACCAGTAACCCCCGAACTCACCCAAGGCATGCTCCCAGACCCTGAGGGCACACAGGGGACCTCTGGTGAGTGTACCTTTGTAAATATTACACATGGTTTAAAAGCAAGCGTGTTTAATGATTAATGATTAATTTGCCCTGGCAATCGCGGCCAGTACAGCTACTGGAAAAGTCTGTTAACGTGTATGGGGATGGAGCAGAAATCCTCCAGGGACATCTCCAGAAAGCTCTCCTTCATGTACTCCCAAAGCCTTTGCAAAAGGTTTCTGGGGAGGGCTGCCTTATCCTGTCCGCCATGGTAGGACACTTTACCACGCCAGGCCAGTAGCACGTAGTCTGGAATCATTGCATAACAAAGCATGGCAGCGTATGGTCCCGGTGTTTGCTGGCATGCAGACAACATCCATTCCTTATCGCTCTTTGTTATCCTCAGGAGAGTGATATCATTCACGGTCACCTGGTTGAAATGGGGCGATTTTATTAAGGGGACATTCAGAGGTGCCCGTTCCTGCTCTGCTGAACAGAAATGTTCCCCGCTGTTAGCCACGCTGTGGGGGGAGGGGTGAAGTGATCATCCCTGAGGATTGGGTGTGGGGGGGGAGGGAGGTTAGTTGGGTTTGTGCTGCATGTTAACCCGGAAACCGCAGCCCCGCCTTTTACATTGCAAACCCATTTTAAATGGCCAACCCAACGGGTGCTTGGTATGGGAAATGAGCGCGCTACTGTTTGAAACCATTCCCACATGTTAAGAAGGTTAAAAAAGCCAAAAGACTGTGGCTTACCATGGCTGCCTGCAAGCCGAAATCTGTTGCCTGGCACTGCGTGAGTGATCTCTCACACCAAACCGGCAGGCCCTCAATATAAGAGGAAAAATGCGACCTTGTAACGAAAGCACATTTGCTGTGTAATGTGAACAGCAAAATTTAACGTGAAAGAGTGTACCCATTGTTCTCTAAAATGTGTCTTTTTTAACCACCTCTCCCTTCTCCTCCACCAGCTGCAAATGTTTCTCCTTCACAGAGGCTAGTGAAGATTAGAAGGAGAAAACGGCGGACTCGGGATGATATGTTCTCGGAGCTCCAGATGTCCTCCCACGCTGACAGAGCACAGCAGAATGCGTGGAGGCAGTCAATGTCAGACTACAGAAAAGCACAATATGAATGAGAGGAGCGGTGGCGGGCTGAATCGTGGGATGAACAGAGCAAGTGGCGAGCTGAAGATGATAGGTGGTGTCAGCTTGCAGACAGAAGGTCGATGCTCTGGCTGCTGGAGCATCAAACTGATATGCTCCAGCATATGGTTGAGCTGCAGGAAAGGCAGCAGGAGCAGAGACCGCCGCTACAGCCCCTGTGTAACCAACAGCCCTCCTCCCCAAGTTCCATAGCCTCCTCACCCAGACGCCCAAGAACACGGTGGAGGGGGCCTCCGGCCACCCAGTCACTCCACCCCAGATGATTGCCCGAGCATCAAAAGGCTGGCCTTCAATAAGAGTTAAAGTTTTAAACTGCAGTGTGTCCTTTTCCTTCCCTCCTCCCCCACCCATCCCGGGCTACCTTGGCAATTATCCCCCTAGTTGTGTGATGAATTAATAAAGAATGCATGAATGTGAAGTAACAATGACTTTATTGCCTCTGCAAGTGGTGCTCGAGGGGGGGAAGGGAGGGTGGTTGGTTTACAGGGAAGTAGAGTGAACCGGGTGGGGGGGGGGCAGAGGGTTCATCAAGGAGAAACAAACAGAAGTTTCACACCATAGCCTGGCCAGTCACAAAACTCGTTTTCAAAGCTTCTCTGAGGCGCACCGCGCCCTGCTGTGCTCTTCTAACCGCCCTGGTGTCTGGCTGCGCGTAATCAGCAGCCAGGCGATTTGCCTCAACCTCCCATCCCGCCATAAATGTCTCCCCCTTACTCTCACAGATATTGTGGAGCGCACAGCAAGCAGCAATAACAATGGGGATATTCTTTTCGCTGAGGTCTGAGCGAGTCAGTAAGCTGCACCAGCGCGCTTTTAAACGTCCAAATGCACATTCCTCCACCATTCGGCACTTGCTCAGCCTGTAGTTGAACAGGTCCTGACTATTGTCCAGGCTGCCTGTGTACAGCTTCATGAGCCATGGCTTTAAGGGGTAGGCTGGGTCCCCAAGGATCACGATAGGCATTTCAACATCCCCAACGGTTAGTTTCTGGTCCGGGAAGAAAGTCCCTTCCTCCAGCTTTCGAAACAGAACAGAGTGCCTGAAGACGCGAGCATCATGTACCTTTCCCGGCCATCCCACGTTGATGTTGGTGAAACGTCCCTTGTGATCCACCAGGGCTTGGAGCAGCATTGAAAAGTACCCCTTGCGGTTTATGTACTTGGTGGCTTGGTGCTCCGGTGACAAGATAGGGATATGGGTTCCGTCTATCGCCCCACCACAGTTTGGGAATCCCATTGCAGCAAAGCCATCCACTATGGCCTGCACGTTTCCCAGAGTCACTACCCTTGATATCAGCAGGTCTTTGATTGCCCTGGCAACTTGGATCACAGCAGCCCCCACAGTAGATTTACCCACTCCAAATTGATTCCCGACTGACCGGTAGCTGTCTAGCGTTGCAAGCTTCCACAGGGCTATCGCCACTCGCTTCTCAACTGTGAGGGCTGCTCTCATCCTGGTATTCTGGCGCTTCAGGGCAGGGGAAAGCAAGTCACAAAGTTCCATGAAAGTGCCCTTACACATGCGAAAGTTTCGCAGCCACTGGGAATCGTCCCACACCTGCAACACGATGCGGTCCCACCAGTCTGTGCTTGTTTCCCGGGCCCAGAATCGGCGGTCCACGGCATGAACCTGCCCCAGTAACACCATGATTTGCACATTGCTGGGGCCTGTGCCTTGTGAGAGGTCTATGTCCATGTCAATTTCCTCATCACTCTCGTCGCCGTGCTGCAATCGCCTCCTCAGCTGGTTCTGGTTTTGCTTTGGCATGTCCTGGCTCTGCATATACTCCAGGACAATGTGCGTGGTGTTCATAGTGCTCATAATTGCCGCGGTGATCTGAGCGGGCTCCATGATCCCAGTGCTATGGCGTCTGGTCTGAAAAAAGGCGCGAAACTAGTATCTGACGGACGGAGGGAGGGAGGGAGAGGCGAGTGATGACATGGCGTACAGGTACAGGGAATTAAAATCAACAAAGGTAGCTGTGCATCAGGGAAAAACACAAACAACTGTCACACAGAATGGCCCCCCCAAAGATTGAACTCAAAACCCTGGGTTTAGCAGGCCGTTGATTTCATGGAGGGAGGGGGAAGCAAATGAATACAGAACAAATCTATTTTTTACATCTTAAGCTGGCAGCCTACAGTGCAGCATGACTGATAGCCCTCTGCATCTTCTGGGTGCTTGGCAGAAAATACTGGGCACTTGGCAGAAAATAGCGTACTACGACTGATAGCCATCATCGTCATTGGGAAGGCAGCAACTGGGGGACATACGGAGTTTCAGCCACTGCAGTACGACGACGACGGATACCAGTCGTAATACACCATCTTCTACCAAAAGGCAAGGGGCTGCTGCTGTGTAGCAATGCAGCCCCACATCTGCCAGCCCCACGTCTGCCAGCACCCAGATCGCCGTTGACGGCTACCAGTCATACTGCACCGTCTACTGCCAAAAGGCAATTAGCTGCTGCTGTGTAGCAATGCAGTACCACATCTGCCGGCACCCAGATGACATATGGTGACGGTGAGCTGAGCTGAGCTGAGCGGGCTCCATGTTTGGCGTGGTATGTTGTCTGCACAGGTAACCCAGGTAAAAAGGCGCGAATCGATTGTCTGCCGTTGCTCTGACGGAGGGGGAGGGGCCTGACGACATGTACCCAGAACCCCCCGTGACACTGTTTTGCATCATTCAGGCATTGGGATCTCAACCCAGAATTCCAATGGGCGGCGGAGACTGCGGGAACTGTGGGATAGCTACCCATAGTGCAATGCTCCAGAAGTCGACGCTAGCCTCGGTACTTTGGACGCGGTCCGCCGACTTAATGCACTTAGAGCATTTTATGTGGGGACACACACAATCGGCTGTATACAACCGATTTCTATAAAACCGGCTTCTATAAATTCAACCTAATTTCGTAGTGTAGACATACCCTAACAGATGTATTGGAGCATAAGCTTTCATGGGTGAATGCCCACTTCGTCGGACCCATGAAAGCTTATGCTCCAATACATCTGTTAGTCTTAAAGGTGCCACAGACTCTCTGTTGCTTTTTAGAGATCCAGACTAACACGGCTACCCCTCTGATACATTGCTAGTGAAGTATCAGAGGGGTAGCCGTGTTAGTCTGAATCTGTAAAAAGCAACAGAGGGTCCTGTGGCACCTTTAAGACTAACAGAAGTATTGGGAGCATAAGCTTTCGTGGGTAAGAACCTCACTTCTTCAGATGCAAGTAATGGAAATCTCCAAAGGCAGGTATAAATCAGTATGGAGATAACGAGGTTAGTTCAGTCAGGGAGGGTGAGGTGCTCTGCTAGCAGTTGAGGTGTGAACACCAAGGGAGGAGAAACTGCTTCTGCTAGCAGAGCACCTCACCCTCCCTGACTGAACTAACTTCATTATCTCCATACTGATTTATACCTGCCTCTGGAGATTTCCATTACTTGCATCTGAAGAAGTGAGGTTCTTACCCACGAAAGCTTATGCTCCCAATACTTCTGTTAGTCTTAAAGGTGCCACGGGACCCTCTATTGCTAGTGAAGACACCCTAAATCAGGAGAAATTGTGATTCTTTGACCAACATAGCTATGCTGGCAAAAGCTCTTAATATAGATGCAGTTTTACTGGCACTTTACCAGTATAGCTGGTTTTGGTGTGTGTGTGTGTGTGTGGGGGGGGTAAATACTGGTCAAAGCACAGCTTTACTAGTATAGCTGAAAGCTATAGCTGAGTTCACAAAGGAGTGCTTTGCCAGAGTAGCTATACCAGTAAAACAGTCCATTAGGGTAGACATCGCCTAAGGGACTGAAGGAAGGAGGAGAGCAGAAGACAAGCCTTCTGGGGAATCAGCAGCATCTGGGGAGAAGGGAAAAGAAAAGAAGTTGCCAAAGAAGATCATCTAGAGCAGGGGTTCTCGCAACAATTTTTTTGGTGGCTTCAGACTGCAGCTACCAACTCTTGCTGGTGGCCGCACTGACACTTTTTCCTAAAATTACGGTATTTATTTTTCATAAAGTTAATAAAGTAATATGCACATATATACATCATAATCATTGTAATTTATTTATGAAGGGTTTGGGGTTTTTTCCGTAGACTCGATAATAAAAATAATGCACAGTAATCTCTATTCTTTACTGGACCTAACAGAATAGAAACACAAATAAGGTGCTTTGCATGTTCTTGTCTTTTTTATTATTGTTTCTTTTGCTTTTTTTGTAAAATTGGTTGCCTGTACAACAATTCTGAAGTAAATTTAAAAATGCTTTGACATAACAGAAGTCCAAATAATAATGAAAAACACATCTGGGTCACTTGAGTCTGGGGAGGGGAAGCACAGCTGCGGCTGGCCCGGGGCTCCTCCGGGCAGGTGTGTGTGTGTGTGTGGGGGGGGAACAGTCTCGGGGCTTCGGCTAGCCCGGGGCTCCTCCGCCTGAGGGAGGGGGCGCTCGGGGGTTCTCTGTGGGAGAGGACCTTGTGTCTCCAGCCACAGGGTGGGGCAGGGGGTCTCAGGGCTCTGGCTCCGGGCAGAAGGGGTGGAGTCAGGGGCTAGCTTCCCCAAAGGGGGGCTCCATCCACTGTCCATGCACCCACCATTCGTCTCCTCACTCCCCCACACCCGCTGCTTGCCTCCTGCATCCCTTCTCAGTCCCCCAGCCACCGCTCACCTCCTCTTATCTCCTGCACCAACCACTCGCCTCCTCACTCCCCTGCCACAGAAACCCCCTGCCCGCCGCGAGAACCCCCGCTCACGGGTGGCTCACCACTCACCTCACTCCCCCACTTGCAGCCAGTGCCCCCGCCCACCTCCTCACCCTGCTGCTGGCTCACCGCTCACCTCCTTACTCCCCCACCAGGTCCCCCATCACCACTCGCCTCGCCGCTTGCCTCCTCATCTCCCCCCTCACCTCCTCACCTGTGTGCCCCACCCGTGTTTCCAGAGAGGCAGTGCATGCAGGAGCAACAGGGAGGAAGGGGAGGGGCTGATGCTCCCCCTCCCAACTGCCCAGGAAACTGCCATGGCTTCAGGGAAACCCCCTGGTGGCCGTATGTGGCCACGGTGGCCACATTTAAGAAACCGTGGTCTAGAGTGTAGGACATGGGTAGAGTAAAGTTCCATCACTTTCATCCTATTTAACGGAGACCCAGAATGGTATAATGATAACTGATAATTAAGTGTTATCTATATTGCTTTATTATCAGTGGTGAAACCTACTAGCTACAAGTGAAGAGCTGAAGGGAAGACTTTCCTTTTAATCTTAATTATAGACATGGTTCTGAACCAACCTCCCCCCCCACATTTGGGGGATGTTCAGATCCAGATCTCAACTTTGCTCTAGTTCTAATGCTTATTAGCAATCTTATTTTTTCCAGCCAGTATCTGAATTAAACATTTATTTTTTTTTACCCAGGTTCTGTCTCCCCAACAGGTATGCTCCCCTTCCCCTTCGCCCCCATACACATACTTCTTCTGGTAAATCTATTGGAAAGGCAGCTGAGATTTGGAAGCTTACCAGTAAATAAAGCTCCAGCCCTTATTTGAGGTTGTTACATTTTTTAGGAGCAGGATGACAGGCATCATTCATAACCCTGCTGTGCAGTGTGTAGCTAAGCAATCAATCACAAAGGCACATACAAGAGAAATATACAACGACTGTTGGAGAACTGTGATGCAGAGGGAAGGTTAATGTCATGACTCTCCTGGATGGTCAGTTAATTGCATAACTGATGCCATAAAATGATCTATTGCAATTCTAAAATGTATTTTATAGGGAACTGAAGAAACCATAAAAAATGAGCTATTAAAAGCTCCATAAAAATGAAGGCCGTATTGAATGAAACAAACATAGAAACAAAAATCATTGGGTACTATATTTTGTATCTTTTAATTCTTTTGCTTTTAAAGGCAATGTGTCAGGGAAACAAAAGTGAGTGCCCTTTTTGCTTCCTTACAATGGAGAAGGCCTAAAAACATCAGAAATTCAAGTCTTGTCTACCTTGTTTTTACCTGGAAGAGTCTATGTAGGACAGTTAGGTTTATGGCAGTGTTTTTCAAAGGTTGGAGTAGCAGGAGGAGGAGTGAAGAACTAGCCAGGATAGAGCACAGAAGATGTATACACATCCCCCGTGCAATTCCAACACATAGTGGCAAATTGCTTAAGCCAAGTCTACTCTAGAAAAGATTTGTTGGTATAGCTGGATAGACAAACTCTCCTAGCATAAACACAGTTTACATCAGGAAAAAAGTGCTTTTGCCAGAACAGGTTATACTGATTCAGCTGAACTCTACTGAACTCTAGTAGCAAAAGAAGCTTTATGCCAGTATAACTGCATCTACACCAAGGCTTGTGCCAGTATAGAAATGTCACCAAAAAAATCACATCCCTGACCAACACTGCTATACCCAGCCAAAGTTTCTAGTATAGAACTAGCCTTAGTCTCTCTTTGTCACAGTTCCCCATCTGTTAAATGGGGCTAACAACACTTCCTTACTCATAGACCTGTTGTGAGAATAAATACGTTAAACATTGTGAAGTGTTCAGACACTGCAGTGATGGCGTGCATATATATGTATGAGGACCTTAGATAGATTTCTTGAAAGGGAGCTTGTGACGAACTGGGGATTTTCCCTTGTTATGTTGTATGAGTCTTACTGTTGAGCCTATGTGAGTTTTACTGTTTTGCATGAATACTGTGCATGCCTCAGTTTCCCTGTGTGCTGCACCAATACATCCCTATTCCCACCACCGAGATGTGACTTTGGCTAAGACCTCTGGGGCAGGTGAAGCTGCTCCAGCTGCCTGCACATATGCTATGACCAATGCCCTTCGTAACCTGAGACCCAGGAGGGGGATGCAACCAGGTGAGGACCAGGTCACTCTTTGCCCAGGAAGCAAGACAAAGAGGAGGAGGAGGAGCAACAGGAGTGTCTGAGGTCAGGTCACTGGAAGCTGTCAGTCTGCTTGGGGGCACTGGAAGAGGGAGAGTCCAGGGCTTCTGACCCAGGACTCCCCAAGATGGACTTGGCTGAAAGTCACTGATTTCTGTGCTAATAAGTTCTGTTCTATGCTGTGCTCCTGTCGACTAATAAACCTTCTGTTTTACGCTAGCTGAGAGTCACGTCTGACTGCTGAGTTGGGGTGCAGGGTCCTCTGGCTTCCCCAGGAGCCCTGCCCGGGCAGACTCACTGCGGGAAGTGCACGGTGTGAAAGGGGATGCTGAATGCTCTGAGGTCAGACCCAGAAAGGTCGAAGCTGTGTAAGCTTCTTGCCCTAGAGACAGTATGCTCAGAGAGAGAAGGCATGCTCCCCCAGAGTCCTGGCTGGTTTCATACCAAGTAGTTTCAGAGCATCTCTCCGTGACAGAGCTCAGCTCTCAACAGTTTGAGAAAGGCTGGTTTATGACATCAGAGACACCATGAGAGTGAAACCTGAGTACCTGAGAAGGGATATAATTTTTATTCATACTGATAAAATCAGTTAGTTTTTTTTTTTTTTTTTGGTCTTGTTTTGTTTTGCTATGCTTTTTTGGGAGGATGGCTTATCTCAGGGGTGTGGGTTTTGTATTACCTTGTTAACTTAACTGTCAAAGAAATGCTTTAGTGGGCCAGGGTTATCACCAGTCTACACAATGTCTTCCCCCCACCTCAAATCCTGTCAACATTCACTTATTAGAGATAGAGTGGGTGAGGTAATATATTTTATTGGATCAACTTCTGTTAGTGAGAGAACCAGCTTTTGAACCACACAGAGCTCTTCTTCAGGTCTGAGAAAGGAATTCCCAGTGTCACAGTAAAATGCAAGATGGAACAGATTGTTTAGCATAAGTAGTTAGCACATATTGTAAGGGACCATTTAAGGCAGAGTGGCCTGTTAACACCACTGCAGTCATAGGACAAAAAAGAGCCTGGGACTGGGAGTTTAAATTCATTACTCTGCTAGACACCAGAAATCATGGATTGAACAGAGACACTGGATTTATGGTTTATTACAACAATCTGTAACCTACTAACCCTCTCTTTTTGTCCTATGATTGTAGTGGTGTCACTCTACCTTGAATGGTCCCTTACAATATGTGCTAACTACATATGCTAAACAATCTGTCTCACCTGGCATTTTGCTGTGACTCTGGGAGTTCCTTTCCTAGACTAAAAGAAGAGCTCTGTATGTTGCTTGAAAGCTCGTCTCTTTCACCAACAGAAGTTGCTCCAATAAAAGAGATTACCTCACTCACCTTGTCTCTCTATCCTATCCTGGGACTGACAAAGCTACAACTACATTGCATGCAACATTCATTTATCTCCTTTTCCCATTCACGATGGCTGTGTCCATGCTAGACTTTCTTTCCTAAAATTTTCCACATTTACAATCACAGGTGCAGCTCCATTGACTCCAAAACACCATACCATCTAGCCCTGAGATCTAGACAACACAATGTTAAACACATCGGCAGGCAATGTAAATAGCAAGAGTGGGAAATAAGTCTAATGCAGACAACCAAGGCCAGTGTGGAGAACTCCCCAGAGTGACAGACAGTAAGGATATCACCTAGCATGGTCCTGCATGGTAAAATTAAAGTGCCTGATCTTCACTATGTTTTTACTTCAGGATAACTTATACATGTTAGATACCCCAAGGTAAAAATGCACTGTTTTTAGCTGTGAATACAAAGCCTGAGTAGACACTCACTGGGCTTTCTGAGCCTTACATGGGAATAGCCATTTAGGGAAGGAGAAGGCCCTAAATCATTTACAAAAAGCCATCCTCAATGGATTGCATCTGAAGAAGTGGGTTTTTACCCACAAAAGCTTATGCCCAAATAAATCTGTTAGTCTTTAAGGTGACACCGGACTCCTCATTGTTTTTGTGGATACAGACTAACATGGCTACCCCTCTGATACTTATCCTCAATGGATGCTTTTAAAATTACAAATGAAATGTAAAAATAGTACTGATGAATGTTGAAATACTATTAAAGGCTACCATCATGGCAGTGCTGATGAAAGAGCAGAGCAAGAGATTTGGTCTAAGAAGCCCACATTAAAAAGTAGTAATTTTAAATTATGTAAATGATCATTTCACTACAAATAGTTTGAAAGATATGTACTATATACACCTTACTAATCAGTGTGGGTGCTTGCAGGTAGGCATATGAATAATAATTCAGTGATTAGGCAAATGAATTCCAAACTCTGCTGTTATAATGAGATATTTATATGGTTGGAATCAAATTGCTCAATTTACCCAAGACATTTTATCTTTCTCATTTAGCCTGTAACATCACTGGAAATTGTCAGAAGATAATTACTGTGGAAGCCACGTTCTTATCTGCATAAAACTCAATAGCATATAATAATTAGCTGCAAATTAAAACAGCAGCAGAAATATCATAGCTTTTAATATACAGTTATACAAACAACAGCGTATTACACGCACCACAAGAAATAATTACAGAAATATGAAAAACTCTTGCTTACAGCCATATGTCCAGAATGAAATGCTTCATACATCTAAAATTAAAATAAGTGAATTCTTTCTCATGAAGGAGTTGGAAACTATAAAAGGACATTCACTGCATGAAAGGCAATGGGTGACTGTGGATAGCTGCAGAAAAAGCATATGAGCAGAGTTTGAACAAAGATTTAATTTGCATAACTACTGAAAAAGCATGGGTATAATGATAAAGTTACAGATAAAGACCTCTATTCCACAACACTTAAACACATGCTTAACCATAAGCATGTGTATAATTATATTGAAGTCAATGAAACTGTTTATGTCTTTAAAGTTAAGCACATATATAACTATCTGCAGGGTGTAGGTTTTAGGTCCTGATCTTGCAAGGTGATCCATCAGGGCATAAGGGTCTGCTCACAGAGACTCCTTTAAAGCATCAAGGCCTTAATCTTTACTTTGTGCCTGTAGATCTATTAGCACCTGCAGCAATGCTACATTTTTCTTAAAAATTGTACATCCATATTTTTTATGGAATGCAGAAAGTCTTACTGAAAACTAAAGAGAAACCACCATGTAAATAAATAAATAAATACATAAGAGTTAAAAGTATTATTAGATACCTCACCTGTCCCATAGTCCTCATGGCCATTTTGGTGGTTTTACAATCTCATTTCCCTTTAGAAGGAATTCTCTACTTTTGCTATGTAAAAGACCCACCACAAGCAACAGGGGAAACTGACTGACTGATTGTGTATGGCAAAGTGTGATGCTGACTCCACACCAAGTGCTGTCAAATACATAAAATAAAGAACTGAACAAAAAAATTAAGATTTTTTTCTCGAGTTTCTTGCACTTACAGTTGTATTAGGTGTCATAACAATGGTTGAGAAAACATGTTGTGTCAGCCATGTGATTTTTAGCTGATGATATCCCTTTAAGAGCAAGAGGATGGATTTGGCTGTGAGCAGCAGAAAGCAAAAAAGAGAAATAAAAGGAGATAAGATAAAAGTGAAGTAGATGGAACAGACTGAAGAAAAGATCACTCACCAGAGGAGAGGAAAAAAAGAGAGATACAAAAAGGGGATGAGCAATAAAGAGAGTGGAAGATAGCTCAGTGGTTTGAGCATTGGCCTGCTAAACCCAGGGTGGTTGTGAGTTCAATCCTTGAGGGGGCCACTTAGGGATCTGGGGCAAAATCAGTACTTGGTCCTGCTAGTGAAGGCAGGGGGCTGGACTCAATGACCTTTCAAGGTCTCTTCCAGTTCTAGGAGATAGGCTATCTCCATTAATTTATATTTATTTAGTGAAGAGAATTATGCTCCATCTGTATTGGAAATTGAAACAGGGTGCTGGTCACAGCTTCAAATTGGGATCCATGGAAGCCAGCACCCTGGTCACTTAGAACACCTGTGGCACTGGAGGCAGTTAAGGTAGAAGTGAGCAATTACATCTGCTGGTAGCCTAATGAGTTAATGACATAATTAGCACACAAGCTGGAGAACCGGGGAATAACAGCAGGCAGTAAGAGGCCATGTCTACAGTTACAAGCTTACTGTGACACACATCTGTACTGATACAGCTGTGCTGCAGTAAGATCGCTCATGTAGCCGCGTTATGCCGACGGAAGAGAGCTCTCCCGCCGACATAGCGCTGTGCATACCCCTATATTTTTTCAGACCCCTGAGCGACAAAAGTTTTGCTGACATATATGCTAGTGTAGACATGGCCAAAGGCTAACCCAGGGAGCAGAAAAGGGCTGGTCATAATTGCTGCTATGTGGTTATATTGTACCTGGAGCCAGAGCCGGCTCTAGGCATAATCAGACTAAGCAAGGCAGCCCCCATTGGCTTTTTATTATAAGAACTTGCTTATTTATTATAAGAACTTTGCCCCCCAAAATATTCCTGCATAGGGCCCCAAATGGGCTAGCACCAGCTCTCCCTGGAGCTTAAGAATGAGACGAACAGTAAGGACAGGTGGTGATGGTACCATGATGGACCTGTGTGGTGCTTAATTCACCAAGAGGACTTACCAGCCAGGGTTTCCAGGAGCTGAAGGGGGAACCCATTCGCAGGGATTAAGCTGTGACTCTGAAGTGTAATAAGGGTGAATGGAAAACTTACAGAACACAGGGTAAATAACCACACAAATGCTTTCTCTACAAATGACTTCCTTGAAATAGGCCATCATTGCCACAGTTAATGAGGAACATGCACAAAGCCTAATTCTAAAGCAGAAGTTCCACCAACACCTACAATACAGACAGTAATGGTTATAACATGGTTAAGATATAGTTCAGTCTTACCTGTGTAGATGTGTTTAACCAGGTCGCTAAATCATATTACAACCCTGGGGTGAGATATTCATTCCCCACCCCCTGCTCTGGCCCATTTATGCCAGGTAAAAGATCTGGATTGGCATAAAGAGGCTCTCAAACCCAATATCCAGCCAGGGGAGGATTCCTCCAGTGCAGGCATTGTGGAAGACAGCTATAAGGCTGCCTTGCAAGCCCTGGCATAGGGGACATACAGGGGGTGGGGCATGAAGGAAGTGTTGGGGGGAGCACAGTGGCCCACAGGACAGCCAATGGAGGCTGCCATGACTGGCTCATATCAGGGTCTCCCAGGGCTCTCTAAGTTACCTCAGGGGCCTTTCCAAGGCACTGGACCAGTCCAGGGTCAGAAGGGTGCAAAGGTGGTTTAATGGTGCCTTAGCCCCTGCCTTCTGTGGGTTGCAAGTTCTAGACACAGCTCAGAATCTCACCCCTGGACTGTAGTATAATTCAGTGCTATCTACATAGAATGTGTTTTAACCATACCAATATATACTACCATCTTGTAACTGTGATACACAACTTGGCAGTTGCTGGCTGTGCACAAGTCACAGTGATGTTTAATTTTACATAATCTGCAGTTTCAACTGGATATTGCATTTCTGTCCTCAGCTGTTGTGTAGTGTTGTTACATGCTCAGGGCCGGCTCTAGGCACCAGCATTCCAAGCGTGTGCTTGGGGCAGCGCTTCTCAAGGGGTGGCACTCCGGCCCTTTTGGGGTGGCTCTTTTCAAGGGGCAGCACTCAGTTTTTTCTTTCTTTTTTTTTTTTTTTCTTCAGCGGTGGCGCGCCGGCTTTTTTTTTGTGCTTGGGGCGGCAAAAAACCTGGAGCTGGCCCTGTACATGCTAATACTAA
Organism: Terrapene triunguis; assembly: GCF_002925995.2. Lineage (NCBI taxonomy): Eukaryota > Metazoa > Chordata > Testudines > Emydidae > Terrapene > Terrapene triunguis. The sequence goes on from NW_020664436.1 coordinate 51,594,596, forward strand.
TAACTGTGTTTCACTCCAGAGAGTGCCTTCCTTTCACTGTATCAGGGGGTAGCCGTGTTAGTCTGTATCTACAAAAACAACAAGGAGTCTGGTGGCACCTTAAAGACTAACAGATTTATTTGGGCATAAGCTTTCGTGGGTAAAAACCTCACTTCTTCGGATGCATAGAGTGAAAGTTACAGATGCAGGCATTATATACTGACACATGGAGAGCAGGGAGTTACTTCGCAAGTGGAGAACCAGTGTTGACAGAGCCAATTCAATCAGGGTGGATGTAGTCCACTCCCAATAATAGATGAGGAGGTGTCAATTCCAGGAGAGGAAAAGCTGCTTCTGTAATGAGCCAGCCACTCCCAGTCCCTATTCAAGCCCAGATTAATGGTGTTAAATTTGCAAATGAATTTTAGTTCTGCTGTTTCTCTTTGAAGTCTGTTTCTGACTTTTTTTGTTCAATGATAGTGACTTTTAAATCTGTAACAGAATGACCAGGAAGATTGAAGAATTCCACCTGGACTTCAACAATTTCCACCCTGCTCGTATGCCCAAATAAATCTGTTAGTCTTTAAGGTGCCACCAGACTCCTTGTTGTTTTTCCTTTCACTGATGACGGAAGAAACAGTGAACCCAAGTCGTGAGAAACAAGGTGGTGAGGTAATACTGTGAGCTGAGGGGTGAAAACATTATCTACTATCTGTTATTGGACCAATTTCAGTTGGTGAGAGAGACAAGCTTTCAAGCTTACACAGAGCTCTTCTTCAGGTCTGGGAAATGTACACCTGTGTAAGTTGTGTAAGCTCGAAAGCTTGTCTCTGTCACCAACAGAAGTTGGTCCAATAAAAGTATTATCTCACCCACCTTGTCTCTCTAATATCCTGAGACCTACATGGCTAGAACAACACTACATAACCCACATAGGAGAAGTTTCTTCCTATCCCTGTCAGAGATGAGTTGGGTTTTGAGGCCCTGCTATCATAACATCCCTTAATATTTAAAAACACTACCGCTGATATTAAACATGAATTCTCTTTGCATCATATGGATTAGGAGGAATTTAAAAAACAGAGATGGGTGCTGCTAATTTTATCAATGATTTCAGTACTCACAGTTTATGACATCACTACCCTCCAATTACAGTTTTGTAATCATATTTTCGCATTAGCCTATCTCTATGGATTAGATTACTGATTCTTGCATCCCTACCGTACATGTAATAACCTTCTTAATTAATACAAGAGCATGAACAGAAGTGTTTTTATGTTACTCTATGATTCAAGTCATCCGGCCAAAGAACTGCGAAAGTGCTCTAGTTGTGGTTGCAACATCTAAAGACAAACATTCCTCAAATAACTGAGGTGAATGCGTGATCGCAGATCTTTCATCAGCATGACCTCAGCTGGCTGAAAGAGTCAGAAGTACTGTGGATATTGTTCAGATAAAACAAACTGTGCTGATATATATGTTTACAATAAATACCTAGTAAAGGATCACAGCAATAATTACATATGCTCACATGATTGCTTACAGATTCACATGAAACACTAAAGACAGGATGAAAATGGTTTGGAAGAAGGTTTTAAGGGATTTACCTACAGATAGGGTTGGGTTATTTCACTACCATTTATTATCAGTCTTCAAACAGATAAGGTATAGTCTAAAGCTGAAAATTACACAGGCAAATCTGTTACTTGTTTCCATTTGACTTTGTATGTTTTCACACTCTCATATCTCAGAAATAACCAAATAGAATTTTATCAAATTTTCCAAACAAATTCACTTGTGATCTGATAATTTCTCACCCAAAGGGTAATTTTGTCAAAAGGTGTAAGTCTTGAAATTAGAGATGGGTCAAAGGTGGAATCTGAATCTCATTGAATTTTGAGGGCAGAATGGGTTTTGATTCAGCAAGAGCCTGTTTTATTGTTCTGCTTTGGATGCAGCCAAAATCTCACATGGTCAGCCATCTAGTAGGGAAGTTTAACATGGGAATGGGAGCCTTCAAACTCTGCCACAGAATTGGCATTTGACTTTGAGCAAGTCATTTAACGTCTGTGCCTCGGTTTCCGCATCTTTGAAATGTGTATAGTAACACTTGACTTTATAAAGGCCTTTGAGATCCTTGGATGAAAAACATGTAAGTGAAAATTATTATTAATGGTATTAGCAGTATTCTGTAAAATTCTAGTGAAACCTTCATCTGCATGAATTTCAAGTAAGTTCATCATGCGTCTGAATTGTGGATAGGCTTTGCCACAACTAACCCCCTGGAAGCCCATTTAACCTGTTGGTTTGGCTATTTCATATGTAAGTGGCTGGTACCAGAGTAGCCAGGACTCCTGAGTTCAACCCCTATTTTGCTGTGAGACCCTAAGCAATTTTCTTAACCTCTCAATGCATCAGTTTGCTCATCAGTAACTTGTGGTTAATAATGTTTACCTATATTGTAAAGTGCTTTGTGATCTCCAAATGGAAAGTGCTAAGATTATGCTGCACCATTCCTAGGCATTCATTTGGCTGGAAATCAGGAACCTCCCCAGCATTTTAACAGTGAATTTGTAGCCATGTCAGGCCCAGGATATTAGAGAGATGAGGTGGGACAACAGAAGTTGGTCCAAAAAAAGATATTACCTCACCCATCTTGTCTCTCTAGCATTTTAACAGTCAATCTCTTCAGAAAACTATTCAGAACACTGGATGCCTGTAGCTGATTCTCATTACCACATTTTGTCTAGCAAATTTTTCTTGAATAGAATATTCTACTGCTTTATTAAGCTGTATGGTATGGAAGATCAATGAGTGATATTCAGCTAGCCAGAGCAGGGAAGGGTTATGTTCACCTCACCACAGATATATGGTTTAGTGTCAAATTGAGGATGACGTATCAGTCACAGCATAGTCAGAAGTATTCCAGTCTACCAGACCTGCTTTATCTAGTTCCTCCAATATAAATGTCTTCTGTAAATATATATATATATATATAAAAAGCACTACAGATTTTTTTGTGGGGTGGGGGAGAGGGAGAAACAACAATGAGGTGAATCTGTTGCAGAACTTTCAGCATTAATTTCGAGAGCGGCTTACTTTCAAATATGGGTTCTTGGTATCAGGTAAAGATGGCAACACATCTCTTATGTGTAAGGATAGTGGTATTATGCATGTTGTGTGCTTTGCACACTTATTAAGCATGTTGGTCAATTACATGTCTGTAGGATGTCAGTGCTTTGTTAAACCCTCCTGCTTTCCATATCTGAACAGGTGGAAAGTTTTGTGATAGTCAAGCTTGAGAGCTAGGGGAAAGGGCTAAGGGCCCTCAGAAGCTAAGTTATTGGGTTCAGTACAAAAGGAACTGGATGAAATTCTATGGCCTGTGTTATACAGGTCAGATTAGATGACCCAATGGTTCCTTTTGGTATTAAAATCTATGAATCTATGAAAGCTAAGGCCAGAATTTCCAAACTTGGATACCCAAGTTCAGCACAAATCTATATTCAGGCATTTACGTAAAAGTAGCTTGGTTTCCAAGCACCCACAGCTCCTATTAGAATCAATGAAAATCAGACAACTTTTATTTAGGTCTCCATTATTCTTTTTGTGTTTAGGTGTCAAACTTAACTAACCCAAGTTTGAACATCTTAGCCTAATTAAAGTTCTACAAAGAAAAATCCTCAGTAGTTAGTGCAAGAATAGGACAGAGGGTTAGAATCAGAAAGTAAAAGAAAGGAAGCCCACAGTACAGTTTTGTACAGATGGATCTCTTTGTTTTTATGTGTGTATATGAAACCTTTTTTGTTTTTCAGCAGTTTTAATTCTTTGTGGTGATAAAACAGCATGGAAAAAGCACTCACTTGGCAATAGTGGTCTGCCATACTGACAGTAAGTGGTGGTGATGCCATCAGTTAACAGTGCTAGATAAGCACTGAACATGATGGCAGGTAGGTGGTAAGGTTGTGTGAATGCACCATACTTCATCTGTGGGGTTCGAATCCTTCCTTGAGTCACAAGCAAAAAAGAGTTTGATGGCCTTATCCTTTATATTGCCTATGTATTTCATCATGGTTGGTAGTCCCTGTGGAGAAGCATAGTAGTAGAAACATTCACAGGGAAGAAACTTGTATAGTAGCTGCCAGCAGTAGGCTTGCCTGAAGTTAGTCTCACTATCATTAACAATACATCACTCACAAAGCTTTTAACTGTGGCATGTGAGAAGTGTACTCTCTGAAGTCCAGAGGATCTTAGTTCAGAGACTAGAAGAGAAAGAAAATGGTCTAGTAATTGAGCCATCAGACTGAGCCTCTAGAAACCGATGTTCAATTCCTGGTTCTGCTGCAGATTTTTTATCTGACCTTTGGCCCAGGTTTTTAAAGGTATTCAGGCACTGCTGCACTCAGCATTGCAAAGGAGTCCAAATCTCATTTTTAAAGGGATTTAGGTGCTAAGGAGTCCAAATCTCATTGCCAGACAGTGGAACTTAGGTTCTTAAATGCTTCCCTACCTCACAGGAATGTTGTGAGGTGCTCAGATTTATTCTTGCTCTGTAAGTAGATAGACAGTAGGAAAAATCTTGCCAAAACCTGAGCTTCATCAGGATGTGTTACAATATGTTATAACTCCACAACCTTTATGTATGAAGCTTCTGGAATGCTGATACCAGTTTTGATAACTTCTTCTGCCTATCTGAAGGGACTCCTTAGTGCCCACACAAGAATACATAGCTTGGCTACATTGTTTGATCCACTTGCTTACGACAGAAGTAACACTCCTTCCTTCCTATAAAAAGGATCAAATTCTTCTGCTCTCAGTTACGCTAGTGTAAATCTGGAGAAACTGCTCTTGGTCACACTGATATACAACTGGAGTAATACCACTGAACTCAATGGCCCAGTGTAACCAAAGGTATATCTACACTGCAATACAAGACCCGTGGCACAGCCATGGCTGGCCCGGGTCAGCTGACTCAAGCTCACAGGGCTTGGGCTGAGAGGCTGAAAATTGCAGTGTAGCTATTTGGGCTTGGGCTGGAGCCCAGGATCTGAAACCCTGCAAGGGGTGGGGACGGTTTCAGAGCCTCAGTTCCAGTCTGAATCCAAACATCTCCACTGCAATTTCTGACCAAGCAACTTGAGCCATCACAGTCCGAATCAGCTGACCCAGGCTCTGAGACTTGATGCTGCAGGTTTTTTTATTGCAGTGTAGATGTACCCCAAGAAGCAAATTTGATCTGTATTGTGGATCACTGGAAGGATATTCTGATAAATAAATACTGTGTTTCATGTATTCATCATCTACCTTCCTTCCTCCCAAATGGCCTGTTACTTTTCCTGAAAGAGAATCTTCTAGAAGTTTCAAGGAATAAAAAAGTGACAAGTGTAAGAGTAGAGAGCATCAAAAATGGATAAATTCAGCCTGTCTTTATTCCCATATTCTGCTAGAGACAGAGAAAACCCAAGGTGTATTGTCAAGGGAAGAGTCCGCTGTATCTACCTCTAGCAAAAATTGCTCTTCTTCCTCTGATTTGCTCACTAAGGCATTTAGTCAGAACTCAACTTCTGTGTTGCTGGAGGGCTTACAGGCCTAAAGGGATATCTTTCTTTTAAGATAACGCTATACAATAGTGATGATAGGTTTTTATGTGTACATAAAAGACATTGAGATACCATGGTAACAGACACCCTATGAAACCCTAGACTGGCAGATAAGCGGGTAGACAGACAAATAGACAGCTAGATTAGATTAGCTATCATTTGTATTTTAGCATATATGTATCAAGTGAAAGGTGCAAGAGAAACTCCTTTAGCATCATAGCCCTGACAGAAAAGGTCTATTATACATCTCTGTTAATATTTTTCAAATGTGGCTGCTGATAAATATGAACAGAAGAACCTAAGTGCCAGATTTGCATAATTATACATGGTGCACTACTTATTCTTCAGAACATACTACGTGTCAGTTGCTCATCTAAGGGCTTGTCTACACTAGCAATTTACAGCGCTGCAACTTTCTCGCTCAGGGGTGTGAAAAAACACACCCCTGAGCACAGCAAGTTTCAGCGCTGTAAAGCGCACTCATGGAGATGGTTTTTTTAGAGTGCTGTGAGAACTCTCTCCCTGCGCTGAGCCGTGACCACACAAGGCACGTTAAAGCGCTGCCACGGCAGCGCTTTAGCATTGCCCATGTAGACTAGCCCTTAGGCTGTGTTTGGACTAAGAGGAAAGAAAAGGTAGTTCTTGGCATAATTAAGAATCTTTATTTCTTCTGACCATCCTCCTTTTATCACCTGTCCATCTTTATACGCTTTTTGCCTCTTTACTATAGTAGTGGTCTTGAATTCTGCTAAGACCAACTTCTCCCCAACCACAGGCCATTATTATATGGTCATAATGGGAGTAATTTATTCAGATATCACTCACCCAACGCACTTTTATTGGGGGGGGGGGGCACTAAGCAGGTCAGGTTATACAGTAGTGTATAGACTTTTGTAATCCAGCCAGGGCAATTCATAATAAACCATACAGAGCAGATCTTTCTACAATCCTCTCTTTCTTATTACTACTGGGTGAATTATCAACAATAGTCTACCATCAGGGTAAAGCTCATCTGTGCAGCAGACAGAACTTTCTAGTGAGCTAGTCTGAGACTGAGGAATGAACTACCTCTGGAACTAAGGAGGACAAACCTCATCACCTTCCACTCCAAATGCCAGGCACCGTTCCTCAACATTATCTTCTCTAACATATACATATAGAAAGCAGTCTGTACATTTTAAAAAAAATCCTACCAATACAAAACACTACATTGCACACACAATTCTTCCCCCAGGGAGAAGATGGGAAAGAGAATGGCCCACGTGTGAAAGACGTCATCTCACTTTATGCACTACTGGAAGGCATTCACATACTGTGGTGATGAGGGCAGTATAACAACCTGTACAGAATAGAATAGAATCAGTATACTGCAATTAAAATGGAAGTTAGAGACATCATTTATCAGCTGTTTTAACTACAGGTCAGTGTATCTAAAAGGCTGTAATTTTTGACTGCTTTCTACAAAAAAGGGAATTGCTTTTCCCTCAATATGGCATTTCATCACTTTACGATCCTGTGAGTGTAATCCTTTGGTATTAGAGCCTCTTATTCACAGTGCAGTAAACTTGCTCTGAGAGTAGCAGAAAAGTGAAATAAAAAATGGACAAAATTTACGTTTGGCAGAACACAACACTGAAATCAATTGGTGGTGTTCCATCCACTCAGCTCAATAGGAGTTTCAACCAATGACCTCCCAGTCAAAAAGATGTCCAGCAACCTTTTGACATCTATTGGGGTTATTATCAAAGCCATTATATAGTTCCTATCTATTTGCAGCAACTTGACATCATCTGCAGGGGGCAGCCTGAAGTGCTGGACTGAGAGTTTTGGTTGCTGCATCTAAAACTAAATTATAAGGGCAGAGATGAGAGCGTGCTCAGCAAGGATTTACAGTAAGCAGATTAAAACTTTCAGCTTTTACTTCAGAGAAGAGAGGGCAATAGAAGTGCAATCTCTGCTTGTAGTGTCCAGAGCCAATGATATTATTAATGTAATTGAAGAGCAAGACAGACCAAGGCCTAGACTCTATCTCTGTGCAGTTAACACATAGGGCATGATATTGCAGAAAATATCTGCAGAATTTTGCACTATCTCCATCACAGAAGGCCAAACTATTCTAGGTACAGTTCAATCAAGCTGCTTAGAACCTAAAAACGAAGGACATGATTCAACAAGGTAGACAGCACATACCTCATTTGAATCCTTTTCTGAACTGGAGCTTAAATGGCGAGGGAGTTGCACAGCAGCTCAAGAAAAGGAGAGGAGAGGCAAGGCAAAGCAAAGAGAGGGGGGGATAGCTCAGTGGTTTGAGTGTTGGCCTGCTAAACCCAGAGTTGTGAGCTCAATCCTTGAGGGGGCTACTTAGGGATCAGGGCAAAAAAATCAGTAATTGGTCCTGCTAGTGAAGGCAGGGGGCTGGACTTGATGATCTTTCAGGGTCCCTTCCAGTTCTATGAGATAAGTATATCTCCATATATTTTTTTTTAAAAAAAGGTCAATGTATTTACTAGTATCATTCCCAGGAGCCAAGTTGTCACATTGACTGGGTGGAGGCTGTGAGCTTCCCTGGGGAAAGGGCAGTCAAAGACAGGCTTATCATGACTAACCAGCATTAAGTAGTAGCTACATTAGGGAAAACAGCCCTCTAAATAGTGAGCATCCTCTAAGGCAATGGGGTCTCATGACAAATTTTTTTGGTGGCCTCAGAGTGCAGCCACCAACTCTTGCTGGTTAGGCAGACAAGGTGCATACAGGAGCAATAGGAAGAGGAGAGGCTACTGCTTATCCCCCACCCCCATCACTGCCCAGGAGGTTGTTGTGGCTACCAAAAAGTCGCTGGTGGCCACATATGGCCACCACGGTGGCTGCATTTGAGAAATGCTGCTCTAAGGTAAGAAGCCTATAGAGCTTCCACATATGCTTCCAACAGCTGCAGAGGTCCCTTGTGCATAGGTCCCTTGTTCATGTGCATAGGTCCCTTGTTCAAAGCCAGGAAACAGTTCTTGTTTAAATGTAAACTGTGTGTTCATTCAGTGGGACAAATTGCATCACATCCTTATTGTATTTAAATTGTGCATCAGCTAAGCTATGTAATAGTGGGATGCTATCACTGTTACCCTTGTCCTCTGCTTCCTTCTCCCTTCTATTGATTGCTAAACCTATTTGTTATGCCTTCTTTTCAAATAAGATTGCAAGCTCTTTAGACACTGTGTCTTGCTATATGTTTCAGAGAGCTCAGTACAATGGGATCCCAGTCCTGATCCTAGCCTTTAGGCATGAGAATAACAACAACAATATCCCTTTGACACTTTGACATGAGATACACTTATTTGAAAAAGTGCTGTTTTATGACATGCTTATAATATTACAGTCAAATCAAATCAATTGTATTTCTGCTGTTAATTGAGTAATCCATCTTTTTTTTTTATCTGACAGTTCTGTAAATACGAAAACATTAGCACCTTACCCGTTAAAATGAATATTGTATTAGTTCAGGAGTCTTAATTCACTATTTGTCAAGAGCTTTCAGGCCCTCGGATGGAGGTGATATATAAGTGTGAGGCATTATTATATTTATTTGGCTTTTTTGCTTTATCTAGTTTGTAGCAAGTACATTCCTATCCCACACCAATGGCCTACACAGTGTTACCAACTCTCATTATTTTATTGCAAGGCTCTCGGTAATTGATGTTTTTCTCAAACACTAACTCCTGTAGTATTGTAATTACATAAAAATCTTAGCTTTCATTTTTTAAAGTAAGTTTCTAGCCATTATGTAATATGTGACCGGAGTGTTCTCTAAGGGTATGTCTACACAGCAACTAGACACCCAGCCACCCACCCAGCCTGGCCCATGCTAGGTGACTCAGGCTTGCAGGGCTATGGCTGCAAGGTGGGAGAGTCCCAGAGCTCAGGCTGCAGCTGAAGCCCGGAAGTCTACACAGCAATGAAACAGCCCCGCAGCCCGAGCCCCGAGAGCCCGAGTTGGCTGGCACAGGCCAGATGCAGGTTTTTCTTTGCTGTGTAGACTTATCCTGAGGCTCAAAAACCAGAAGAGAAACAAAAGGACGGCACAGTTAATTTTTTGAAATCTCATGATTCCTAAATCAATCTCAGGATTTTGCAGGGACCAGACTACTGATTTTTGACTGCCTGGGGTTGGGAATGCTGTGTAAATTATAAAAAATAATAATTCCTCTCATATAGGTGATTGTGCATATTCCTACATATATTTCAAGACGTTTGTGATGGAAATATAATTTTAAAATAGGTATAGGCAGAAGATTAGACAGATCTTTTAAAATGAGGAAAGGATTAATTGTGTTGGAAACTAAATATAGGGACATGTCTATCGTGTATTATTATATTGCACCCAGCACTATGCCATCTGAGCAGGGGGAGTGGCAATCTGTTGATTTTGTTTCTCTCTGGGTTATTTTCCTTTGGGATTAAGCCAAAATTGAAGAGACAAGGTAAAAATCAGTGCATGATAGATAGCTCTAAACTTTCACTGACTCCTCAATGAAAACGATCTACTAAATAAAGAGAAACAAATGTGTCTCTTCATCGGCCTTAAGGAGTACAGCTTCCCAGTTCGAAAGTCTGCCATGTTACATGTATAGATTACCATTGGGGATTGATTATAGCAGTATTTAAAAATCTCACACTAGCCAGGCTTTATGGTTCTTCTTCCACGGGAGAAAGCATGATCGCCCCCTACTGGCCAAATGCCAATGACTCAGCGGATGGAATTGTGCTAAAGAAGACGCTGGCGACTCTGTCTGCAGACGGGGGACATGTGCCTATTGTGTGCGTAGGGAGAGGCAGCGAGAGAGGAAAAGACACCTCAATAGGCTACAACCGGGCAACAGACATGCGGGGAGGGAGAGCCCGATATATCTATCTCTTTCCTGTTCGGAAGTATTTAGATGCCAGGATTGGACAGGGGGCGCCTGTTCCACCCGTCCGCTATCCGGTGGGCAGGGAACGCCAGTCTCAACAACTCCACTCTGTTCTTTTAAACGATAAACTCAGGAGCCCATCTGTCTCCTCCTGCTGCAGAAAGAGGATGGAAGTGAAGGGGCAGGGGGAGTGTCCCACCAAGCCAAAGAGCCTGGCCCCTGTTCCTTTTCCGTCCCGACAGCTAACACGACGGCGACTCCTCTTCTTTACTCTTTGATCGTTTTGACAGGGAGCCAACAGGCAAACGGTGGAGGGCAGACAGCAAACCCTCGCCCCTTGGACATGGAGCCTGTGTGTGCTTTCTGCAGGCTGCGGGACTGGCTGCTGGGAATTCGCCCTGGGTGACTGCTGCTGACAGGTCAATTACAGCAGAAGACCTGCATTTCTAGTTGCCGCACTGCACTGGTGTGTAATAAACTGGTGTTTACTGTAACTCTCAGGGTTGTGTTGCAACGGGGCAGAGTGTACGGCGTGGCCAATGTTGAACTCTACTGATCTCCTGTATGTAAATCACCTTGAATATGGGGTTCATAAACTGGGCAGCGCCAGCAAGCAAAATCAGCCGCTACTTTCTCACCACTTCCCTTCAGCTTCAGGCCGGCCAAGGAGGGGAGGTTATTCGGGATTATAGCAATACATAAGAACCCAGCCAGAGCATCAGAGCCCTGTTTCAAATCTACTGTGGTGGGATCTTAAGAGGGGGAGAGAGAGAGAGAAATGAGAGGCAAAGAAGAGAAGGCTTCATTAAGAGGTTGGTTTAATTTTAAAATTGTTACAATCTCGCTCTGCCTTGTTTAAGGCTCTGAGAAGAAACCTTTACTGGTAACAATGATATTCCTGGCTGGAGAGCAGAGGAGGCTGAGTACCTGACATTTGATAAGGACTTTAATTACCTTTTCACCAAAAGAGGAAGGAGACCTGAAAAACAGGGTGGGACAACAGTGACTGAACCGAGACTGCAATTCCAGCTTTGTTGCTCTTTAACTGGGGTGGCGTGAGGCGGGGGTCTGGAGAGGAGGGTCTGCGGGGAAACAGTGAGAGCAACGCTGACAACCGGTGTTTGCAAGCGAGAGGCTGCTGCAGCCACGCAGGAACAGGGGGAAGGCGCTCGAGAGCTGCGGTGCAGTCAGGGCAGGCTTGACAAGAGACCCTGGCAGAGGTGTCACAGGGAAAGCCTGTGTGGGCGCTGGGGTGGGGCGAGGACGGGGGCAGGGGGACTGAGAGGGGGTGCTGCAATGGCATGTGGCGGGAGGAATGCTTCTCCGCCGCGTTAGCAGACGATTGGAACTTGCGATTTTGCCTTGCTCGGATTAGTCCAGAAGAGGCGGTTTTGCAACCCAGCTAGGCAAAGCAAAGAGTGGAAGAAACCGGAGCTCGGAGGAACTGAGCAGAACTGCCCCAGCTCTGCGACCCCGCCTCTCCCCAAAGCCAGCTGTGGCTTTGGGGAGAGGCTGTTTCCTCTCGTTCCGAAAGCCCTTTACACGCTAGGAGAGGAGACCCAATTTCAGGTTCCCGGATCTGTCTGGGGAAGGGTGTGGGGAGCCCTTCTAGAGACACGTGAGGCTGGGGAGCCGGCCGGCAGCAACTGCTTCATTCTCTGCCTTCAAACTTCTTATCCAGCACTGTGCTGTCTTTGAACGACTTGCCGCGTGTGGATGGCGCAATTTCCCACCCGGGGCCATTCGTATTACCATTACCTCTCAACTCTCTCTTTAAACCGACTTGCAGTCTCAGAGCAGCAGAGAACTGCATATCTTGATTTGATGTACCCACTCCCCCCCTTTGCTTGGTGCTAGGTCTCTCTCTCTCTTACAGAGTACTCAGAGACACGAATCAAAGAGCTGTAGGGGCATGCCGGCCAATGGTGATGTGGCGTGGGGGAGGGAAAGGATGCACACGAGGGGGCAAAATTAATTGGGGGGGCACGTTGCAGCTCAATCATATTACAAGCTGAAGTACAAGCACAACGAATCCTGCTGTGATGGAAAGTCCCACCCGCCTCTGATGCGCAGTATAACTTGGCGGCGGCGAGGGGGGGATTTCACAATTTTGAGGACACTTCTTCAAAACTGCAATGAATGAAGTGAATCGGGATATGGCCCGCCGCAGCTAGCGCTGAAACGCAGCCCCCTTTCAACATACGCTTTCCCCACCCTGCAAGACTGTCAGTCACCCTCCCAAGTGCACCCAGCACCCCCCTAGCCTTGCGTGTCACCCCCACCCCGGGTCACCAGGCGTCTCTCCGCAGAGCCTTCATTCATAAACAAAACCCACGCGTTGCCCGGTGTCACTGCAAGGCAACAATGAACCCAGGCCCAGACTGTTCGCCAATGACGTTGAAATCTCAGCTCGAGGAGGCCGTTTTTGTTCTTTTGCAAACGCAAACTGTATGTGCACCTCCATGAGCTCCACATCCCTGTCCCCCTTTCCCTTCCTTCCCCCTCCTCTCCCAAGCCCTAGGGGGTTGCATGTTTCGTTGGCTGTTTCCCTCGTCGGCCCAAAGCATTAAAAAGCATTTTCTGTAACGTCCCGGCCGGGATCCGGGCAATGCACACAAGGGGCATGTGTTTGTTCTCCTGAAAGTCGGGCAGGAAATCTTGTTCTCCTGAGTCATTGCGGCTCCTTCAAGGAAACGTGAGAGTTTCTTATCGCCCTTCACCCCAGGCAGCAGCTCAAGCTGCTGCTGCCGAAAGACATTCTCCTCTGCACAAGGGCAAAACAAGCCACAATCCCATTGTACAGCGAAAAACAGCTCAGGCTGGAGGAGTTGGCCGCGCAGGAGAAAGGGAGTTTTTGCTTCTAACTAGGCTTGGTAAGAGGCTCCGATCCTTCACCTTTCAATGTGTTGCTGTAACTAGGGGTGGGATGGGGGTTAGTTACATGAGTGGTGCATCCAGGTAGCTCTCCCATGTGGCTCTCCCCATTAATCGGATGGTGTGACCCGAGTGACACAGAATGACAACAGCTGACTGATTTCCAGCCATAGAGACAAAGGTCCCCCTTTGAAGTTGTTTGCTTTGAGCGATGAGGTGCCAACATTTGCAAGCTGTGAACAGGGACAGTTAGTTAATGAACATTCCTTTGCCTCCCCCTATTGAAATGCATTGGGCTCAGCGCAATAGACACGTGAGCCACAAGTATCCGCTGACTCCAAGGGTTCACTCGCTGAACTTTTTGAAGAGAAAAAAACGGGCCAGGGCATAACACACAGTAACCTTGTTCTAGTAACTTGATTTAGTTGGGGATTGCTGCTTTGAGCAGGGGGTTGGACTAGATGACCTCCTGAGGTCCCTTCCAACCCTGCTAGTCTAGGATTCTACCGAGATAGAGTCCCCAGAGCTAGCTAGGTGCATGCTTTGTAACTGAAGAAGGCCATAGAAAAGCTAGGGCTGAACACAAACGTCTTGCATCCTTTTCAAAGCTGCTAGCTTCTCAGTTTTGTCACAATTCAAAGCCTCATGGAAATGGAAGCAGGAGAAAAGGGACAGGCAACTGGTGCTGCGCCGTTCGAGCCAGCCCGGTGCATGCTTGTATTTGTGTGTGCAGCGGAGCGGAAGAATACCTGCTTTCTTCCCCCTGGGGTTGGGTGACGGTGATCTCAGCGCTTTATTGTATTGTATGGCAATGCACACCCCTGGAATGCCGCCGCGTCCTGGCTCCCGCTGCAGAGCGTTCTGCTTCCTGCCGGCCGGCTCCTTCCCCGGCTCTTTCCAACGTCAAAGAAGCCGGGCAGGGCGGGGCAGCGCCAAGGGACGGGCGCCAGCTGTACGAGTCAAAGCAGTTCTGGGCGCCTGGAAGCCAGACTCACTCTTCCGCATTGTTGTTCTTAGTTGGCTCCTCCCTCTCCTGCCCCCTCGGCGAGGTCTCTATATAAACCCCTTCAGCGAGCCGGGCAGCAGAATTGTATTCATCACTGGCTGCAGATAGAGCAGCCCACACTCTCCTGGACTAACTCATTCATCAGCTTGGATTATTCTTCACTGACCCACATTTTAGCTCCGCAATGACAGTCCGAGCCGAAGCTTCCGGACCCACATTAACGTATTCAAAGATGAGGGGAGTTGTTGCAATACTCATCGGTGAGTCTGAAGAAGAAAGATGGGGTGACCATGTCTCTCTTCTAGGGGTACAGATATTTTGGATGGCATCGTTAAATTGAACCGAAAAGTCAGAATAAAGTATCCGATTCTCTTTTTAAAAAACGACGTTTTGGGATATCCTGTCGTAACGCTTTTCTTTTTATTTGCAGCTTTCATGAAACAGAGACGAATGGGGCTAAATGACTTCATTCAAAAAATAGCCACCAACTCCTACCCGTGCAAGCAGTAAGTAGCAGCAGTTTTGTACATATCGATCTGAAAATAGATACTTGCATTTTAATGATGGAAAGATTTATGTATTAATGATTGTCACAACAGAATGTTTTTCTTATAATATTATTAGTTATATAACAAACTTTACTGAGTTTAGTTAGCATAGATAAAACCAGAGAACACGGGACACATCCCATCACTCACCTTTAAGTACAGAACAAACAATTTGTGTCTTTGCACAAGTTTGTTCCTTTTTCCTGTTTCATTTTAGTTCTGAAATGAATAGACTGTCTCCAGTAGTCTGCCAAACTGAAACTTATTCTTAATAAGTAGAATGGTTGCATGCCCCCTAGAGGTGAGATGTGTCTGCCTGTTGCACAGGGCAACTGTTCCAATAATGTACTCTCTAATCTTTGCAGCCCTGAAGTTCAGTCTATTTTGAAGATCTCCCAGCCTGAAGAGCCTGAACTTATGAATGCTAATCCTTCCCCTCCGGTAAGTAGTCTTCATTGTGTGAATTATTTTCAGTAATAGAAACATGTTTAAAAATAGCTTTTCTGTAAATTAGCAACATAACAAGTGTCCCTTTTAGTTCAGTTCACAGTGCAGTAATGTAACTTCAAAAAGGAGTTACCAATTTAGAATAAAACCCATACCTTTTCTGTATTGAAAAAAGTCCATGCTTTTTAAATGATATGTTATTACATATCACCTAAAAATGGAAAGCAGCCAAGCCCTCAATGAGATTTTAAAGCAAGGCACATTGTTCTCATGATTTGTCATTTGAGGTGGTACAAAAACAGTTTAATGTAATCTGATGCTAACTTTGGGGAAAAAGGACATAGACTTTATTTAATGTACCCAACTAAAGTTTTATCTTTAAATCCATGATTAGATTTATATAAAAAACCTTTGTGGTCAAGAATTTCCAATAAACATCTTTTAACAAATGTATTTTATAAAATTACAGCCCAGCCCATCACAGCAGATCAATCTTGGTCCATCATCCAACCCACATGCCACGCCATCAGACTTTCATTTCTTAAAGGTTATCGGAAAAGGAAGTTTTGGAAAGGTATGTTTTACTTCTTTCCACTTTAATTTGGTCAGTTAGCTGCTATTGCATGTAATTGTTTAAGGGATGGGGTTATAGCCAGTCTGCTTTAAGTAACAAGAGTGGCAAAATTTCTACATATGTTTTCTGGTGCTTTACTGTCAGGAGGGCACTTCACAGCTTTGAGGAGGAAGTTGCTTGCCCTGAAGGGGATAGGTGGGGCAGGGTGCTTTAGTTAAGGAGAGTTAGTGCAAGGATAATTAATTGGGGTTGATCCTTTATGCAGGAGTGTGGGTAGGGTAGCTTTTGAAGCCAGGAGAATCAGCCATAAAAAAACAAACAAAACCTTTAAAGTTGATATGCACAGCTTTTCTGGCTGGCATTTTGCTGATAATGCTAGACGTTGCTAGCAAAATGCTTCCACATGCAGCTGGTAGCATAGAGTGGTAATAGCGCTCAGTGGTAGCATAAAGGGCTTTGGATATAGTCTCACCCAGCTGTGTTTATATTCTGTTCGGTATTCCAACATATTGAAGTAATGGGATTTTTAACCACTTTCAGGTTCTCCTTGCAAGGCATAAGGCAGAAGAAGAATTCTATGCTGTTAAAGTACTGCAGAAGAAAGCAATCCTGAAAAAGAAGGAGGTAAACATCGCCTTGTTCACAATACAGCGATGCAGCTACCAAACTTAGTTAATTACTACAAGTTAGACAACTTTGTAACTAAATACTGATTTTTTTTTTCCTATTTCTAGGAGAAACACATAATGTCAGAGCGCAATGTCCTGCTGAAAAATGTGAAACACCCTTTCCTGGTTGGGCTCCACTTTTCTTTCCAGACTGCAGACAAATTGTACTTTGTCCTTGACTACATCAATGGTGGAGAGGTAAGCAGCAAATAAATGAAATAATTTCTAACATGCACAGTGGTATTATAGATCTTTCTTTCTTTTTTTAAATGAAAAAGAAAGTTCCAAGGGGGAAAAGTTATTAGATTTAGCATCGTCCGCTTGCCAGGTTTCAAACTGCTAGAGGATCATTAGGCCATTTCCTGCTATTGTTCTTTTTAGCTATATATGTCAAGTCTAATTAAATGCATTGTTAACCGGCTTTGGCACCATTTACAGAACTTGTTCTTTCTGTCTCCTGTAGTTATTCTATCATCTCCAGAGGGAACGTTGCTTCCTGGAGCCAAGAGCACGGTTTTATGCTGCTGAAATAGCCAGTGCACTGGGTTACTTGCACTCTCTGAACATAGTTTATCGGTAAGCTATGTGTAATTCAGCTTAGGCATGATTATAAATGTGCATATTTTGTACCTTATCTGTGGAAAGTAGATTTCAATATATATTCGTTTAAAACATCTAGTTTTAAAATACTTTATCTGAATTTAAAGACTTGCAAAATCTATAAACATGCTCACAAAATACTAAGAATACTTTTTAACCGAGAAGAACTAACATTTCTGTTAATGTCTTGTTGCTACAGGGACTTGAAGCCAGAGAATATCTTGCTAGATTCTCAGGGGCATATTATCTTGACTGACTTTGGACTCTGCAAAGAGAACATAGAACACAATGGCACTACCTCCACGTTTTGTGGCACACCTGAGGTATGCTTAGTTCTGATTTCTGAAATGGTTAATGTTTGTCTATATAAACTGTATGATAAGAATAGATGAAGCAACAGTAAATATGCACACCTGATGGAGAGTTACAATGGAATAGATAAGTGGGAGAAAATAAGATCCTTAAAATGATAGCTTTCGGTGAAGAATGATCCCTATGCAATGGGAACTGCTCTCAAGCTAGCCATTGTGTATATAAATGACATTTTAACTATAGGCTTAGGAGGCTTTTCTGGTAGTTCAAAAACATAGGTTTGTTTAATATGGTTTTAGTTTCTGTTGAAAGATTCTTCTGCCTCTGGCTAATATTATGGCTCTGGTTCTTCTATTTAACAGTACCTTGCTCCTGAAGTTCTTCATAAGCAGCCCTACGACAGGACTGTTGACTGGTGGTGCCTTGGAGCAGTTTTGTATGAGATGCTTTATGGACTGGTAAGTACCAGATATTTTAGTCGCCTGTGTATAGCTTACTGTAGTTCTTACAGGAAAACATTTTTATACTTCAGTCATTCCAGACTTATTACCTACACTTGTGGCTTCAGTTAAGATGATGACCCCGACCAATGTCCTCTGCTGCCCTCATCCTCATTGAGAATTCTGTGTATGGATTAAGGGCAGCACATGGCATTAAGATAACAATAGCTTGTGGTATTACAGTAGAACGCATATATGTGTAATTTTATTAAGCACTTATAGACTTATTTACCTTTTTATTTCTTTCTCACAGCCCCCCTTCTACAGCAGGAACACAGCAGAAATGTATGACAATATCTTGAACAAACCCCTGCAATTGAAACCCAATATTACCAATTCTGCTAGACACCTTCTGGAAGGCCTGTTACAAAAGGATAGGACAAAGAGAGTTGGTGCTAAGGAGGACTTTGTAAGTACAATTTTGTAGTTCCTATGTATGGTATAAGAAATAATTAGATCACACCACTCTTATTAAATGACTCTTGTCTGAATTAATCTAATTTTTCTTTAACAGATGGAGATTAAGAATCACATCTTCTTCTCCCCAATTAACTGGGATGATCTCATTAATAAGAAGATTACACCTCCTTTTAACCCAAATGTGGTAAGTATCACATCTAATTATAGAATGTAGAGAGGGCTTTTTGCCCTTTACATTGGGTGTAGCCCAAAGGCCATCTGCAGCTGGCAAAAATCTAGCTATACTTTTTTGCTCTAACTAAAGGGGATAAGGAGAAAAATGATAGATTTTTTAAATAGTTGGATAGTAAAATCTAGCACTTAGATTGGCTCTACATAAACATTGGTCATTCTCGAACACACCCGTGAACTCAGTTCTTACTGATTTTATAAATGGGGAAACTAAGACAGAAATTAAATAATTGCCCCAAAACAGAATTTCTGTTTTGTCAAATTACAATATACAACTACAAGCACACGTTGGTTATTTAGATAAAGCTTTTTGATTAAATGTGGTCTACTACTGCAAGTTGCCAAGGCACCGCTGCCTAAACTGCAGTATAGGAGAGTGGAGTGATTATTTTGTTTTGCTTTTATTGCACGGAGCTAGTTGGAGGGCAATACATTAAAAACAAGATGAGACCATATGCAGCAAGATGCAAAAAAAAAAAATTAAAAATTGGCCAAGCCTGTTAAACAGTGAGTCTGAGGCGATAACACTATGAGTCCCCTACAAGAGTTTTCACATTTTGAAGTGATCTGTGAAATCATGAAAAACGGAGATTGGGGACTAAACACTCGTTTTCTTTTTTTTTATTTTCCACAGAGTGGTCCGAGTGATCTGCGACACTTTGACCCCGAGTTTACAGATGAGCCAGTCCCCAACTCCATTGGCCAATCTTCAGACAGTATCCTCATTACTGCTAGCATCCAGGAAGCTGCTGAAGCGTTTCTGGGCTTTTCGTATGCCCCACCCATGGATTCTTTCCTGTGAACATTTGTTTTCCTTTCTTCTTGGTTTTTAATTATCATATTGGCCTTCTGGCTGAGCTGCCAGTTGACCAGTCATCTTGAAACAGAATTTGCACATCTCCACCATGGCAGCTTTGCAGCCTTAATTTCAACTACACTGTTTGCTGGAAGCTTTTTTTTTTTTTGATCAGCACATAACTCCTCTAAACAAGCTTACAAGCATTTTGATTTGTTCTTCCCCCAAAGTGGTGCTATCTCCTTGGGAAAGAACATTAGAAGTGACTGTTGCCATAGCCTGCTATGGTAGATTGTAGGAATAATAACCTGCTGTTTGGAAATAATGTTCTGAAAAGCCTTGCCTGAAGACCTGGATGTGACGAGGATTTTATGAAACGTGCCTTTTTTTCTGATGAGATCGAGTTAAGCTCCAAACTTTTCCAGTTGCAAAGAGTGTTTCTCAGTTCAGTTATGTGGGTTTACTATGTGAACAAATGGTATGAGTGTGATATGCATACTACAGAGGGACATAGTTTAAAGCATCAATGTAACACTTGCAGGACACTACAATGTGGGGCATTGTTTGTTTCTTCCATATTTGGAAGATAAATTAAGTGTGGAGTTTGATTTTGTTTTGTAAATATACAGTTAACTAAAATTATTGAAATGGGCTCACAATTAATTATATCCAAATGCTTGAAGAAAGCATTGCTGCTATGAAAAGTTTCTATTTTTAGAAAGGTTTTTATGGACCAAAATGCCCCAGCTGCAGTTGGTCAAAGCTGTTGGTTTATTTCTTGTTTGTTTGTTTTTTAAAATTGTCATCTGTAAAGTGGGCATTATTGGGGGGTGGGGGAGTGTTGCATTGTATGTATTGTAAAAAAAAAAAAAAAAAATTTTATATTTTTTTTTAAATTTTTTGTTTTTTTTTTAAATTTAATTCTTGTTTTTATTTTACACTATTTTTTATATATTATAAATATTTTTTTATTTTTTTTTTTTTTTTTTTGCGTGACCAAACCCATTGGTTTGCAGTAAAATCTTGAACATTTCTGTAAACTGTCAGGTTTTTTCATTTAAAAAAACACCTTTTCCATCACAAATTCAGTCAAGTTTGTGCTTTTTCAAGGGTTTAAAAATCCAGACTCTTTTTATCTTTAGTCTAGATTAGGCCTTAGCTGAAGTCAAAAATAAATTTAAGTTACACTGGCATAACTTTTGATTAGGGGTGTGATTTCTGATAACTGTCCTTGTGTGGATGCAGTTATACCAGTGTAAAGGTGCCTTACCTGTATATTCTTCCCCTATGGGAATAGCTATACTGTTACAAGCACTCCTACACCAGAACAACTGTTAGGTCTCAGGGGTTGTACTGCTAAAGTGAGATAACTTTCTAGTATACCCAAGCACTAAGTATAATTACGAAGGGAGATGGTGCCTGATGCCGAGGGGGTTTGTTCTGGCTTCAATCCTTTCTAATGCCCTTTCATAGACACTTTCTGGGTTCATCTACACTACAAAATCAGTACTAGCATTACAACAGGGAAGCTGTACTTGGGCCAAAGCACTAGTGTAGATAGGGCTCAGGTATCTTACCACCCTGTAATGCAAACATAATCAGAGTAGATTTTCATGACTCATTTGGTTAAACACTTCAGCCCTGCTTACATCAGTGCTACTGCCCATCAGGGTGGTTGCTCAAGTGTGTTTGTTCTGTACTGATTTTTCTAGTGTAGTCAGACAAGGCCTAGGTCAATTGGCAGGTAGACTTTTCTACTGGAGCAAACTCAACTGAACAGGTATTTAATTACTGGGGTGGGAACATGTCTGAAACTGAGCTGAACAACATGAGCTCATGCCACTGAATGAGGCTCAGGCCTCAAAGGACAGTGGTTCATCTTTCAGTAGAAGAAATTTTAAGGAAACTTTCAGTGAGGTCCCAACTCAGCTTCCATTTCTGCATGTAAGCAATAGATGGTGTGAGCCTGTGAGGTGCTGAACACCTGTGTTTTAGTCACTGTCCTCATCTCCCATTGACTTCAACAGGTGATGGTGCTCAGCACCTCAGAGGATCATGCCAATAATTTGTACACAAAACCCATTTGGGCAACTCTATTTGCAAATAAAGCCATTCAAATAAAAGTAGTATGAGCAAAACTGTTATTAATAGAAGAAACTATGTCTGATACATACAAGGGAAGAGACAATTAAAGCTTTCTTTTCTTACCTACTACTTAAAGCTTTTTAACTTCAGCTATAAACTACATACATAAAAGGCCAGGTCCTCCAATGGAGCTGTGTCAGTTTACACCAGCTAAGGATCTGGCCCATGTGTGCTAATTATTTTAATACATTAACCTAACACTGCAGAAAAGCAATGAGTTTACAACGTAACACTTTCAGCTGTGCATAAGTGACCCCTGCAAAATCGGCCAATGCACAATTTGCACACACAACACTGTTGTAACAAGGATATGTGCATCCGAAGAAGTGGGATGTAGCCCACGAAAGCTTATGCTCAAATAAATATGTTAGTCTCTAAGGTGCCACAAGTACTCCTGTTCTTTTTGAGAATACAGACTAAAACGGCTGCTACTCTGAAACCTGTATATTTTGTGGTGCACACTGCCTTTGCCTTACTGTGTCTCCTCAGCATTAGTGTGAAGTTGCAAGCATTGAATTGCAGCTCTAAAGTAACAAAAGCAATCTAAATACTTCCTTTAGCTTTCAAGAAAAACACTAGAGAAGTTAGTGATAAAGAAAAGTGGGACTTAAGTGAGTCATAGGCCTCTGTGCAGCTTTTAATGAGTAGTTTGGGATTTTTTTTAGAAAACCCATTTGTAATTCTGCATGTTTTACAATTCTTTGGCTAATTACATTATAGCTGCAGTGTAGGTGTGTCTACAAATTTTGGTATTTCCAAGCATATCTTTATTTTAATATTATTATTAAAAGAAAGGTGAATAGCCTGTCTGCACTTTACTCTCTCAGAATGTAACATATGGCAGCCATATATGAAGGGAAGATCGGACTCTATCATGTTTAATTACTTTTAGGGCTGTTGATTAATTGCAGTTAACACACACGATTAACTAAAAAAAAATTAATTGCGATTCATCGCAGTTTTAATCACACTGTTAAACAATAGACTACCAATTGAAATTTATTAAATATTTTTGGATGTTTTTCTACATTTTCAAATATATTGATTTCAATTACAACGCAGAATACAAAATGTACAATGTTCACTTTATATTATTTTTTACAAATAGTTGCACTGTAAAAATGATAAACAAAAGAAAAGTATTTTTTAATTCACCTCATACAAGTACTGTAGTGCAATCTCCTTGTCCTGAAAGTGCAACTTACAAATGTAGATTTTTTTTGTTACATAACTGCACTCAAAAACAAAACAATGTAAAACTTTTGAGCCTACAAATCCACTCAGTCCTACTTCGTGTTCAGCCAATCGCTAAGACAAACAAGTTTATTTACATTTGCAGAAGATAATGCTGCCACTTCTTATTTACAATGTCACCAGAAAGTGAGAACAGGCATTTGCATGGGAATTTTGTAGCTGGTACTGCAAGGTACACCTCTACCTCGATATAACGCTGTCCTTGGGAGCCAAAAAATCTTACCACGTTATAGGTGAAACCGCGTTATATCGATCCGCCGGAGTGCGCAGCCCCCCCACCCCCCGGAGCACTGCTTTACCTCATTATATCTGAATTCGTGTTATATCGGGTCACGTTATATCAGGGTAGAGGTGTATTAACATGCCAGATATGCCAAATATTTGTATGCCCCTTCAGGCTTCGGCCACCATTCCAGAGGACATGCTTCCATGCTGATGACACTCGTTAAAAAAATAATGTATTAATTAAATTTGTGACTGAACTCCTGGAGGGAGAATTGTATGTCTACAGCTCTATTTTCACTGCATTCTGCCATATATTTCATGTTATAGTAGTCTTGGATGATGACTCAGCACATGTTGTTCATTTTAAGAACACTTGTGCTGCAGATTTGACAAAATGCGAAGAAGGTACCAATGTGAGATTCTAAAGATAGCTACAGCACTGGACCCAAGGTTTAAGAATCTGAAGTGCCCTCCAAAATCTGAGAGGGACGAAGTGTAGAGCATGCTTTCAGAAGTCTTAAAAGAGCAACACTCCGATGCGGAAACTACAGAACCCAAACCACCAAAAAAGAAAATCAACCTTCTGCTGGTGGCATCTGACTTAGATGATGAAAATGAACATGCGTCTGCACTGCTTTGGATTGTTATCAAGCAGAACCCATCATCAGCATGGACGCATGTGCTTTGGAAATGTGGTTGAAGCATGAAGGGACATGTGAATCTTTAGCACATCTGGCATGTAAATATCTTTTGATGCCGGCTACAACAGTGCCATGCGAACACCTGTTCTCACTTTCAGGTGACATTGTGAAGAAGAAGCGGGCAGCATTATCTCCTGCAAATGTAAATAAACTTGTTTATCTGAGCGATTGGCTGAACAAGAAATAGGACTGAGTGGACTTGTAGGCTCTAAAGTTTTACATTGTTTAATTTTTGAATGCAGGTTTTTTTTGTACATAATTCTACATCTGTTCAACTTTCATGAGAAAGAGATTGCACTACAGTATTAGGTGAACTGAAAAATACTATTTTGTTTTTTACAGTGCAAATATTTGTAATAAAAAATAAATATAAAGTGACCACTGTGCAATTTGTATTCTG
Source organism: Terrapene triunguis (assembly GCF_002925995.2). Classification (NCBI taxonomy): domain Eukaryota; kingdom Metazoa; phylum Chordata; order Testudines; family Emydidae; genus Terrapene; species Terrapene triunguis. The sequence continues at coordinate 51,618,777 of NW_020664436.1, forward strand.
TGTTATAATTGAAATCAATATATTTGAAAATGTGGAAAACATCCAAAAATATTTAAATAAACAGTATTCTATTATTGGTTTCAGAGTAGCAGCCATGTTAGTCTGTATCCGCAAAAAGAACAGGAGTACTTGTGGCACCTTAGAGACTAACAAATTTATTAGAGCATAAGCTTTCGTGGGCTACAACCCACTTCTTCGGATGCATATAGAGTGAAACATATATTGAGGAGATATATATACACACATACAGAGAGCATGAACAGGTGGGAGTTGTCTTACCAACTCTGAGAGGCCAATTAAGTAAGAGAAAAAAAACTTTTGAAGTGATAATCAAGATAGCCAAGTACAGACAGTTTGATAAGAAGCAAGTGTGAGAATACTTACAAGGGGAGATAGATTCAATGTTTGTAATGGCTCAGCCATTCCCAATCCCTATTTAACCCTGAGTTGATTGTGTCTAGTTTGCATATCAATTCCAGCTCAGCAGTCTCTCATTGGAGTCTGTTTTTGAAGTTTTTCTGTTTTAAGATAGCCACCCGCAGGTCTGTCATAGAATGGCCAGACAGGTTAAAGTGTTCTCCCACTGGTTTTTGAGTATTATGATTCCTGATGTCAGATTTGTGTCCATTAATTCTTTTGCGTAGAGACTATCCAGTTTGGCCAATGTACATGGCAGAGGGACATTGCTGGCACATGATGGCATATATCACATTGGTAGATGTGCAGGTGAACGAGCCCCTGATGGTATGGCTGATGTGATTAGGCCCTATGATGGTGTCACTTGAATAAATATGTGGACAGAGTTGGCATCGGGCTTTGTTACAAGGATAGGTTCCAGGGTCAGTGTTTTTGTTCAGTGATGTGTGGTTGCTGGTGAGTATTTGCTTTAGGTTGGGGGGTTGTCTGTAAGCGAGGACAGGTCTGTCTCCCAAGATCTGTGAAAGTAAAGGATCATCTTTCAGGATAGGTTGTAGATCTCTGATGATGCGCTGGAGAGGTTTTAGTTGGGGGCTGAAGGGGACAGCTAGTGGTGTTCTGTTATTTTCTTTGTTGGCCCTGTCTTGTAGGAGGTGACTTCTGGGTACTCATCTGGCTCTGTCAATCTGTTTTTTCACTTCAGCAGGTGGGTATTGTAGTTTTAAGAATGCTTGATAGAGATCTTGTAGGTGCTTGTCTCTATCTGAGGGATTGGAGCAAATGCGGTTATATCTTAGAGCTTGGCTGTAGACAATGGATCGTGTGGTGTGTCCTGGATGGAAGCTGGAGGCATGTAGGTAAGTGTAGCGGTCAGTAGGTTTCCGGTACAGGGTGGTATTTATGTGACCATCACTTATTAGCACAGTAGTGTCCAGGAAATGGACCGCTTGTGTGGATTGATCTAGGCTGAGGTTGATGGTGGGATGGAAATTATTGAAATCATGGTGGAATTCCTCAAGGGCTTCTTTTCCATGGGTCCAGATGATGAAGATGTCATCAATGTAGCACAAGTAGAGTAGGGGCGTTAGGGGACGAGAGCTAAGGAAGCGTTGTTCTAAGTCAGCCATAAAAATGTTGGCATACTGTGGGGCCATGCGGGTACCCATAGCAGTGCCGCTGACTTGAAGGTATATATTGTCCCCAAATGTGAAATAGTTGTGGGTGAGGACAAAGTCACAGAGTTCAGCCACCAGGTTAGCTGTGACATTATCGGGGATACTGTTCCTGATAGCTTCTATTATTAACAGTGCGATTAATCACGCGATTAATTGCAATTAGTTTTTTTAATCTCTTGACAGCCTCAATTACTTTTAAAAAAATGCCCAGTCGATCATGCTAATTGATATGGGGGAAACGGATTTATTCTAAAGAAAAGGATGGTTTAGGGGTTAAAATAAAGGACAGGGCCCAGATCCTAAAGGTATTTAGGTGCCAACCTATGGGATTTAGGCACGTGAATACCTTTGAAGATCTGGGCCAGTGAGTCTGGAAAACTAGTCTGCCACAGGCATCATGTGTTACTTTAAGCAAGTCCTCAACCTCGATATGGTTCAACTATAAAATGGAATTAATGGACTAATACAATAAATTGTTGCAATTCCGTTAAAGTCAATGGAGTTCTGTCAATTTGCAGACCCAATAACTTTTACCAACACACTTCGTAATTGTATTCATCGGGATAGTGTGGGTCTGGATATACTGTTTTGGTGGATTAGGATTTGGTGGATTTAAGGGAGCACTGACAAATATTTAAGTACACAAAATACAAATTAAAGGTATTCTGGGCCAGTCTGTATTCCTTTTCTCTGTACAGTGTATGCATTCCTTTGAAAATGAATTAGGTATTCCATGACCTAAGATTAGTATATTTTGTTCCACACATGCTCTTCTGAAGTATTTTGTGTGATATGGTGTGTGAGGGTCATTATTATAGGCTAACACTATTTATAGTTAAGGTTGCCTGATATTTCCCATTATAACATCCTGTTTTTATTTACTTATAACTTTGCCAAAATTTAACTATCTGGCTGAAAATTTTCATACCAGGTGTGTGCCTCAGACTGGATTTTGGGGGGGAAAGTTTCCACAAAAATCGTCCATCCATCTCTGAGAATGAGATTGGGGAAAATATGTTGTTTTGTCCTGATAAAATTGTAATATTTTGTTGAGATGCTCTAGTGCTTCTATGCTTTGGAACAAGGGCTTGAAATTTGGCAGGGGGCTTGCTCTGGTGCCAGAAACATTCCTGGTGCCTTTGAGCGTTCAAGTGGTTTAATATTCATAGTTTCTTGTGTGTTACATAAAGACATTGGAGGTAAGACAGAAATTCAGAATCCATGTCCATTCAGTCTTTAACCATCCTGCAGGGACTGTCGAAAAGGATGCTATTGAGTACGAACTGTTGTGATGGCACTTTCGGTGCCTGTTCACTAAACATTAGATAGTAAATTTCTTTGACCACCAAGCATCAGACAAGCTGTAACAACTGTTAGTTGCTACTTATCTGCTAACTACAATTACCGAGAGGTGAAGAAATTGATGTTATCCCATTACCAATCCTCAGAGCCAACCAGTCACCTTGGTTTAATTCTATCCCAGGCATTCATTGTTGTTTTCTGCTGCGACAGTTTGCACTAGTGAAGCTGAATTTAGATCAAGAGTGACATCCAGTGGTCATTATAATATATAGTCTAATTTTTTTCTGGAAAAGAAAGATTGGAAGAGTTATTAATATTCAGTAATACAAAGAGCTGATAGCTCATATGTCATGGAATAATTCCATATTATTCTTCCACAAATTGATTATTTAAGCTGCCAATAGGTCAGGGCCAAAGGAGCTCTCACCAAAAGTTCTAACTCCCCTTCCATATAGAGTTTGTCTAGTCATGGACAATTCTTTTACCTGATAACGTGCCGTTGCATAGACAAGTCCCACCTCAGATGCAGCATCTTTAGCAACATCCATCACTGGTCGCACCCACCTTTCAGACCATTGCAAGAGTACCTCGCTGACATGTTTACATTTGACACACCAGCTGCATCAAGGATTGTTTGTCTACTGCAGCTCGGAAATGGAGGAATTCAGGAACACCTTTGAGACACAAAATGCCTCATTACTATTAAAACTGTATTCATCTGCTCCCTCTCTGCACCAGGCATTGACATCCAACTCTAGATGGCAGCAGATGGGCAACAATGGACAGAAACAGAAGGTACTCTCAATTGTCCCTTGCCCTTTCCTAGGAAGATTTCATTGCTTGGTGTGATGGACTTTGGATTTGCTCCAGCACCCAGTAAAGTCAGTATGAATCTTTTTGTTGACTTCAGAGAATACTGGCTCAGACCGTCCCTAATGGGAGAGGGATTTCAGGAACATGCCTCATTATAAATTGCCGCTCATGCTTTCACACTGAGGGGTATCCCAACATTCCTGGCTGCCACTTCTTGGTGCATAAAGTTAAGCATGTGCATAAATGTTTGCAGGGCTTCAGCCAAAGTTTCCTAGACTCCATCTCTTCATTTCAGTGTTTGTGAATAGCTCACGTACTATCCTTATAAGTCTGTCCTCATGACCTGTTTTCTGAAAGTTATGGAGAAGCATTTGTTATAGTGGAATTGTCTGAACTGCTCTTCTGGGCGTCAGAAAACTAGACTAGACACTCTTCTAGCAAAGGGGAAGATCAATAGTACACTGGTTATAAATTGCTCAAAAGGTATATTGCATGTCAGTTACCATTTTTGCTGCTCCCAGTGAAACCAGCCCATTAGCTCATGCAAACGTGCACACATATCTCTGACGGCAGCTGTGCAGCTGTCCTCGCCCCAGGCATACTAATATATATACATATATATATATATACATATATATATATATATATCATATAGAGTAGGCATCCTGCTGAGAGCTATACTATCTAGATTTAGTTATATATTCTAAAAACAGCATTTGTGTAGACTTGTAGAAAAGAAATATATGTCATGCAATTTTGGTTGATGTCCATCTGTGCTGAGATACACTGATAAATGGAAATGATCTTAACATGGATGCCACCTGCTCTATTTAAGGGAACGTCTTTTCTTAAAGGGTCATGGAACCCCATATATTTATTTTAAGCAATAGTTATGAAACACGCATGCTGGGTTAGGTTAATTCTAAACAGGGAGTGAGCCAGAAAATGTGAACATAGCTCTAAACTTTCTTAGTGTTCAGGGATGTTCAGACTCAGGGTTTTGTTTCAGTCCATTATAGAGGTAAGAGTAGGTTGCAAAGTTTGGAACTGTTCACAGCCAGTGTTTTGGCTAATTTCCAGCTTCAGTTCATCACTTTGGTAGCATACAGTACCTGTAATTGAAAAATGCTGGGGCCCACTTCCAACTCCTCTACTTCCCTGGATAGGAGTAACTCCTTCTCTCATATCCTGCAAAGGGCTGCAAAAAATAAATAGAGCCCCTATTGTTCTAGATATTCCAAACAAGGAGCCATAGAAAAATAATTAAAATGTGTGGAAACAAATAGATTTAAAAACTAATTTTAAAAGACAAAAATCCTTTATTTTAGAGACATTTATTTTCAATTAATATTTAAGAGAGGGGAAAAAGAATGACAGAGCAAGAGAGACATGACAAAAACACCTTTATTTGCATAAAATTTAATTCAAAACTATTTTAAATGTTATAAAATTACAATATATACACAAATAATATCAATAAAATAAAGCAAAACTCTTACGTGAACATTATACAAGGATCACTAGAGCATCATCATCAAGTTCACTCAAAATATTAACGTACAAAGTCAACTGAAAAGTGTCCAGGTTAAAAGTAAATTTATACAAGACGTAATCAGTCTGCAGCCAGGCCACAATCAGTGCACGGAACAGCCCTAGCACATCGTACCACTCTACCCTGGCCATTCAGTTCTGGTGAGATTTCAAAACAGCTGGTTTTGCATGATCCAGCAAAAATTTAGTCAGGCATGAAAATGGCTGAATGTGAGCACTATATCTCACTCCAAGAACAAAGAGAGGCTTGGAGAAAACCAGTTCTAACCCTCAGAAAATCTGCTGCAAAAAAACAAAACAAAACAAAAAAACACAAAGAGGAATCAAACGAGGGTAATGTAGGATAAAATTGAACACTGTCTGAAGCCAAACAGAAGGAGCACTGTGCAGACATCTCAGGGGTAATATGGTGCACAAAATGCTTGGTTGCTACAATACTATACTACTATACTCCACTGCAAGATACCAGAGCACTTAAAAAGAAGTGGTTTGTACAATGTCCTCCGAGCCGGGGATATAGAGTCAACCAGGGACAGGGGCATCCTTCAGGCTGAATCAGGGAAATCAGAGAGGGTGGCATAATACTGCAGCTTGACACACATGCCATAGAGCTCCTTCTTGGTCATGGTTGCAAAAGGAACATTCACCAACCCCTTCCAGGACAACAATCTGCCTGGTTGCTCAAGGATCTCATCAACAGAAGGGGGGTGGACTCAGGATTCCTCCCTGGAAGAACTTCCCCTGAAAAAACTTCCTACAAATACTGAGCAGCCTGCAGAGGGAGCACTGCCTGGAATTCAGAGAGGACCTTATCCAAAAAACACACAGGCCAGATTCTGGTCTAAACAGCAAGAGCTGTCCTGACTTCTCGCTTAAACAACTAGGAACAATCAGGTGGTACAGCTTGGTCAACCCAGCCTGAGTAAAGGCAGAAAATGGGCTCCTGGAGGAAAGTACTTCATCAGGAAAAAGTGGGTTAAAAAACAGCAGCTCTTCCAAGAGTCATAAAGTGGAAAATGCCTGGTCCGGTCGCACACTCTGCAGAAGTTGTCAGGTGTTAAAAAGGCCATTATAGAATGAAAGCAAATCTAGTGTCGGAGAAAAACTGAGTTCTCACTTTTTGTTTGGGTACAGCAAGTCAGATGCTTTATTAACTCTCACAATTGTGCAGAGGGAGAGAGCTAAGCAGGTCTCTCTCAACAGTAAACAATTACAGCAAGCATTTATACCTTTTGTTACAGACAATAATGAGCAACAACTGCATTTTGTTTATACATAGGTCATTCTGATATCTTGTTTTGCTCACTAATGTAGACTCTTAGTCTACATTCCATATTATCTACACAAGGTCGCAACAACTTCTCACACAGTTCTTTCCCACTCGCCTCACACATTCCTCGCTTCTACAAATCTCGCGTTATCAGGGCTACAGTTAGCCTGACTCTTGCTAACAAACTGTCATGCATTGCAGTTCTTTTCTGACAGTTCTGTTTTTGCTTCCACACTAGACAGTAATCAACCAGGTTCCAACAAAAATAGGTGAGCATCAAAGCCCATCCCACCAGTGCAATGGAGGAGAGAAAAAGCAAGGGACTGCCAGGCCTGCAGGGAGCCAGAATACAGGAGTACAGCAACAGGTGCATGGTCTAGAGGCAAAAGGCTGCCACCCTGCTGATTAAATCAATGAGCCATGGTGCCCCTTCATCTAACAGCAAGAGCAGCAAAGCAGGGCACAATGGTAAAAATCAGTGGTAATTATTAAAAAAAAAAAGGTTAATATGCCATTGAATCTTGCCCCAAAGGCCCGAGGCAGGGTCCAGCCACACTAGCTGGTGCCACGATGTTGAGACAAGAAGATTGTTGGCAATCAAAACCTGCCCCTGAAAAGAGTGTCCAGGAAGAAGCCAGTACCATTTCTGCAGGAGAAATTACACCTTCTCCTCAGCCCCCTCCCAGTTCCTTAGCATATATTGTTCAGATCTGAAAAAGACCCTCAGCACCTTAATCCCAGAAGTACCCCATTGAAATTGTTGGGGCAACAAAGAGGGACCATTGTGCTACCAAGAGCCCAATAAGATAAAATTGCTCTTACTTCAGTGTTACGGGCTCCTGTACTCGCTGCTGGGTGGCACCTCCTTCTGGCTATTCTGGGGATTAGCTCTGCCCAGTTCAGCACCCCCTTTCTTCTCTTCCACCATCACAGCTCTCCTCCAGCTCACAGAGCTGCAGTATGGCTGCTTCATGGCTCAGCCCTCCAGCCAGGTCACACTGTGATCTCCCTTCCAGGGGAGCTTTTCAAAGTCTCTCGTCACAAGCAGTGTCAGGCAGTCCTCATGCCCACTGCCTTGCTAGGGTTGCCAACTTTCTACTCCCACAAAACTGAACACCATAGCCCCTCCCCTTCCCTGAGGCCCTGCCCCTTCCTTGAGGCCCTGCCCCCCGCTCACTACATTCCCCCTCCCTCAGTGGTTCACTCTCCCCAACCCTCACTCACTTTCACTGAGCTGGGGCAGGAGGTTGGGGTGCAGGAGGGGTGAGGGCTCTAGCTGAGGGTTTGGGCTCTGGGATGGGGCCAGAAATGAGGGGTTCAGGGTGTGGGAGGGGGCTAAGGCAGGCTTCCTGCCTGTCCTGGAACCGTGGACTGCGCTGAGCCCCGGAAGTGGCCAGCAGATCCGCGCCTAGGCAGAGGTGCGGCAGGTGGCTCTACACGCTGGTCTCACCCGCAAGCACCGCCCCTGCAGCTCCTATTGGCCACAGTTCCCAGCCAATGGGAGTGCGGAGATGGTGCTCAGGACAGGGGCAGTGCACGGAGCCCTGTGGCCCCCCCCCACCTAGGAGCCAGACTTGCTGGCCGCTTCTGGGGCACAGCATGGAGCCAGGACAGGTAGGGACTAGCCTGCCTTAGCTTCGCAGCTCCGCTGGCCAGAGTTTTAACGGCCCAGTTGGCAGTGCTGACCGGAGCCGCCAGGGTACCTTTTCAACCGGGTGTTCCTGTTGAAAACCGGACACCTGGTCACCCCATGCCTTGACTACATCACTCCCGCAGTGACTCAGGCAGACTTCCCGTTCACTACCCCATGCAAACACCACTCTTCAGTGGATGGTAGGGGAGCCCAGGCCCACCCTCTACTCTGGGCTCCAGCCCAGGGCCCTGTAGTGACCAGTTAAGGTCTGCAGCAACTTCAACCACTGTCACTCCTGGACCGCTACCTTGCTTCTCCAAGCATTTCATTTTCCAGCTTTCCTAGTCAGGCCCCTCTCTCTTAGGCCTACTAGATCAACCCTTTTCCAGGGGGTTCCTCTCCTCCTCTCTCCTCCCTTATCTCAAGGAGAGAGACTGGAGGTTTTCTCCCTGCAGCCTCCCACCCTGCTGCCAGCCTCCTGGCTTTATAGATGCCCTGCCTGTTCCCTCACAGGTGAGCTTCCTTCTAATTAGTGCCCTCCACACAGCCTATATCTCCCTGTTTGTAGCTTTATTGGCTGATCGAGCCCACCTGGTCTAATTCAACACTTTCAGGGCCAGTGTGGGGAGTACACTCTATCACTCCCAGTTAATGCAGGCAGAAGACCCTGTTCATACACTTGTAAACAGGCACAAAGTACCTGCACATCAGTCTAAGGCATGATAAAAACTGAGATATTATCTGCATGGGCTGACAGAGGAACCAGGAAAGCATCCAACATTCCTGGCATAGAAAGGCCAGTCAGATGGCTTCTGAGGAGGTTCAGGAATGCTCCAAACTAACATATAGCATCCTAGACAGAGGACACCCCTGATTATTGCCTCTGTGAACTGGGAAGCAGTGGCTAAGATACACATTAATCTTTAGGACACTAAAAACGTTACGATACAATAAAGAAATATCAGAAGAGAACAACTGGCCCAACCTCAAAAGCTTCTAACATTTTTAAAAGATAACTATGGTTAACTCTATGAAAGGCCTTTTCCTGGTCCATTGAAACAAGCCCCACATCCAAATTACAAAGTTTGCTAACAGCAAAAACACCACAAATTAAAAACAAATTATCCAAAATACAGCAGTTAGGAATACAATGTGTTTTATTCGGGGGGTATCAAAGAGTCCAGACTGTCCTTCAGCTGGTTGGCTAAGGCTCTGGATAAAATCTTATGATCAGAACAGAGAAGAGAAATAGGTCACCTGTTCAGTAAGTCACAGAGGTTCCCTTTTTTGTGCAGCAGAGTGATCACTGCCCTGCAGCAACTAAGGGGCAGCTCTTTCTTCTGGTTACACTCCAGCAGCACTAGAAAAAAATCAGGACCGATAAGATGCAGAAATGCTTGTAAAATTCAGATGGCAGCTCATCAACACCTGGGGCCCTGCCTATAGAAAGCTGGACTACAATGGAGAGTTCCTGTAGTGACATTGGTGTGTCCAGGCACCACTGTTCCTCACCAGTCAGATGGGGTAACCCCTGGTACGGCTCCTCCATTGCCAGTGCTACAGAGTACTGTAAAAGAAACAGTTGTTTTCTGGATCTCAGCAAGGTCAGATGTCAGATGACCATACAGTAGCCACAGGCAAAAAAACTCCAAGCTGCAAAAGAATCTTGTGGGAACCTCAATTTCATGGAGCTGAGAAAAATGGGTCTGAACCAGGGCTCCTTGCACCTTCTCTTCCAACAAGCACCTTAGGAGTCGGTACTTCTCAGTTAAGGTTTCATGAAGCTGCACTGGGTTTCCATCAAGGTTGCCATGAAGGCCGAAGATGGCTTGTTCCAGTGTGCTCATGGCCTGATACAAGGGCCTCCTGGCAGCCTGGGTATGCTGTTGGCAGAACAGTTGGATCTGGACCTTTCCCACATCCCACCACTGTCTCAGGGATTCATACAGGGCCTTGTGCTGTCGCCAATGCTCCCAAACACAGCAGCCATCTGGGTGAAATTCAAGTCCTATAATAATTTGGTATGAAAGTGCCAGTGGGAAGCACAGGAAGGAAGAGGGAGACATACCTCTTAGGGGGGGAGGGATAGCTCAGTGGTTTGAGCATTGGCCTGCTAAACCCAGGGTTGTGAGTTCAATCCTTGAGGGGGCCATTTGGGGATTTAGTTGGGGATTGATCCTGCTTTGAGCAGGGGGTTGGACTAGATGATCTCCTGAGGTCCCTTCCAACCCTAATAATCTATGATTCTATGATACACTGACAGAGACATAATGATAATCAGACAAACGAATTGGGGATGTGGAAAACCGAACAAACATATTTACACTGGCCTTTATGGTATAAAAGTGATCCTATCTAGCCCCTGAGATCTGGTTGGGAGTAGCCTTCAGCCAAGAGTACTGCCTAACAGTTGGTGGGAGAACCTCCAAACATCTACTAGCCCAAAGGTGTGCATGAGACAATACAGTTCCCTGATTGACTGTGGGGCTCCTCATGGTTCCTGTCTAAAACATAACCTTCAGAGCAATTGAAATCCTCTCCCAGAACAATAACAGAATCATGGTCACAGCCAAGCATGGCCTGGGCAAGTGTCTGCAGAAGGAGACACGATATCACCCGAGGGTAGGGGCATACGCAGTAAAAAGTTTTAAAACAATAGTGCCAATATGTGTCTCCACCTGGAGGAGCTAGACCTGCACAATCTCTTTCACAGAAAGGATCTCCTCCCCTGCACCCCGGGGAAAGAGAACATCTACCCCAGCAGTGACATTGGAGTCAGGGTTCAAGAAAGTTTCTCCTTCCCATTCCTTCAACCAGTTCCCCTGATAATCAGGGTCTGAGTGCATCAGTTGCAAAAGGACATCAGTCTATTTTGGTCTGAGAAATTCAGAGTTGTGCCCTTTTATGATCATCCTACATCCATTAATATTTAGAGGGCCAAAGTTGGCAACAGCACAGAGACTAGAAAGAGAGCGCCAAGCAGTAGAGAAAGACAATGGAAGTACTTTGAAGAAAGCGAGCCACGGGGAGGACTTTTTATCGTGAACGACTCCGCACACTTCCTCAGCTTGCTCAACAACTTTTTGAGATGGAAATGTTTCCTATGATCAACAGAGGTCTCTCTCAAGACAAGGGCAGTTGAGTGAACAAAGCGCTGTAAATCAAGGAAATAGGCCTCAATCTCAACTCCCTGCTTCCCTTTAGTGCTATTATTAATCTTCACACTATACTCACCCTTCCTAGATATCTGACTGGCTGGGACATCAGGAACCAGTGAGGAGTCAAAGAGATCATCATTGTTCTCTTCATCTCCCTTAGACTCCACTAGCACAGAAGAGCCATTGAGCTACCACTGTAACATTCTCATCATTCACGAAGGAGAGAGATTCAGTGGAAGTAGCTGCTCCCAAAAGTGGTAGGCAGTGCAGCCCCAGGCTGGGACCCAGCATCATCACAGCATCATGAGGAATCTCCATGCCAGGGGAAGACAGTACCCCACTGGGAGCTCCAGGCATGGAGTTACCACCCAATGCAAGACCACACAGCTCCATACTCAGCCACTGTCAGAAGCTTAGGGGCCTCTGAAGTCTTAGCCCTTTTAGAAATAGTCACGCATAAATCCGTATTGTCAGTCTGTCCTTCACCCCCAGGTCTAGAACCTGTCTCTGCTTCCTCTGCAGGGAGGTGCTTCTCAACATCCAGGACTTGCTTCTGTCCAAGCACAAGTGATGGGGTCACAACAGACAGTGCCAGGTTTACAATGGCGCCAGTGGTGTCATGGAGCTGGGCCCATGCTCAGAAGGGGCCCCAGCCTGCTCTGCCTGCACTGTGCCCTGAGACCCCGCCAGCCCACTGGCTCCCCTCCGCCCACCACTTGCTCCTCTCGGCCCGCTAGTCGTCGGTTCCTCTTCACCCTCCGGCCCCACCCGCCAGCTTCCCTCTGCCCCCTGGCCATATCCCAGTGCACCTCCTGCTCCGGGCAGTCTCTGCTTCCCACCACCTGTGGGGCCCCATCTGTCTCCCTGGAGCTGAGCCGCCTGGAACTGGTGAAGAAGCCTGGCCAGTCTCAGCCAGTTGCTGGGGAACGGGACAGTGTGGGGCGCTTGGCTGGGCCCCTCCAGGCAAGTGAGTTCTGAGGGAGCCCGGCCGGGGCAGGCCCTGGTCTGGCTGATCGTACCACTCCCAAGGGGCCGGAGCAATTCCCCGCCCCAGGACCAACCCTGGCTGCACTGCTGGCTCAGCCCGGCAGACATAGTCACCTCCCAGAGGGCCGGTGAGTATGGCCAGGAGGCAGGGCCCGGGGGAGTGGGTCTCTGGAGGGCCTGGGGGGGGGAGGGGGGAGGTGCGTGCTGGGCTGTGAGGGGGCAGGGAATATCTGTGTGTGTTGGGGCACTAGGGAGTGAGGGTTCTGTGTGGGGTGCTGGGCAGTTGTGGTGGGACTATGGTCAGGGGTGGTGTTGTGCAGGGCGCTGTGCATTTGTGGCAGGGTCTGGGAGGGGGCGCTGGGCATAGCAGGTCCGGGGGGGCTCTGGCCATAGGGAATTGGGGCAGGGCCGGGGCGGGCCCGTTTGTGGCCCCGCTCTCCCCGGCGGCCGGAGCGCCCCGCCGCCCCCCTCCAGGTGCCGCCCCAAGCACCAGCTTGGTTGCCTGGTGCCTGGAGCCGGCCCTGAATTGGGGGTTGTTCCGGAGTTGGGTGGGGGGGGATGTGTGGCACGGCATGGCCTCACCCCCGAGGGGAAGGGGCATGCTGGCAGCACACAGCCGGGCGGGCTATTGTGCATCTGGCAACTGCCGGTTTGTAAATAGTGCCCTCGCACTGTTCTGGGTGGAATGAGGCCGCCCCTGCCATGCCATGCCCCTGACTGGCCCCTTGCTCCGGGGACCAACCCCCCTGCACTATGCTCCATTGCCCCCATGGGGGCCCACAAACATGTTTGGTGCCAAGCCCACAAAAGGTTAATCCGGCTCTGACAACAGAGGGTTCCTCTGGGAGGGGACTGCTACCTGGGCAACAGCAGACTACATACAGCAAGGGCGGGGGGAGAGGGGGAGATGCAGGCTATGTCTCCTGTTGGTCCCTTGATGTTTCAGCCCCCTCCCCACTATCCTGGGGTCCCCTCCCACATTCTTCCCAGGGACCCCTGAGTCAGCAGTGCATGGGCACGAACCCCTCAAATGACCAGGGTCACCACACAGGAAACATTGCAGGGGTAGCAAACACTATATTATCTGCCCTATCTATGTGGTGGTTTAAAGCCACGTTCAGGGGCTATTCGGGGTAATTTAGAACCAGATAAACCAGTGCAAGAACAACTTAACATGCCTCACATCTGGGTTCAAGCAGCCTAATGGAATCATCATAACAGCACAAATGACCTTCCCATGATGGGAGAGAGCGGACGCTAGCATCTCGTTGTAAAGGAAATGCGGGGAACAACATTGAAAAAAAACTACTTTTGTAGCAGAAGTAAACAAGGAAAAAACTTGAACAAAAGACTCCTTGGCCCAGTGCCCCTCCTGTACCAAACGATTCACAAACTGCTCCTGGGCCAGGAAAATCATTATGGATATGCTCATTTGAGAGGCAGATTTTATATTAGCACAGCCCATTACCTCCCACAATCTCCAGAGAGAGACAAAGAGAAAGGCTGTAGAATCTTGTGTGAGAGGATCTTGACTTTGGATCAAAGGGCCAGCTCCTCAGCTGGTGTAAATCCCTAAGCCACTATGTACCAGCTAAGGATATGGCCTAATATACTGAAAAATGTCATTAATAACCATGTCAACATGTTTTTCCAATGAATCATGCAAATGAAATATCAGGGATTACAAGGTTTGTGTCTTTGAGAATAACAAGGTATAGTCATGTTTTTCTAGAGGGCGTTTCAAATCTCTATGAAAAATGGTTGCCACATGAAGGCAGTGTATAGTAAACCCCCAGGGTCTCTGCCAATCCGACCTGCGGGGAAATTCCTTCCTGACTCCAAACAAGGAGATCAGTTAGACCCTGAGCATGTGGGCAAGACTCACCAGCCGGACACTTGGGAAAGAATTCTCTGTAGTAACTCAGAGCTCTCTCTATCTACTGTCCCACCACCAGCTGTTGGAGATATTTACTGCTAGCAGTTGCAGATTGGCTACATGCCATTGTAGGCAGCCTCATCATACCATCCCCTCCATAAATTTATCAAGCTCTGTCCTGGAATCAGTTAGGTTTTTTGCCCTCATTGCTCCCCTTGAAAGGCTGTTCACTCTGCCACGAAGTGAAACGATTATAGAAAACTAGAACAAAGACAATCCTGGTGATTATTGGAGTGATCCCTGAGCATATGAATGAGCAGCTCAAGAATACATGAGGAATGCAAGACATCATGATCCGTGACCTCTGGAAGATAGCGCTCTTCAACACTGAGAATTTTAAGGAAAGTCAAAGGAGAATGTGTGCATTTGAGTACCAAAATGCAAGAATTTTGCAGAGAGTTTAACAAAACTCCTGACTACCCAAATCTAATGAGTCAGTTTATGGTCAGGATTTATTGGTGACTCATGAGAATAAATTTTAGACCATAGCTGTCCCCTTTTTGTGCTTAAAGAGCCTGTATATTGTGAATATGATTTGTTTAAATAAAATTCCCCATGGTGTAAGACTGATAACTAAATAAATAATGATGAATTTCCAGTACAGATTTGTGAACATTTTCATGAATATAAGTTTTCAAATGAAGCCTCAAGTAATAAATAATATGGGCCTCATGAATAAGTGCGAGTCAAATTTAAGTAATTTACCTTAAGTATATGCACACGTATTTTGCCATTATGGAGCCAGTTCTAACAATCTTTTTGGAAATTTGGTAATGCTTAAGGTTAAGGTTCCCAAAAGCACATTCATCCATTTTGCTTTGATAATGTTATTTTATCTAAAATTATTGCCAACTGACAATTAAAAAACAAACATAATGGGCCCAACTCTGATCTTGCCTTTTACCAGTTTTACGCTGATGTAAACTCACTGATTTCACAGCTGATTGTCACCTGTGTAATTAAGAGAAAAATCAGGTTCATGATGTGTTTTAAATTACACCTCTACCCCGATATAACGCGACCCGATATAACATGAATTCGGATATAATGCGGTAAAGCAGCGCTCTGGCGGGGGACGGGGCTGCGCGCTCCGGTGGATCAAAGCAAGTTCGATATAACGCGGTTTCACCTATAATGCGGTAAGATTTTTTGGTTCCCAAGGACAGCGTTATATTGGGATAGAGGAGTATCTGACTAGTACACAATTGTTGTAGCACTAGATGATTGTTAATCCTTTGTAAGACATTTTTCTTATCAATTTTTTTTTATTTAACAGGCAATAATTCTCAACAGGCCAAATCTCAAACCCAGGCAAAGCCTACCTAAATGCAAGCAGGTTAGCTGGAATCTGGCCTGATGCATTTTTGAACCAAACTTCTGAATGTTTGTCCATCAATACTAAGTCCAGTACTAACTACCTCCAAAACCAACAGGGTATATGTGTTCACCATAAAGGGGGATATTCTTCCCACTTGTGGATATGTGAACACCCTCTATACAATACCCATATATTTGTAAGCGCCTTTTGCCTATTGCAGCAAATATATCTTTATAATATAAGATAGTCCTACACTTATTCTTGAAGCAGTGAAGTAAAAAGGATTTATAGATCATCAGGGATTTTTTGAAGAAATGATTTTAAATGATAAATAAACCCTATTTCCTATATCAGGGTTCAGGAACCCAATTTTCTTTGTCCACACAGGCATGGCACATTGCTCACAGGTGATGTATGATGTTTCTGCATGCAGTATTAGTCATAAGGATACCTGCAGTACCCAAGCCATTATAATGTGGTTGTAATATATGTTGCTTATAGTTTAATATCTAACATTTATCTACAGTAACTGAATAAAAATGAGACCTATTATACCTTTCTCTATTTTATCTGTCACTCAGTTATAAATTATAATTGTAATGCAGCTAAGATGATAATGCTAAAAACATAATTCCAATGTTCAACTCTTATTTAGGTGCCTGCCCATTGATTCTGTGCACTTACGGTCACCAGGTCTTCACAGATTCAGCAATGGCATTTTAACTGCAACAATGAAATCCTATACCTTATATTTTTTTCTATCATACATTGTGCTATCTGTAATGTTCAGTAGATAGACTTCTGTAGGAACTATCTCCTCCCTTGTGTATACAGCTAGGTTAAACAGATCTAGCAGTTAGGGTATAAGACATATATATCTATGCAAATTGCAGGCTTCTAACTAACAACAGCTATTGGGAGTTACCATTTGATCCTAATGAATGCATAACACTAGCATGGGATTATGGACAAATTTTGCTTTCAATTACACTGGTGTAAATGACCACAAGTAGTGGGTTAACAATAATAACAAAGCAAGAACACTAACAAAATCCTTCTAAGGCCCTGATCCAGCAAAGCACTTAAGTATAGGCTTTACTATAAGCATGTGAATAGTCAAGTTGAAGTGACGGGACTACCTATGTGTCTAAAGTTAAGACCATGCTTATGTGCTTTGCTGGATCAGGGCCTAAATTATTTGTTCTTCTGATTTCCCATTTCATTCTCTCTTCTATGTGTCTGTCTTTTATGCTTCTATCCTGGCATACAGGGTTAAATTTTTAAAAGTGCTGTGACAAGATGGCCGATGTTTGTATGGTGGGTCCTGCGCTTTTCTTGGTTGTGGTGGGGCTAAGATGCCACCTCTTGCCCCTGCTCTTGGGCGCTGAGAGCCCCACTAGTGGCCCGGGAAGGTGGTAGAGGAGGCAAGCGTTGGAGGGTCTGAGTTTGCTCCTCGCTCTGAGTCCCAGCCCCTCTCAACCCCTGCGGGTTTCTTACCCTCTTTCCCTTGGGTGGGGTCACCCTTGGTCCTTAGACGCTGGGGGAGGGAGTCTCCCTGCCCTGACGGCAGGGTTGGATTACCCAATAGGCAGACTAAGCACATGCTTAGGGCACCAGCAAAACAGGGGGCACCAAAAAAAATGAGATTTTTTTTTGAAAAAATTTGATATTTGATATTTCAAAAAAAGCATCTAAGTAGTCATCATGGGAAAAATCAGAACTTTGTTAGACTTCCTTACACTCCACTACACACTCTTCCCCCGTTTTTCTGTTCTCTTTTTATTACTTATCCCCACCTAAACCAGGGGGGCATCCTACTAAGGTAGATCGAAATAATGCGAGGAAATCAGAGACTGTAACTGATCATCCTACTCCTGGTGGTTAAACAGACATTGTTCTAGAAGGTGTTGATGTGTCAGAGACGAACCTGCTCATGCTGTAAATAATAGGAGAAAAGATCTTGGTATGTGGGTTGATTTCAGTACCGATGATGTAGCTTACTGGATAGATCGTGGACCAAATGACTGTCAACACCACACTCGGTCATTTGAGAAATCATGTCGGACTTTTACCAATGATATTGTCCACAAAAAATATTTTTCGGCATGAAAGCGAATGGTGAGAAATACACTCGAGAATGGCTACTGTATTCACCATCAACAGGATCTGTGTACTGTTTTGTTTGCAAACTTTTTGCATATAAACCTTCAACATCCCGGTTTGCTGCAGATGGATTTAGTGACTGGCGAAATACTGTTTTAATTGAACAACATGAAAATAGCACTACTCACAGAGATTCAATGTTGACATATTTAAATCGAAGACAGGGCTTTGGATTGACAAAAAAATTGGAAGAACAAATTAAAGGGGAGCGTGAATACTGGCAACATGTCTTGCAGCATGTTATAGCTGTTATTCAAACATTAGCTGAACGTGGTCTGCCTTTCCAGGGATCAAATGACACATTTGGATCATTGCAGAATGGAAATTTCTTGGGATTGTTGGAGCTTGTGGCTTAGTTTGACCCATTTTTATCAGGCCATATCTCAACATATGGGAATGCTGGCAAAGGTAACCCATCATACTTATCCAAGACAATATGTGCTGAACTCATTGGTCTAATGAGTGACAAAGTTCGTTCAGCTATTGTGGATGAAATAAGTACTGCTGGGTACTTCAGTTTATCTGTCAACTCTACACCTGATCTTTCACATATTGATCAATTGAGTATTGTACTAAGATGTGTCTCCCACAGCTGGAAAACCAGTTGAACGATTTATAACATTCCTCAATTTGAAAAGCCACACTGGTGAAGAAATGGCAAATCAAGTACTGCATTATCTGTGCAAAGTTTGCAAAATAGATTTCTCAAAGTGCAGAGGTCAATCTTATGACAACGCTGCCAACATGTTAGGGCATTATCAAGGAATGCAGAAGAAGCTTTTAGAACAGAATAAATATGCCATATTCATACCATGCTGCACACTCTCTCAATCTTGTTGGCCGCAGTGCTGTTGATTGTTGTCCGGTGGCAGTAAGGTTTTTCTCTCAACAGTCCAGTTACTTTATACATTTTTCTCTGCCTCAACACACCGATGGGAAGTTCTTAAAACATATTTGGGCAATGACTGTGTGTTGAAATCTCTTTCTAATACTCACTGGGAGGCACATGCAGTGGCAACAAGTGCAATTCTGGAGTCCTACTCAAAGATTGTGGATGCATTAGAAAGTATAGCTGAAGACCAATCACAAAAGGGAGAAACTATACGAGAGGTAGAAAACATTGTAAAAAAAGATGCAAGAACTAGAGTTTGTATTCATGTTGACCATGTGGAATGAAATTTTACAACACGTTTACCACACAAGTCAAGCTCTCCAAGAAAAAGAATTGGATTTGAAAACATGTGCAGACCTCTGTCAATCATTAGCAGACCACTTACACACTTTGAGGAATGATTTCGAAAGATTTGAAGACATATCAAAAGATATCTTGCCTGATACTAACTACAAAGAAGCCCAGTCTCGCAAGCGAATCAGGAAAAAACAAGCAAATGATAGCAGTGCAACAGAAACAGCATTGAATCCTAGAGACAAATTTCGCGTATCTACTTACTACGCTATAATTGATACACTTGAAGATCATATGAAGAGGAGAGGTGAAGTGTACAAAGAAGTATCAAGTAGATTTTCTTTTCTAAATGATATGAACTTATCTGATGAACAATATTCATAAGGTTCCCAAAACCTATTTGACTCATACCCTGTTGACTCGAACATGAATCTCTGTGGAGAAGCACAGCAGTTCCACTGTTATATGTGCACAAAGTTTAATGAAACAGGAAAAATGAAATTCAGTCACATTGATCTTCATGACACAATATTGAAAGACGGAATACAATGTGTGTTTCCAAATGTAGAGATCATACTACGTATTTTTCTAATATTGATGATTACTAACTGCTCCGCAGAACGCTCTTTTTCTCAGCTGAAAAGAATAAAAAACCCTCAGAGAACAATAATGTGTCAGGACAGATTTGATTCACTTTCCCTATTGTGTATGGAAGTGAACATGCTTCATCGAGTCAGCTTTGATGAACGTATCCAGAATTTTGCAATCAGAAAATCTAGAAAGAAGCTATTTTAAATTTCAGCATACATGTAAGTTTTGTGTCATTTCGAAAAATAAAATTTTATTTTACGGTATAGTATTGTTTTTATTTTGAATTACATATGGGGGGTCACCATAATCTTTTCAGTGCTTGGGGCCTCTAAAGGTCTTAATCTGGCCCTGCCTGCCGGGGCAGGGTCTCCTTTACTTCGGTTCTCTGGTCTTTCTAATCTCGCACACACCTCCAAGCTCCAGTCCTCTCTCCTTCCTCCTCCTCCTCCCCTGACTGCCTGAAGCAGGGGGTTTTATTAGGTTCTTTACAGGGCCTTAATTGACTACAGGTGCTCCAATTAACCTGTAGAAACCCTCCCTAGTCTACAGGGAACCACGCCTTAATTAGCCTAGGGCTTATATACTTCCCCTCTACCACTGCTCCCTGGCCCTCCTGTATCACAGTGCGTAAATGACTTAGGAGATTTTCAGTGGGACTTATGATCCTAAGTCACTTAGGTGCCTTTGAATATTTGACCCATAGTCTATATGAAATCTGTGTGATTCCACACAGCAATAACTGCTTACCTGGGTATAATTCACTATGACATTGAGGCCCAAGAATGGGATAAAGGCTGCACATTGGCAGCATTTAACACATAAAAAATAAATACAGACTGCCTGTATTGACTGTGATGGGGTTACTGCATATTTAGATGAGTGTGACTGAAAGCAGAATGTGGCCCTCAATTCTGGGTACTTTTGAATGAGATTTCTGGGGGAAAGGTGCCTCTTCACCTCCCTGAACACTTGTGTACCTCCCAGGCAGACTGTAATTGGTGCACAGTTATTATTCACAGGTAGGAACATCAGTACTTCATGCAGAATCATTTAGGGTGCAGGTATTATTTATTCAGTCTGGGTGATTTTCACCCATATGCAGAGATCAGCACCAGGTTTATGTGCCACTTAAATCCAATTTAAACTCACAAAATAGGGCTTTTAACTATTTTTCCCCTCCCAACTACCTTCCTGCTCAGTCCAGCACTGAGCATAGCTTGGCAGGACCCAAAGATGTGGCCCACGATTTCTAACCTGACAAATAGCATCCTTTTAATATAAGGGTACTCCATATCAATAGGGGTGCAGATTTAATTATATATCTGTTCTATATGCCTTAATGTGTTTCTGTCTCTGATGTTATTAAAGTGCTCACCATTTCCAACACAGGTTGGTATAATGTCAGTATTTCTGGTATAAATCTAATGCTTCCTGTCTATGGAAAGGTTTTCCCATATATTCAACTTTCTATCCATGCATGAAATTTGCTGAAGAGCCTACCTAGCTCTGTGCTACTTCTGGAGTTTCTAAGTACCCTTTTTAATCCTTTTTGTTTGCTGTTTGGTTGAAAGAATGTAAATTTCATTTAAATCAGACTCCGTGACCCTTTTGGTTTTCAGAAAGAACAGAATAAAAACCTACGGTCAAATTCTGCTCTTATTTACATCAGTGTAAATTATAATAATACCAGTTTACATAGGTACCTAAGACAAAAATTTGGTCCTCATATTTATAAATGGCAAATTGACAAGTCCTGCTGTTGAAGCAAGTAGCTTGGCACTAATCTGTTTCCACTATGCTGTCTGTCCTAAATTTTAGCTCTAAGAACAATGCTTTCCATTATCCTTCCTAAATTTAGAATGTCTATCTTTACAGGTTTAAATTTTCTGCTTACATGCTCAGTAAATCGTAGTCTTTTGCAATGATCCTAAATAAGGTGAGGAGTTAAACGAAATAATTACTCTGAGCCTACAGATAAAGAATACATTGATGAAACTGTCAGGATATAAAAAGGATATTAATTTGTGAATGTAAATGTGGTATTTCCAGGAAGCTTCATTCCCTCCAGAGAGCTTTCTTTCTAGTTTATTATAGAAATCCACAATCTGAAAAGAGAGTACAAACCAGCATTACTACTCAAATTAAAAGAATCATTACAAAAGCTAGTTAATTGCTTAAAACTAAAAGCTTTCCTTCCCCCCATTCCTTTTAAATGTAGTATTTAAATCTGCTTTCCAAAAGATTCCAAAATCAGGATTATAAACTTTTAATATTAGAAATTCTCCATCAGAAATTAGTGTAAAGAGCATTTGTTTAATTAAAAACATACTTTACTGGACACCTCAAAGTAAGAGATGCACTATGGGACAACTCTTTAAAGCAGGTTAATTTTAAGGTCTAATTACAATACAACATAATTTGTAGACAGAGCCCCCTCCCCAAATATCTATTTAGTTCATGTTTAACCTCCCAGCAAGTGTATCGTGATAGTTAGTAGATATATTCTACTATATTTTCTGATTCTAAATATACTGTATCCCTTTTTGCCTTTTTCTACTTTGTGCATCCAGGCCATGACAGAGTAGCCTGTTCCATATTCCAATTAATCAGAGTGAAGAAGCTCTTCCTTGCCAGTTTTGGCTTGAGCCAAAACCAAAAGACAGAAGTACTAATTCTTCTTTTAAGGATGGGCATGGTGGTGTGTTCTGAGCACAGGACCAGGAGATGGGAAATCCTGAATCCTAATCCCTGCTGCTACTCTCTGTCCTCTCAGATTAGTCAGATACACCACTTAGCACTCATGGTTCTCCTTGCATATAGGTTGATTGGAACAAAATCTAATGTCAGAGGGACGTGTAGCCAAAATTGGGGAAGCAGCAGTTCCTCTGCACATCCCTCCCATCCCGGGATCCTACAGAAGCCTCTCTATGCTCCTTCATGAATTTAGGACTCTGGGAAGTAGAGGGCAGATACAGCATGGGTAGGAGTCCAGGGAAGTACCAGGAGGCATCTGTACTCTACAGCATAGTGCTTTTGTAACCATGGAGATTTCCTTGCAGATGTTATTGCTGCTAGAAGCAACATTAGCTGACCCTCAGCACCTGCCCATCCCAGATTAACTAATGCTTGCCAAGTGTTTTGAAGATTAAAGGCACTAGTGTATGTAAGTGCTAACTTATTTTCACCTCATCCTGTAAAAAATATGTAGCACAGTGGTTTTCAACTTTTCTTCATCTGCGGACCCTTAAAAATTTTCAAATGGAGGTGCGAACCCCTTTGTAAATCTTAGGGTACGTCTATACTTCCCTCCGGGTTCGGTGGTAAGCAATCGATCTTCTGGGATCGATTTATCGCGTCTTGTCTAGACGAGATAAATCAATCCCGGAAGTGCTCGCTGTCGATGCCGGTACTCCTGCTCCGCGAGAGGAGTACGCGGAGTCGACGGGGGAGCCTGCCTGCCGCGTGTGGACCTGCGGTAAGTACTTTGTAGTTCAAACTAAGGTACTTCGACTTCAGCTACGTTATTCACGTAGCTGAAGTTGCGTATCTTAGTTCGAACTGGGGGGTTAGTGTGGACCAGCCCTTAGACATAGTCTGCAGACCACAGGTTGAAAACCACTGGTGTAGGAGATAGGAATGCTGGCCTTACTTTATTTCCCATCCCAGTCACCTGACTTGAGTCATGGTTACAAAGTTTAATTCCCTTATTGTGTGACCCCAAGTAGCCAAATGGAGGCTATGACTCTCTCTGCAATACCGCTTGCTTCCAGGAACATCTGGACACTCTGCAGCCACCTCCTGCAGTTCCCTGCCAGGCTCCCGTCTAGGCTGAGAAATTGAGGCAGTTTCCTTTGTTACATTTTTATTAATATTGCGTTTACTCAGGGCTGCCACTACAGTCCAGGCATTCGGCAGCCTGCCCCTCACATGTCCCCACAGCCACGGGGACCCTCACACATCCAACTGCATGGCCAGCAAAAGCTGCAGCTCACCCCCTTGCCACTGGGGGCTGCTGTGGCACCGGGCCTGAGGGAGGCAGGTGGCATCTCTGCCTCTCCTCTCACTGCTCCCCTTGCTGGGGCACAGCCAGCTGGTGCATCAGGGAGGAGGCCGTGGTGGCGGCAGCTGGTAGGGTGGGAAAGGCCAGGGGCCTGCAGCGGGCAGAGGAGCAGGGAGAGAATAGAGTGGGGCCTGCAGTGGGCTGGGGGCAGGAAAGGGGAGGCTGTAGGGAGGGAGGGTGAGAAAATGTTTGCAAATATGCAAATTATGCCATTAAATAATTTACATAAAATGCCCCACATGGAGCAGCACAAAACCTGGCAGCCACACCTGCCTCCAACGCCAACTGAGCAGCACACAGCCATGTGGCAAAGATATTCTCTTTGTTTCCTGGCCTGCTCACGTCAGGGCGGGTAAATTCCCATGTCACACACCACTGACTCCTCTGGCTGTGGTTAGACACTGTTATGTCATGACCTGCAGGATGCATGTGGGAGACCGAGACCAAGTCCCTGGCTGGGAAAGTGTGTTGAAGTCTGAAGTTTGGTTATTCAAAGATAAAACTCTCCAGCAATTGAACCTATATATTGGCCCTCAAGTCTGCCACATGACCTCAGTCCCTTTAGATGGCTTCAGGTAATGCTTGGGGTGGTAAAGGCAGGGCCATACTAAGACATAGGCGCTATGGGCATATGGCTAGGGCATCATCTCCTGGAGTCATGTGATCATATCAGAACTTTCATTTTTTTTTAAAAAGTAGATGCTAGCCCTCCTGGTTGTGAAGAAAAGCCTGGAAACTTGACCTGAGTCTAGCTGATGTAGTGCAGAGAAACTGAAAAAAATAGCTTTCAGAGCGGTACACTGCACCATGCATCTCTGGGAGGTGAAAGGTGGGGCATGATATAGGAGTGGTGTTGCAGGGCTGGAGCTGTGGGGGCCACAGTGTGCCTATGTACTAGACTGCCTTGAGTAAAAGGGGACTTAAACATTCCAAGCAGGATACCCTTGATGTGGGATGGGCAATGGATGTAGAGCTTGTGAAATAGCTCTGTGCTGGCAACACTCCTGGTTCTCAATGTAGTGAGAAGGCCGGGATGATAGGAGGGGATGGCTGGAGTGCACTGTGCTCCAACTATTCTGTGCTGGTTGTAATAGCGCAGAGACGGGCATTATAAGCCAATACAACTTAGAGCAGCCTTGCAGCAAGCTCCCAAGCAGGGCCAGAATTAGAGAGGCATAAAAGTGGGTTAAAACACCCCTCCTGTTGCCCCTTTCTTGCACTGGCCACGAGGAACAGAAACTCTAACTACAAATACTCATTTTAGCAGTTACTCTCTTGTTTAGGGAATGTTCTTCTTTTTGAATTATTTCCAACTGTTAATTGTACTAATATGAAAAACCAGAAGAAGAAGAAGGAGCATTAGGCCTTATGTACACAGGGGAAATTGACTGGTACAGGTGTTCCAGAGTAACTATTCTGCTATAGCTAGTCTGGTATAAATTAGCTATTCCAGAACAATTTTTGACAGTGAATAATTTTTAGATTTTATTGCAGAATAATATCACTTTTATTCTGTAATAGAGTCTCCACACCAGGCAGTTATTCCAGAATAGCCATAGTGGCTATTCTGGAGTAGCTATTGCTGGTCAATTTCCCCATGTAGACAAACCCTAAGTAATGTGCCCATTCATTGGCTGAAATGTTATTGAGACATTCTATGTTAGCCATTCCTGTAGTCTGTAAAAATATAGTGTTGGTGACACCTAGTGGAAGAAAAAAATTAAATCTTACATCTTCCCCTTCAAAGCAGCTCCCATTTCAAGTCAATAATCCACAGAAACAAAAGCGTCTCTCATTAAATATGTCTGAATGTTTGCTCAGTTTGGTATGAGGACCTCAAAACATTAATTGACTTTTCCTATTGGCATTTACAATAGGAACTCTAAATAGCTTGGGTCTCTAAATAACTGAAGAGTATAGGTATAAACCTGTTCCTGTGAGTTTCTGTGTTCTCTAAACTCTGATTCCCTTTCTCTCTCACTCTATAACTGTTACTATTCATGCTACATGTATCATTTACAAAACATATCTCATCATAGTATCTGAGCACAGGGAAAGATCTTGCAAGTGAAAAAATTCCACAAAGCATCCTTTAAGTCCTAAAGGCAGCTGATGTTATTTCCTAGTAGGACCACAGGGTGGAGCTGTAAAGGCCATTATCTTTGAAAATTCGTGGCGATTGGGGGAGGTCCCAGATGATTGGACAAAGGCAAATATAGTGCCCATATTTAAAAAAGGGAAGAAAGAGAACCCGGAAAACTACAGACCGGTCAACCTCACTTCAGTCCCCGGCAAAATCATGGAGCAGGTCCTCAAGGAATCCATTTTGAAGCACTTAGAGGAGAGGAAGGTGATCAGGAACAGTCAGCATGGATTCACCAAGGGCAAGTGATGCCTGACCAACCTGATTGCCTTCTATGATGAGATAACTAGCTCTGTGGATATGGGCAAAGCAGTGGATGTGATATATCTTGACTTTAGCAAAGCTTTTGATACAGTCTCCCACAGTACTCTTGACAGCAAGTTAAAGAAGTATGGATTGGATGAATGGACTATAAAATGGATAGAAAGCTGGCTAGATTGTCAGGCTCAACGAGTAGTGATCAATGTCTCAATGTCTAGTTGGCAGCTGGTATCAATCGGAGTGCCCCAGGGGTCGGTCCTGGGGCTGGTTTTGTTCAACATCTTTATTAAATTAATTATCTGGATGATGGGATGAATTGCACCCTCAGCAAGTTCACAGATGACACTAAACTGGGGGGAGAGGTAGATAAGCTGGAGTGTAGGGATAGGGTCCAGAGTGATCTAGACAAATTAGAGGATTGGGCCAAAAGAAATCTGATGAGGTTCAACAAGGACAAGTGCAGAGTCCTGCACTTAGGAAGGAAGAATCTCATGCACTGCTACAGGCTGGGGACTGACTGGCTAAGCAGCAGTTCTGCAGAAATGGACCTGTGGATTACAGTGGACAAGAATCTGGATATGAGTCAGCAATGTGCCCTTGTTGCCAAGAAGGCCAAGGGCATATTGGGCTGTACTGGTAGGAGCATTGCCAGCAGATCGAGGGAAGTGATTATTCCCCTCTATTTGGCACTGGTGAGGCCACACCTGGAGTATTGTGTCCAGTTTTGGTCACCCCCCCCAACACAGAAGGGATGTGGACAAATTGGAGAGAGTCCAGCGGATGGCAACGAAAATGATTAGGGAGCTGGGGCACATGACTTACGCGGAGAGGCTGAGGGAACTGGGCTTATTTAGTCTGCAGAAGAGAAGAGTGAGGGGGGATTTGATAGCAGCCTTCAACTACCTGAAGGGGGGTTCCAAAGAGGATGGAGCTTGGCTGTTCTCAGTGGTGGCAGATGACAGAACAAGAAGCAATGGTCTCAAGTTGCAGTGGGGGAGGTCTAGGTTGGATATTAGAAAACACTATTTCACTAGGAGGGTGGTGAAGCACTGGAATGGGTTACCTAGGGAGGTGGTGAAATCTCCATACTTAGAGGTTTTTAAGGCCCGGCTTGACAAAGCCCTGGCTGGGATGATTTAGTTGGTGTTGGTCCTGCTTTGAGCAGGGGATTGGACTAGATGACCTCCTGAGGTCTCTTTCAGCCCTAATATTCTATGATTCTATGATCATTGCCTCTGAAAGACTCAGCATGTTATCAAAACATACAAAATGTATGTACAAAACTCATTGAGAGGTCTCTGCATTACCATCAAGTGATTCAATTCATGCTCCAAAACCTATTTGTTTCCTTTTTCCTGCTCTGTCTGAAGGTAGTGGGCACTATAGCTACCTTTGCCCAGGGTAGGGTGACCAGAGAGCAAATGTGAAAAATCGGGACGGGGGGTGGGGGGTAATAGGAGCCCATATACAAAAAAAAGTCCCAAATATCGGGGCTGTCCCTATAAAATCGGGACATCTGGTCACTCTAGCCCAGGGGACTGACTGAACAATAAAGATCACCTCCCAGCGGGTCTGTGGAACAATGGAATTGTCAGCCTGAGAGTGAGACTCGTGTGCACAAGAGAGGATGCTTTCTGAGTGTCTGGCACACAGCTGGAACTCACTCCTGGAAGAGCTATGCTGGGGGGAGGGATAGCTCAGTGGTTTGAGCATTGGCTTACTTAAACCCAGGTTTGTGAGTTCAATCCTTGAGGGGGCAATTTAGGGATCTGGGGCAAAAATCAATCTGGGGATTAGTCCTGCTTTGAGCAGGGGGTTGGACTAGATGACCTCCTGAGGTCCCTTCCAACCCTGATATTCTATGAGAACAACCACAACTTGAGCTGCTTTCAGAACTGTCAAAGACATTGATTTGACCTTGCCCTCCCACAATAACAAAGGGGGTGGAATAATAGAAAAGATCCCTAAATGCAGTGCTTCTCTAACTTTAAAGCCTAGTGTCCCAAATCTAAAATTCAAAAATACCTTTTGATTATAATCAGAGTAGCTACAATGGATTCTTAATCTGATACTATTCTGGTTTATATATATCACATTCATTAACCTGCAAAATCTTCACCCTGGGGTGGATGCAGTGGCAGAGCCAGGTTTTGCAATGGGATAGGCGTTCTGTGCCAATGGGCAGAGAGTGAGTGAGATATCCCCTGAAAATACTAGGCAAGGAGAATGGGCCTGCTGCCTCCACCCCCCCCCCCCCCCCCCCCCCCGGGACAGTAGCCTGCCCCCCATATCCAATTAAGGCAACTGTAGCTAAGGACAGTGAAAAAATAAAATCAAAGTTCCAGTCATAGGCAAGAATGTTGTTTGCACACTTTGTATTGGTGGCAGGAAGAGTTTTCGCAGCCAACCTTTAGTAGCAACTACAAAGTATTTTCTCATCCACATTTTGCACCAATCTATCTCACCCAGAACAGATGCATTATTGGAATTATAAAGCTTTGTTTGCACCACATTGACTGGAATATTTGTCATACCTAGCTATCTGCATTTATACAATGCCAAATCAGAGTGTGTAGCAGTGCAAGGGAATAATGGGATATAAGACACCATATACTCCCTTGTACCAGCTACTCGTACCACAGTTGAGGAGGAGAGGAGGCTGTACAGAGCCAAGGCAGACCCTTCCTGGTAGGTGGCAGGCGGAGAAAGGGAGTGGATGGATTCAAGGCTTCATTCCTCCAAACACCTCCTCCCAGCTATACTGAGAGAAGTAAGCTGCATCACACACAGACCTGGTGTAACCCACACACCTTCTGGGTGTGGTGTTCTGTCCCATCTAGTGGCACCGAGACCACTTAAAGACCAAGATAAAATGAGTCTGCTTAACAGCCTGTTGCATGCATGCATGCCCTAAGCTCCAGAGGTCCCAGGTTTGATCCTGCTTGCCGACGGCTAGGGTCTATTGGTGTTGCACTAGCACAGGGCACTTCCTCCTTGGAGCAATGGGGAAATATGTTATGGTTTGCTCCAAAGGGCAGCACAACAATGCATTGTCCCTTGCTTGGGGCAAAGCCACGGTTAAGCTTAGAGTGTTTTTCATGTTGGTATCCTAATTCAGGCAACGGAATATTGATAATTTTAAAGGTGTCAGAGTTGTAGGCCAACCTAATGAAATACAGATTTACAAACAAGATCCAATGAGCGTGTATGCATAGGGGTGGGGGCAGAGGAATTGGGGTCGGAGAGACTCAATGACAAATCAGAGGTGGGGAGCTGTAAGCAGAGTACAACAGCACAGCGGCTGATTTCAAGTGAACAGGAGAGAGGGAAGGGACTAGAGGCATATGTGGGATGACATATCCAATGAAGAATCTACTTTGCTTGTGGTTTTGAACTGCAGACTAATAATAAAAAAGTTATCAGAATTTTGCAAACTTTAAAACAATCTGAGTTTTATTTTATTCAAAATGGTTCCTCCATCCAGCTGTATGTAGGAGGGGCTTCTCAATGGCTCACAGGAGCCCCTTGTTAAAATCATATTGTTAAATTAAAGGGAGGGTTGGGGTAATTTCCTTTTCTCTGATGGGAATTCACTCCCTCCCTGCATATTGCTAACCATCTCTTCCAAAGATGACGTAGCCTCGGGGTTTATAAAAAAAAAACTTCTGAAGAGACAATTTTGGTCTGAGGAATATAGCAGACTATATCGAGTGTCAGGTATTTTCAGGAAAAAAGTGTTTTCAGGCTGATACTCCACCCCAGGTCTCTTTACAAGATACTCCCTCCCCTCTGCCCTCACACACTCACCCCTACAAGCACATGCACAAAACTCGTTTCAAACAGCACAAGTAGATACTATCAATATACTCAACATAATTTTTCAGGAACAAAGTCTAAACATTTCCAGGGAATGACACTTAATACAAGTTTGTCTGCCAAAATAGCATCCCCTTCCTCTTTATAGTTATAATGCGAGTTTTCTCATTTCTCATTAGAAAACAAATGAATAGTTTCACGTCCCTCATTGCTGCTCTCTGCAAACAAGTGCACACCTGGCACGTGGGTCTTACCACAGTCTGAGGAGGTAACATTTTGTGGGAGCCCTTTGTCAAAATACTGCCAGTGCAGCATTTCACTCATCTCTATTTTAAAACATAAATACAGAGACAGTGCCTAGAACACTGGACTGGGACTTAGAAGACCTTGGTTCTGTTCTAAATGCTGTCACTGGCCTGCTAAGTGATCTTGGATAAGTCATTTCACCTCTCTGTGCCTCAATTGTGCCTCCATAAAATGGGGATAATGATAGTTAACTCCTTTGTAAAGCACTTTGAGATCTATGGATGAATAGGAGCTAGGTATTATCATGAAGATGCCTTTGGTCCTAACACACCTGGATGCTCCCTATCACCCAGCATGGCTCATATTCTAATCACTTTAGTACTAGTAGTCGCTAGTTTAATAGCAAAGTGTTGGCATAATAGATTAGATTAGGAAAAAAATGTTTGTTTTTCTTTCCAAGAAAAAGTCAGGGTGACACGCTGGCACTTTTGCTGGGCAGGACTCTTGCTCCTTCTTCTCTCTCTGTGTTCTGTCCCTTTTATCCGCCTCTCAGAGTTTTGGTAACTCTTGTTAAGAATTACAGATATAAATGTTCAAAAGTGACTAGTGAATTGGGGTGACTTTATTTTTAAGTGCCCAACTTGAGACCTTAAAGGGGACTGAAATGCAGAGGGCAAGTGCTGAGCATGAATTTCCAACTCTTTTGAAGTTCATTCATCATTAGCTATTAGATTATTAACAATCTCAAAGAAGTATTCACAAAACCAGACTATTTTAAACATACATGCCTTAACATTATTTTGTGCACTGTGTATATTTCACACACAATGTAAAACAATCTGTACATTTGAGACAGGAGGTATATGTAACATAACATTACCTTTTAGCATATAACTTTTTGAAACCTTTGCTGAACTTTGGAAATCTGGTTCCAGTCATTCAGTATTACTCATTGCATGTAAACTTTCTTTTAAATTGCAAACTATGATCAATAAAATTACCAGAACTTGAAATACCACTTGCTGACATTTACCAATTTTTTTTTTACTCTAGATATTCAATAAAATACATCATGGAAATAATTAAAAACATAAACATTTTGTGTATGACGAACAAATGGTGGAGGAGCATAAATGTTGTTGGGCATACAAAATACATGTTAGTAATTTACATTTCTCTTGATAAGGAAGGGCAGTGAGAATTTTCAGTGATGCATCATGAGAGGACCATACATAGAAGAAACATATTTACATGTTATGAATTACAAAAACCTTGAGGTAAATTTCCAAGTAGTCTTTTTGGGGGACTCCATTTTTTGGTGCCCTACTTGAGACATCTTAAAGAGGCCTGATTTTCAGAGAGTGGGTGCCATTATCAACTCACTGGTTTAAAGCCCAGATACTGCAACTGACAGCACATAGGCAGATGACAACACCAATGCAAATCAAGTTGCAGGATTGGGCTTTAACTAATATCCAGCATAATCAAAGTTGTTAAAATTCCAAATGAATTAACTCCATTGTGCCCTCTGCCTCTCCCCCAAAATACATGTAAAATGCATACTTCTGTGAGCTAAGCTTATAGTCCCAATCTACATTGAAGTGGTTGGATAAAATAAGTCCTTCATTCACCAACTCTTGGAAGTAACATATTGGCCACAAATATCAATCTGATTAATCACTTATTACAGTTTTACACCAGTTTTTCTCTATTAACTCCAATGGGAATACTGTATATATACTACATAGGTGAGAGAAAAATTAAACCAAAGATATTTCCAATTTGATGGTAAAAAGTAGGGCTGTCAATTAATCTCAGTTAACTCACACGATTAATCACACTGTTAAACAACAGAATACCAGTTGAAATGTATTAAATATTTTGGATGTTTTTCTACATTTTCATATACGTTGGATTCTGTGTTGTAATTGAAATCAAAATGTATATTATTTTTATTACAAATATTTGCACTGTAAAAATGATAAAAGAAATAGTATTTTTCAATTCACCTCATACAAGTACTGTAGTGCAATCTCTTTGTCCTGAAAGTGCAACTTACAAATGTAGATTTTTTTGGTTACACAACTGCACTCAAAAACAAAACAATGTAAAACTTCAGCGCCTACAAGTCCACTCAGTCCTACTTCTTGTTCAGCCAATAGCTAAGACAAACAAGTGTTTTTACATTTACAGGAGATAATGCTGTCCTCTTCTTGTTTACAATGTCACCAGAAAGTGAGAACAGGCATTTGCATGGCATTTTTGTAGCCAGCATTGCAAGGTAGTTACATGCCACATATGCTAAACATTTGTATACGTCATCATTCTTCGGCCACCATTCCAGAGGACATGCTTCCGTGCTGATGATGCTCATTTAAAAAAAGGGTTAATTAAATTTGTGACTGAACTCCTTGGGGGAGAATTGTATGTCCCCTGCTCTGTTTTACACACATTCTGCCATATATTTCATGTTATAGCAATCTCGGATGATGACTCAGCACATGTTGTTCATTTTAAGAACAGTCGCGCTGCAGATTTGACAAAATGCAAAGAAGGTACCAATGTGAGAGGCACTTCTAATGCTGAGAGAACAGTAGGTGCAGTAGAAAGTTAGTAAATGTTTTACCGATTGAGGAGGAAGGGAAATTGTTGCAGCATGGTCTTAGCTTCTGGTTGAGTTGATTATTTGTTTGCTTAACAGATGTCAAGGACTTTTCAGAAAGGCTTTGTTGTGGTTTTTTTAAAAATATATATAATTGAATTAAATAAGTACATATAACTTAATAGCCCCTCTGAGAGAGAGAGAGAGAGAGAGAGAACTGCCTGTAGGTAAAGCACAGAACTCAGCCTGAGGACACTTGGGGACACATGAGGACACTCTTCCCAGCTCTACCACAGAGTCACTGTGTGGCTGTCTTAAGGCAAATCACAGAACATCCGTGCCTCAGTTTCCCCACCTGCAAAGAGGGGAAAATGAGACTTACCTTGCTCACATGGGTGCCGTGAAGCTTAACATAGGTTTGCAAAAAGCTTTTTTGGGTGGGGTGGATGGCTATGTGAATTACATCGTATTAACTAATAAATAATAATAATAAGTGCGTGTTATTTTTTACAACTATACTTTCTCAAGGATGGATTACTTATTTTTCTTGGGATATTTTTCTGTCTCTTTTTATGTCTTTCCACTTGGAACTTTGCCAAACTCCATTGCTGAGTGGGTGTCAATGCCTCAGCTCATCTTCTAATGGCAAGGGGGAGAGGTGAGGCTAGTTGTGCTTTTTTATATTGTTCTTTTTCTGGAGTACTTGTATGTTTGTCTTGGTTTTGCTTCTCCATTTCTTCCTTTTCTCTGCTGTTTCTTTTTCTCTCTCTCTGAATTGTTATCCTACTCCCCTTCCCAGGATCCAGGCATGCCTGTCCAACTGACCTTATTAACAGGAGGTGGACCTTTGCTTTTGAGAGCAAAAGCTTGACACTCAAGGAGGTAGGAATCCCATAGAGAACTGGCCCGCCAGGCATATTTTCTTAAGGATTTGTTGCCAAATTTTACTTCCAGATTTTGGAAGAAATTGAGCAGCTCTGACTCGCTAGATATGAAGGCCCAAGGAGATAAGATGGGTGCACTCTTTCCCCCCCTATTTTAAAAATATGTGAAGGGAACAAATTCAAAAAGTCAAAGACGTGTTTCTATGGGAGTTCATTCTGCCCCGTTTCCAATCCCACAAAATAGGACTGTTGGTAATGTAGACAAGACAGGAGCTGAGACCAGGAACATTTGCATAGGGTGGGATCCGCAAGAAACATTGGCCCAAAGCCTACAGATTCCCCTTATTCAGCAGTTTAGAATTAAAAGTAATTCTTCAGTTTCTATCGTGATTATTTTTCTAATTATAAGCTGTTAAGTCAGCCAAAAGATTCATTTCTGAAAGCAGATATAAGAAAATAGCTCAGCTGATGACTTTGATGCCATCTGGGCACCAGTGAAACAAATGCTTCCTGTGAGCGCTACTGGCTCACATTTTCACCCTCACCTTTTTGCTTTATTAATTGCAATCCCTTCAGTCCTCCTCCTTTTTTCTGAACAGCATGACATCCTGTCTGCTCCGAAGTTGCAGCATCGTTATTATGTTGCATGGTGCCTGGTTAACTTGTCAGTCCATCCCAGTGGTTCTTAATCGTTTCCATATTGGGATTCCCGCTCTGTTACCTTTTCCATACCAGAATGCCCTTCCCTTAGCCAGTTCTCACCAGGAGTCACTTCTCAGGGAGCAACATGAGAAGGACAGGGTGATTGGACTTGTAACCCCTTATCATCTGTTTGCAAACCATCTGGGTGTAGTGAACTGCTGCTCTATATCATTCTGCAGACTGGGACCCAATCAGTCATGTCCAAGATGCAGCTTTTATGATAAGGGCTCCCAAATAAAGACAGGCTTTCTTATTCAAGATGATCTTGTGGACTGTCCTCTCTCCATTCACAATAGTACAGACATCTCCCCTCCAGTTTGTGATTGTGTAACGTGGCAATTATATTAATTGCATACATGGAAAAGTAATATAAGGTAAGTACTTAATGTATTTTAGTTACCTTTAATATGGTGCTTGGGTCTTTTAGAAAAGAGTTAAATGCACTGTCTGCTTTTGCTCTTCACGTTGTCTTCTCCCTCACATATGTCCTGTTTTTCTCCTCTGTAAATAAGGGGGAGGAGCCAACACTATGTGACCAGCCAGCCCTCTGTGGTAGGGCCATACTTAGGATTTATGGGGTTCTATGTAGTATTATTAAACTGGTGCCCCTATGCTCCACTGAAGGCGGTCCCCAGCCGGCGCTGCTGACCCCAGTGTGTCAAGGGAGCACAGCCACCACCCCCGCCTGCGGATCCCCGAACCGCCCCCATTGCTGACACACACCGAGCTTCATACGCAGCAGACACTGCGGCAGTGGCTCAAGGCAGGCTTCGCGCTGTCACATGGGGGGTGCATTTGCCAGAGCCCAGGGCCCTCCTGCAGCCCCTTGCCACTCCTGGCTCACCACGAGCATTTTGACAGGAATTACCAAGCAGTAATAACAACAATAATAAGTGTGTGTGTGTATGTGTGTGTGTGTGTGTGAGAGAGAGCCAGTGTGTGTGAGAGAGACAGAGAGCCTGTGTGTGTGTGAGACTGTGTGTTGGGGGACTGTGTGACAAAGTGTGTGTTGGGGAGTGTGAGACTCTGTGTGTGTGTGTGTGTGTGTATGTGTGTGTGTGTGTGTGTGAGAGAGAGAGAGAGACTGTGTGTTGGGGGACTGTGTGACAAAGTGTGTGTTGGGGAGTGTGAGACTCTGTGTATATGTGTGTGTGTGTGTGTGAGAGAGAGACAGAGAGAGCGAGAGAGAGAGAGACAATCTATTGGGGGACTCTGACTTGTGAGAAGCAGAGTGTATGTGGGTCTGAGAGCCAGTCCATGTGTGAGAGAGACAGTGTGTGTGTTAGGGAAGTGTGAGAGACAGTGAACGCACGGTCACTTTAAGTCTCCCGGTCTTTTACTCTCCTTCCCCCACCCCCCCGACTGTGTATGCTGCGTATGCCTAGGGACGGTCTTGCTCTGTGGACCACCAGCAAGTGCTCTGTGAACATTCTGGTTTATGACATCCTCTTCCTATGATCTTCTTGGCTGTAGAGTTTGGGCATGAACTGCCAGCATTTCCTCTCTTTGTTTGTGTTCATTGACTACAGCCAGTCCTTTTCCAGTTCCTTTCTATAGTAGGATATCAATTAACACTAATATTATTGATGTCTCAGTTTTTCAGCCACTACTATATGAATAGATTCTCTCAACTGCTGAGTTATGGATTCGCTTACTCTCTGCTTGTTACTGATGACTTGGCAAAAAGCCCTTTGTACCTGGCTGAGTGCCAAGCCATTGATCTCAAGACAAATGAGTAGTTCCCATTCTCACTGACAGAGAAATGCTCATCGTTCAAATATGAACAATGAATATAGTCTTGCAGTTTCTTGGATTGGGGCATGAAAAACCCTGAAAAATAGTAATGCCGAACAAATCTTGAGAGGGGTCACTTTATACAACGCTCACAGATGTTTCTGTCTTCTCACTATGCCTCTCCAATTGTCACTTAGATACATCTTTATCTCACCTCAATATTTAGATCCACTTAAAAATCTTTGTGAGCCACTTCAGTTATCTCTTATCTCTACTCCACTGACCTGTGCCCTATCTCATCTCCAAAATTAAAAGTTTCTCAGAACCAGAGACAAGGACATTGTTTTTTGTTCATCTTTGCAAATCAGTCAGTTTTTCCTTTGCATAACCTTGTCTATTTTTATACAGCAGTCACAAATTCACCAACCTGGAGAGCCCAATGCTTTTATGATTTCCATGTGTCATTTAGACATTCCATATGTGTGCCACAAAGGGCAGTAGGGGAGAGATGGCCAATGGCAGTGGTGACTTTCCCCAGTGCCCCATTGTAAATCCAAACAGCATTGCTTCTGAAGGTGAGTCACATTCATATCCTTGATCTTCTTGTTATTTATATAAAATTGTAGGCAACACACTATCAGAAGTTTGGTAACAAATATTGGCCCTAGCCCCGAGGTCCTTACTATGTTTTTACTCAGCCCTTATTCAAGTAGACTCTTACTCATGAGTTTTGCCAGAGTAAAGATTAAGCAAGGATCTGGCCCAGAGAGAATAAAAAATTAGCAGCACAGATAAGTGGTTTGGAAAGTCTGACAATAGAGGAATGATGAAGAAAACATAACTTATATACCATAAAGAAACAGATGGAAAGGGCCAATAACATACAAGAAAATAATATACAGGAGGGAGGGAGGCTCATTCAATGTTGACTAAGGACATATTACAAGAAAGAATAGTTTTAAGATGGAGAAGTTCAAGTGTAGGTTAAAAATAAGAACAAACTTCTTAATGAAAGGAAGAATTCATCTATCTGAAGTACCAATATGGTCCCCATCATTATATTATCTGAGCATCTCAAGTCTTTTCTGTATTTACCCTCACAACTCCCTTGTGAGATAGGGAAGTGCTATTATCCCCATTTTACAGATGGGGAACTGAGGCACAGAGAGACTAAGGGTGTGGCTGTACTTTGAGCTGTGGGAGTAATTCCTAGTTTGAGGAGATACACCCACGCTAGCAGTGATCGAGCTAGCATGCTGAAAATAGAATGTAGTTGCAGCAGCGCAAGCGTACATACTCGCTCCAAGTACATACTGCTCCAAGTACATACTCGCCCAAGACACTAGGTACACACTTGAGAAGGCTACCATCTCCTGCCACCCACACCATTATGGCTACACTCTATGTCTAGCACGCTAGCTCAGTCATAGCTAGTGCAGTTACATCTCTTTGAGCGGGGAATTACACCTCCAGCTTGAAGTGTAGACATAACCAGAGAGACTTTCCGAAGATCACACAGGAAGACTCTGGTGGAGCAAGGAACTGAATGCGGGTTTCCTTAAGTCCCAGGATAGCACCCTCTCCTCTGGCCAGACAAGAGAGATGCTATTGAGGCATTATCAGTGGAAATATTCAGAAAGGGATTTGAGGTAACACTCTAATCAGAATGATGAACAAGGCAGTTCACTGTTTTAGACTGAATATCCTGTATTATTGTTTGTTGTTTAACAATCTACTTAAGTAACACCGTGTACAGACTGCTGTCCCACAAATGAAAATAAGAGCTATCTCTTGAGGCTACCTCAGTGGGAAAAGTTAGGTAAAGGCTGCCCGACAGCAGTGTTACATGGTAAAATAATGGCATTGCTTGGAAGAGAAACTGGGGCCCTGGTCCTGCAAAAAACATACATATGAGCTTAACTTTAAGGACTTATGGGTCCCTTTGGCTCCCAAGTTAAGCGTTTTAAAGGATAAGGCTCTAGGCCTCTTGACTCTTAGTCCATTTCTCTAAACTGATCAATTGGGAATTTTCTATTGAAATCACTAAATTTTATGTCTTTATTTATTTTGCACTTGTAATGTAAAATTTACCTAACAGAAGTTTTGGAAACTTGATGAGAAGCAGCCTCTTCCTTTTATTACCTAGACTGGCAGCAGAATCCTTCTCATACTGGGGAAGAGGGCCTTGAGAGAGAATGTTTTTAGATGGGGAGAGTAGGTAATAGCCCTCCTCCCAGTGCCACCACCTCTACCTAATAAATATGCCTTTCTTTAGCACTCTAAATGGAGAGATACGTGTGGAAGGGAAGGGAAGAATGGAAAAGGGATACAGTCATAGGGTCTCTCTCCAACTCTTGTAAAAATAAACAAAAAGTAAATAATACTTGCACAGACTGCTGAAGCTGAATCGGCTCAAAGCTGGGGGTAAATATTTTAT
This sequence comes from Terrapene triunguis, assembly GCF_002925995.2. NCBI lineage: Eukaryota > Metazoa > Chordata > Testudines > Emydidae > Terrapene > Terrapene triunguis. Next base: position 51,657,162 of record NW_020664436.1, read on the forward strand.
GAAGATTTGCAGTGTCCCCTTGAGGGGGGAGGAAGGGTAAAAGCTCTAAAAATTCTTGACATTTGTGAGGAGGGAGGAGATAAACCTAATTATAGTGCTTTCAGTGCTGCCTCCTCTGTTTTCTCAGAACATCCTTATAACTCCTCAGGGGTTGTCTCTGTTTCCAGCAAAACAGCCTCTTATTAGTTGGAAGGCAAACATAATGATAACCCACAGAAACAAAATCAATGTAATCTCTGACATACATGATTATCTAGTGATGGGCCATATTTTCAGACCTGCTCCATCACTCATCCACGAACCCAAACTTTAAGGTTTGACAACTTTTGATTAGCCCCACCACCAAAGGAGAATGAGATGGGGGAAGTCCACCATGGTTATTATTCTACCTTTATGATTTTCTATTAGGCCCTTCTCCTCACAAACACAGCCCTCATCTTTGCTAGACAGCAGTGAGGGCCCAAAGGTCCTCTGATAACCTTTCTGTGGGGCCCCCGCTGCCACTAAACTGAAATTTCATATACACTTGGCTACGCAATATATTATGGTATGTATCATCTCAGAGTTTGAAACACTACAGAGGGTCAAACAAAGAATCTAGCTTCCCCACAAACTAGCAGTCAAGAGAGGGGAATTGAGCCACACATGTTCTCCCAAAGACAAGCATCCAGGATGAGGGACTTGTTTCCAGCCAATATGCCACATAGGATAATGCCCTCAGGCATCACCAAGATCATTAAAGAGAGGGGTTAGGGATTTTGGACACTAGAAGAAACCAGGATCTGTTGAGGGATCTAACTGAAAAAAGAGTCTGAGTTTTGTCTAAGAGTCATGTTCAGGGAGGGAGCTATTTGAGAATCACGCAAGAAACAGGACAGGCCCTCAGAAAAGGCTGGGTACAAGTCAGATAGTCACAGGGAAATCTTGCCAAAGATAAAATTATTCATTTTCATAATTAAAACAGATTTTTCAAAACAAAATTACAGCTCCCCCCACCATAGAAACAGCGCCCCATTTTTATCAAAAATTCAAAATAAACATGATTTTTTTTCTTTTTTAAATGTACCACATGAAAACATATCTCGCTGGAAGTAGTGAGAATTTTTTTTTTTACAGACTCTGACAGCATCCAATAGCTGCTGACTCCTTGATATGCTCTTATTTGATTTTCTTTCTAAAAAAAAATTTACCGGTGGGAGAAAGATTAGTCTGACTCTTGTAAGACAATGCCAAATGTACTGCCAAAAATAATAATAATAATAATAATAAGGCTGCAGCAAGAATCTTTGTTATTTTGGAATCCAAATGTTCCTGCCTCTAGACCTTCCTGTGACCCACCTGTCAGAAAAGACATTTATTTTCTCTTCTGTAGAATGTCCTTGTCAAGCAAAGACTGATAAGGGGTGTTTGGTGTCTGTTTTAATTAAGGTGAAAAATGTTTAGGAATGCTCCTTCCTGAAAATGGTACTAGTGCAAGAGTTACCAGCCTTCCACCTCTGCCCTCTGCCCTAGCCTTCATTCCCATTCTATCCCCACGTGTTAATGCATTAACTGCAACAAAAACAAACAAAACAAAAAAGAAACAAAATTAAAAGTCTACACCACACTACCGGCTCACTTGGTGCATGCCTACATGAGCAGCTAGCCTCACTGATGCCAATGGGCCTACTCAAGGGAGTATGTACATAGCTCTATGTACATAGCTCCTCTTTCACTGTTGTAACCCTTGTCTTTCTCCCCCCCCCCCCCCCACTCTTTGTTTATTATTGCCCCTTTCTTTGGTTGTAGTTAGTGGGAATTGTGGGTACTTAGCAGTGCCCAGGATTGGGCCCTTTGACTCTAAACTCGTGTGGCAGGCACCTTTTTATTAATCTGTAAAGTGCCATGCGTAACTCTGGCACGGTAGAAATGACTAAAAATATACCATCGCTACCACTGGGTACTGCACTCAGAGGCTGAAAGACTGACTCTGCTTTGCTCTCTAGAATTTCTCTTAATAACTTGTTCATCATTCAAAGAATTAATTGACACCATCTGTGTGTATTCAGTGCCCTAACTTTAGCTGACACAGCAAATAGTTTAAATTGCCCTTCATGCTCCTTCTCTGTTTTTTTTTTTTTAAAAGGTACATTAACACAAGAGAGATCCTTTAAGCTAATGGCTAAAGAATGTGCCTTGAGCTCTGTGTGAATGCCTAATAGCTTCAACTGTTTGTTTAAAGGCAAAAACAATACTTCTGCAAGATGGCCCTCCCACTTGCTTGTGATAGGCTACCAAGAATAGCAACAGCCTGTGTCACTAGAAAGGGCAAAGCCTTCTGAAATAGAAACAAAGTTGTTCACAAATCACTCTGGGCCATACGCTCTGTAAGCTTCTGTATCACGCTGCCATGAGGAAAATAACCTGTGCGTTTGTTGGCAGCACAGGACGGACAATTGCCCTGTGAAGTGTTTCTACCCTGAAGTGTGGAATAGAGCTGTTAAACGGCCATGGTACCTGTGCAGAATGCGGAGGACCTCAACCAGCAGTGCAGGAAAATGAGAACAGGAGACAGTGATGGTAACAGAGGCGACAGCAGCGGCAACGCCGACCTACACAAGCTTCCCACTCAGTCAGGTAATGTGGCACAGTTTGAATGCCAGCTGTGACTGAATGACAATAGGAGCAAATATATGTAAATAACATTCGGGTCTGGAGGAAAATAGCCTGGCAAAAGCCAGGAGAGTCTAAATTAACACTGTCCATCTGCCCCCTAATTCCTGGCATTGCAAGAGAGGGAAAATGTGAGCAAAGAACGAAGTGTCACCTTTCCCTTTGAATGAGGGTGTTTGAAATACTTTCCCCTGAAGGCCTTGATCCTACAGCTCATGGATGCACCCTCTAATGTGTAAATCCTTCTCCTTTTGCAGATTAGTCACCTGAAAGATCAAAAGAGCCATTGATGCCCGCAATGTCTATTCTATTGTGACCCGTGCACACTAAAGACCAAATTCAACCCTACCCTTGAAATCACTGGAGCTCATTGACTCCAATGGGAGTTGCACCTGCTTATGGCAGTTTGACTTTGGGTCTGCAGACTAGGAATCCAATATAAAATTACTACTGAAAAAAATATTTGCAAGCATAGAGCAACTTTAGTCCATCTGCACTTTGCTGTTTTAACGGTCAGTTTCTCCCAAGCCTCTGGTGTAACACATTTTTTACACCTAGAGATTCTTTTACTGAGATCAGAAGGAGGTGACACAAAATCGTTACATTCTGTTACCATGATTTAAAGCTGAGGCAGAAGAAAGAAAACATTGCTGTAAGCCAGAGAGGGCTATGCCTGAGTTAATGCTCGCTTAGAAATAAATGAATTGAAGTGAACTAACTAACCCAAATATATTAAGATACTATTGGCACAAATAATATTGTTGGAGTGTAATAAAAAGTTATTGATGAGGCCAGCAATATCAACTGATATCTGGGATCACAGGGAAGCTAAGGTTAATGAACAAAAAGCCATTCAGTTTGCGGACACACTATTGAACTATTGTTTTTACAATCTGTACATTATTTATGCAACATAATCTTCAGGTTACAATGTACCCAGTACTTTCCAACACCTCAGTCTTTTGCACTAACGCAGCCACAAAGCGTGAACTGGGTTGGGTTTTCTTTTTGTTTTTGTTTTCTTTTTCAGTGACATAACAATTGTACAAATTTCAGTTTTAAAGTACTGTATTTTCAGCAAGATTTTTAGAAATTATTGTTAAAGGGCTGTAGAATTATGAATATATGAAATATATTTTCCACCAGCTGGCCTGAAAATAATCTCCAATTTAAAGGATCCATATCCTTCTGAACTGTTTTAACTTCCATGGGAAAGTAAAACTTTTTTTCAACCCTCTTGAATCCAGTCTAACTGTCCAGCTCTCAGAGGAAGAGGAAAGAGATAACCAGAGGGAAATGAAGGAATACATTGTAGAAATCTCTAAAAATTACTTAAAATCAATTTTCCATACAAATGTTGCAGTTTTAAGGTTTGATATCTCATGATCTACCAAGGCTACAAATAAATGCCTTGTCCTATTGGAGAGGGGGAATCCCATTGCGTCATATAGTCATATCTATGTGACAAACTCCTTTTATCATGCACTTTTGACTGCCTGATCTATTTACCATTAACCTATTTTTGACAGAACTGCACCCAACTTTCCAAATCTCTGGATAGTTGCAAATAGCGAACACTTTAAAACAATAAACAAACAAACAAAAAAACCTTCCCAAAAGCTGTTTGCTTCTTTCCCGGAAATGTGGAATTTCTCACCCCAAATTACCCGTGAGGCAGTTCAGGAAGGTGAGGGATTGAAAAAACAACCCATCTATTTCCAGACATTATGAAAGTGGGTTGGATTTGTACCAGGGGCGCAGTGATGAAAGATTCCACATCCCATAACCAACATATCCTGTTTGGGGCAGCAATTTCCTTCTGTCTGCATTGTGGGCATCACTGTACTACAAATAATAAATTATAACAACAAAATCATTTTATTTACATTTTTTTAAATTGTGTCATTATGGAGACAGAGAAACTGAAATGTGCTTTTTGGAGCAATTAAAAAACAATGTAGAAACATTTGTGCACAACAGGAATCTCCATGCCTGGAATAATCTCAGATGTGAAGCTGCTGTGATGTGCTGGACAGGGTTCCGAAATGCCCATAGTCAGGAGCCTGCTACAAATTGAAGGGCAGATAAGGATGGTTTTACCTGCCTCTGATGGAATCACCCCCCCCCTCGAATGCTTATAAATCTTCCCTGCCGGAAATGACTTACCCGTGCATCTCATAATATACAGTTACCTTTGAAATGGCTCAGATTGCACCAAATGACAGGTTAAAAAAATTATGGGGAAGGATGCACACCCTCCATAACATCTTCATCCCTCATCTCTACCCCTAATTTCAATTACACATGCTGAACTCTAGGCAATACTGTTACTATCCTCAGTCTGATTTTCAGGAACAAAGCATAAACATTTTACAAAATGCTCTTAAAGATAAGTTTGTTTGTCAGGCAGTGCTGCTTTCTTCCTTGGTTGTGAGAAAGCATTTTTGTTGAAATGGAAAAACAAATGAATAGCTTTCTCAATCCTTTTTATTTTTAGTCACACACCTATTGGCCATGGGGTTTATCCAGTATTTTTTACGGAAGCCTCCCATTAAAATATATATATTAGCAGCACATGACAGTGAATTGCTATATATATTTTACGGTTCTCACAAAAACAAAAGAAATATATATATTTTTAAAAGAAGTGTTTTTTAAAGGGAATGTCTAAAACCCTCTCTGCCCAGAAATATCACAAAAAGCCTGTATTTAAAAGGAGTGTCTGTAAAACTACTGGAAGTCTAAAGCAAAAGTCACATTGAAGTCAATGGGAGTTTTGTCGAGGAAAGACTTGGAGCTTGTCTTCACATACATCACTACAGATGCGCAACTGTAGCGCAAGTGAAGATGCTACTACGCCAACAGAAGAGCTTCTCCCATCAGCATAGTTAATCCACCTCCATAAGAAGCGGTAGCTATGTCAACAGAGCACTGTCTACACCGGAGTTAGGTCGGTATAACTACGTCAGTCAGGATTTTTGACACCCCTGAGCAATATAGTTATACCAATATAACTCTATAGTGTAGACCTGGCCTGAGTGGAAGCTGAGTAAAGCTCTCAGGATTTAACCCAATGAGAATTTTGCCCAAGTAAGGACTGAGTATGGTAAGGGACATTAAGATTTGGCCCAGTAATAATAAAAACACGTATAGGCTTCAGGGAAAAGCAATGACTGCAGATTAAATGTGATTGACATAGAACTGCTGAGAGAGTTTGCTGCTGCAATTGTAGAATGTTCTATTTGCCCCTTTCATGCCAGAAGGTGCTGTACATTCAAGGGCCAAATTTGAAAAGGCAGCACAATTCATTTCAAAAGGCTGCCAGGATTGACAGATGATAGGCTCATCTGCAGAACTGTGGTGGGTGGGGGGCACTGTCAGACAACAAACGGGAACCAGAGGCTTCCCTAAAAATTAAAAACCTGCTCTACTGGTGTAACTAGCTGTTCCCAAACCTGCTTGGGGGAAGAGAGAGGAGGTGAGAGTTGTAGATCAACAGCGTAACACAAGTTGCCGCAAGTTTGTAAAACTGGGTAGATCTAATAACATGATCCTCAGGCCCGATAGGAGGTTCTCCAACTAGTAGTGAAAAAACAACGCTAACATTTAAAATTACCAATACAATAACCATCCTATTCTTATTAAACATTGGCATGCATCAGTGGTGCACAACCTTTGTGGCCTTGAGTCCCACACTGGTAACTTCCAAGCTGTCTGAGAGCCATACCAAACTGGCATAATTTTTTTAATCAAAAATAATTTATTTTAAAATAACCATAATATTTATCCCGGGGGCACAAGTCTTATTCCTGTCCCCACTGAATTCCTCCACCAGGGCATAACTGAAGGATTTTCCCCCCAGCACTACTACTGTATTAAAAGCAGAGGATCAAAGATGGGAGAAGGTTAGTTTCTGCAGTGAGGTTAACACCTGCATCACATATGTATACCATTAGCCAGATTTGTAGCAGGTGTAAATTGGGGTTGCTCAGTTGAAGCCAATTTATGTCCCCTGAAGATCTGGCCCACAGTGTAACTTTACACAAATCAGTGCTTCCAATAAACCTGTTGGTCTTGGATACTGTAGGCATAAATGGAGAAAAAAGTATTGGGTATAGTGCAGAGGAGATCACAGCAATTGAAAATAAATACAGAGCTATCCATTACTTTCAGATGGGCTAGGTATCTTTCTACCATACACCACTCTCCAGCCAAGTTGACTGAACTACTCATCCAAACCTGCCCCAAAAGAATTAGTTGAAATACTGTCTGCACTATGTTGCAGAAGCCACTTCCCACTGGTACATAAGCTCTCTGCAACTAACTGGAAAATCAGCAGTCAATTCACTTGGCCTCTAATTGTGTGGTACCCAACATCATGCTGAGAAGAAAAAAAAAACTATGCTGAGTGGAAGAATTAACCCAACAATAATAAACTAGAATTATCCATCAAAGGCTAGGGTGCAAAGGCTTCACAACAAGCATAATATGATCAGTTACATCTTTCTTGTAGTAATAAACAATGAATCTCAGTTGTATAAAACACAGTTTATTTTAAAGTAGAGATACAATAGCATATGTTCTCCATTTTGTCTATTCTATCACCATCTGGTTTTTATTCCCAATGGTGCAGCCATCAGAAACTATATGAAACAGAGGCGATGCTAGCCCATTGGGGGCCCTAAGCAGGAATATTTTTAGGGACCTCCCCACACACAACACATACTAATAATTAATAGGGAGCCCCCTTGAGCTGCTCAGGGCTCTAAGCAATTGCTTAGTCTGTTTATGCCTAGTGCTGGTTCTGATGTGAAATATCTGATCTTTTTGTTACAAAGAACCCAAGGATTAATGATGAGTGAATCCCAAAGTGTTCAGAGGTTTGCACCCCAAAATTTGGCTTATCTGAAATATCCAATCTATCTATCTGGAGCAGCAAAACTGGGTTGGAAATCTTAGTCTGGTTCCCAGTGGATAAGTGTCCACATTACAAAGGAACACCCCCAAAATCAGCAGCCTTAGCATTCTCAGCAAGGCCAAAGATTTAATGGGAGTCCAGGATAAACTATATTCTCACATGTAGGGGTGGTCCCTCCAAGGTGGTATTGAAGCACTTTGGTTAGGAAGCATGTACTATTCTTGTCTATAATATACCAACTGTGTGGATAAGAGTTCTAGGGCTGTCAGTCTGATGCCTTTCGTGGCGACTAAATTCAACTTAGGAAAAATGTTGGAAATTTAAAAGGAAAAAATGCTTTCTTGGCAAAAGCCTCTTTATTGGATGTCTGTTCCATTGTCACTGTTGGGCAGGCTTACTTATTTAGGGTCTGATCTAAAAGCCAGTGAAGTCAAATGAGAACTGGACAAATTTATGAGTGTGATTGTCTGATGGGGTTGCTTGTGATGGTAGCGGACAGGGCTCAACAGCCCTGGGGTTGGCCCATTTCTTGTTTACATCTTATGTTTCTAAAAGTTAATGTGTTAGGGCTTCAGCTGACCACTTGCAGGGATCAGGATTGGAAGGGATTTCCCCCAGCACCAATTTATTTTTATCTTCTTCTTCTGGAAAATCAGGGATGGCCACGGCTGGAGATGGAACATTGGACAGAGAGCACCAGGGCTCTGAGGTGGTGCCAAGCATTCTCTCTTTCAAGTGCTTGGCTGATTGGTTTTTGCTCACATTCTCAGGGTCTAACTGATCACCATATGTGGAGTCAGCAGGTGGCAGTGACCTTGGGTTTTTTTCCTTCTCCTGCACTGTGTGGGTGTGGGTCACTGGCCAGTATTATCTGCGTATATCTCACTTACTCATTCCCCAGGCACTGGTGCACCTTGGTCCCTCCTATTCTCTGTCTTGGCAAATAATAGTCTAGTCTCCTGTGGGCCATAATACTTTGGTCTAATTTCAGGGCTTGTCTTCATGTACAGCACTACGGCAGCACAGCTGCACCACTGTAGCACTTTAGCGAAGATGCTACTACGCCAACAGGAGAGCGTCTCCCATCGGCATAATGAATCCACCTCCCTGAGGGGCGGTAGCTATGTTGACAGGAGAAGCTTCCCCACCAACACAGCACTGTCTACATGGGGGGCTAAGTCACTCAGGGGTGTGAATTTTTCACATCCCTGAGCAACATAGTTATACCAATATACGTCTGTAGTGAAGACCTGGCCTCAGTCGTTGGGCTTAATATGCAGGTGCTGGGTAATGTTAGTGGCCTGTGATATACAGGAGGTCAAACTAGATGATCTGGTGCTCCCACCTGGCATTAAACTCTATAACTGAATGGGAGTCTTTCTGTTACTTCAATGGGTTTGGGATCAGGTGCTTAAGAGATACTAAAAATAAAGGGGAAAAACGAAGTGCATTACATGATATATATTTTTCCTGCTTTCAGCAATGTCACTTGATATGACCAATGTTGTTGGGTTCTTCTTCATTTGATCATATTGTTTTTCCCCAAACTGAGACCTTAGAACAAGATTTTGAGGACAGATTTATAAAATAACTTTATTATTGATGATTAGAATGGTACAGAGCTCATTTTTGTTTTTCTTCTGTAATTCCAGGATGTGGAACGTTTACTTTTCTGTCATCTGCCATTGCTGCCATCAGTGGATTCCTAATGGGTTATGAACTGGGACTCATCTCTGGGGCTCTTCTTCAGCTAAGCAGTATACTAGCACTTTCTTGCAAACAACAGGAAATAGTCGTAAGCTCCCTCCTCATTGGGGCCTTACTAGCCTCACTTACTGGTGGATTCCTAATAGACCGATTTGGAAGGAGAATTGCGATTATTATAGCATCTTGTTTACTTGTACTGGGAAGCCTGATCTTGATACTCAGTACATCATATGGCATACTTATTGTAGGACGGATTGCTATTGGCATTTCAATATCATTATCCTCAATTGCAACATGTGTATATATCGCTGAGATAGCCCCACAGCATAGAAGAGGCCTGCTTGTATCATTAAATGAACTTATGATTGTGATTGGCATTCTTTTTGCCTACATTTCAAATTATGTATTCACCAATGTTTCCCATGGCTGGAAGTATATGTTTGGCCTTGTGATACCAATAGGTGCCTTGCAAGCTATTGCCATGTATTTCCTTCCACCGAGTCCTCGGTTTCTTGTTATGAAAGGTAGTGATGAAGCTGCTAGCAAGGTACTGGGAAGGCTAAGGGCAACTTCAGATACTGCTGAAGAACTCACTGTGATCAAGTCTTCTTTGAAAGATGAACATCAGTACAGTTTCTTGGACCTGTTTCGTTCAAAAGACAACATGAGAGCCCGAATGCTAATAGGCCTCACGCTAGTGTTTTTTGTGCAAACAACAGGGCAGCCTAACATTTTATTTTATGCATCCACTGTTTTGAAGTCAGTTGGGTTCCAGAGCAATGAAGCAGCTAGCTTGGCCTCGACTGGAGTTGGAGTGGTTAAAGTGGTTAGTACAATCCCAGCCACTGTTTTTGTGGATCAAGTTGGAAGCAAAACCTTTCTGTGTATTGGTTCTTCTATTATGGCAGTGTCACTGGTCACCATGGGATTGGTGAATCTTAATATACACATGAATTTCACTAATATCTGTAGAAACCAGTTCCTGGAAGATTCCATTTTTCGTGGACCAGGAAACGTGAGTGCCAGCAATGAGAGTCTCAAGGAGCAGTTTGCTGGTATGCCTTCCCAGGGCAGAACATCACTAACCACGCTGAGAAAATTTGAAATTGCTAAGGAGGAGGAGCAGAACAGCACAGTCTTGGCAGGAGGAAGGAACTCTGCAGCAAGCCAAACAGCATCCCACATAGTAATAGACACTGTGGAAGTTCCAGCTGCTCTGAAATGGCTGTCTTTGGCCAGCTTGCTTGTTTATGTTGCTGCTTTTTCCATAGGTCTTGGACCAAGTAAGTATTTCATATTTTTTATTCCTTTTAATGATTTATTTAAAAGTAAATTAAGCACTGGTGTAAGATGCCCATGTTGACATCACTGGAAATTGAAGTTCTCAATCCACAGAACAAACATCACAATAAGCAGCAGTATGTGTTTCCACCATGCTGCTCTGCCAACAGACTCTGATCCTATTCTGGAGAAACCAACTCAAGGCGTGCGAGAGAGCAATTCAGTCTCCATTGCCCAGTCAGTCTTTGACCTCTCTGCTAAGATCGCCACTAGAGGCCCTAACTACTCTTTTCCTTCTTCTTTTTCACAAACTCTTTCATATTATTTTACCCATCGGATTGATTTTTAAAAAAATCAGATTGTAAAATGTGCATGCACAAAGCCCATTATTTATTAACAGACTTTGTGTGCCTGTGTGCCCTGACACAAAAATGGCTTGGAAACATAGTGTACTCCTTGCAGTTAATTATGATAAAGAGTTTACCATGAGCATAACAACCCTACTGTCATACTAAAGGCAAAAAAGTGAAGACAAAACCCAACAATAGTTATTTATTTAGGATAAATAGCTCACTAGGATAGCTGCCTGAGATAAACATTCATTGCCAAGAGGGACCTAAGGGATAGCAGTTTGATAATTTTCAGAGTAGCAGTCATGTTAGTCTGTATCTGCAAAAAGAACAGGAGTACTTGTGGCACCTTAGAGACTAACAAATTTATTTGAGCATAAGCTTTCGCGGGCTAAACCCCACTTCATCGGATGCATGTTACTCCAGCATACTTTAGTACATTATAACCAGTCTAAGGGCTAGATTCTGTTCTCAGTTACACTGGTATAAATCCTGAGTAACATCACTAAAAAGAGTTACTTCAGATTTACACCAGTGTAACAGAGAGCACAAACTAATCCTAGAATAGCAACCAGTAGGGAAGCATCACAATTTCAATTCCTATTCCGTTAACAAGTTTTCTTAAAACAAGGAATTAAAAGTTTCTTCAAATGAAACAAAATGTGGACGTCTATTTTATTGGAAGGGGCAACTTATTCTAGCATCGTGGATGCAATTGAGTGTGCTTTCCACAGACACTTGAGTTCTAGGGACTTTAAAATAGATAGGTTTGAACAAGGGCACTTTTGCAATGTACACTGGATATGAAATAAATGTGCTGGTGTATCTATACAGTGTAGTGACTCAGTGTCCAAGGCTCAGTTAACACTGATTAAATACAGAAAGCTCAGATTAACTGAATCAAGGAATTGCTGGAGTCTGTAAATAATAGAAGGTTTTATATATTGTAATTATATGTGCCGTGGCTGAAAGGCAGGATAAGGATTGAGTTTCATATGTAACTCCTGGCTTTTCTGCTTGCAGCTCAAACCCTTTAAAGATATTTCAAATGTGTAGATTTGGTCTATTAAATTTAATTTTCGTAGTGTTAGCTTTTTTAAAAAAAACAATCCCTCAATTATAAAAATTGGCCCATTTAAAATGTTTGGATTACTCAACCTGTTACACTGTCTGCCAAATTGTTACTTTTAAACCACGATCCATGTGGGAAAGGGAGGGTCCATGCCACAGTATAAGTTCCAGAACATTCTGACTGACAAAGCCAGACAATCTCCATGGGGCCCCCAGATGGTGCAGACAGTAGTGGAGGTTTCACTACCTTTTCAATGAGTGCAGCATGCAACTTCCCTTCCATGTCTGGCTTGCTCCGTTGGTTGATATGAAGGAGGGGAGCTGGGGATGACCTCACTTGGCATCTGTATTCTTTCTTGAGTAATTAGCACCCCCAGGCAGATGGGATTGTGCCTAGCCTTGAAAGGGGCAGAAGGTTTCCACTACCTCATCCAGTGGGGCAAAGCTGGCCACAATAGCCTTCTATTTAGAAAATATATGATATTTAGAGTATGCGTAGTTCAAATTCTTATGGAGAGTACATATGAATCCATCTGGAACATGGCAGTACATACATCGGACATATTATTCCAATCCAGCTCTTTAATCTTCCTTTTTTCCTACTGTGAAAGGAATTTTGGCTCTAGTGTGAGGTCCAGTTATTGCCTAAGCTTTCTCAGTAGCCATTTTTTGTTTTATATTTTGTACCTCAGTGGTTTCTTCTTTTTACCAAATTACCAGAAGCAATTAGATTTTCTTATGAACTGATTCATTAAATATCACTATTACTGTTTATGAAAGCACTCAGACACAACCGTTACGAAAACAGATAGATTAAAGCCTTTTTGCATTATAAAAGAGTTGTAGACAAGAGAGCAGCTGTCTAGTCCAATTTTAATTCCAATATACTGTATATTTATATAAACAAGCCCTTATGCAAGATAAGAGGGGCAGCTTTATTTGTCTGTTTTGCATTAAGTTTGATGAAGTGCGATCCAGCTTCTCGCTTACACTCGGTTTCAGACAATTATTAGGGTACATTACAAGCGCAATAAATCAGTGTTGCACCACACTGCAGGACAGCACACATTGTCTCGCTGACCATACTCACATAAGCACCATGAGCTCCTATTAACTAAGGTGCAGATGTTAGACATACTTGACACACCTTTGGTTTCTTTATCTTCTGTCATCAACATCTGGCATTTCAAAAAGGTCAAATGGGGAGGAGCCCCATTAATCAGGAAACAAAAATACGTGCACAGCAGATAATTATCAATCCATAGTGAAAATGAAGCTGCAAAGGCAAAGTGAGTGAGGTGGAAACTTGTTTGATTTCAGTGAGCGTTTACAAAGAGATATGGGCCCTCAGGACCTAAGTTCAGGCATAAGAACTTGCCATAGAACATGAGAAATTAGAGCCTACAGATGACACTATGCCTAAAACAGAACACAGAACAGAAGTAGGATGCTGAGTTTAATGCTGTACATAGATGGATCACAGATAAGTTGCCTACATTGAAAGCTGGATGCAATAGTGAAAATGTATTTAATATAGACTAGGAAACAAACGTCTTCTATAGAGGGTATCTGCTCATGGTCACATTCTAAAGGATAGAAAATTAATTGGAATAATAGAAAAGCAAGTCATATCTATGATGTGATAACCATTTGGGGACAGAAATAAAAAGTTCTTTGTTGTAAATAAAAGTAAACTCCATTGGTCACCATTAATTGTAAGACCGAGGCAATGGAAATTCCTGATGATGAGACTATTTTCCTAAGTGAGACCCGTGAATTTGAGTGTGATAATCCTGTTAGAATCATAGAATCATAGAATCATAGAAGATTAGGGTTGGAAGAGACCTCAGGAGTTCATCTAGTCCAACCCCCTGCTCAAAGCAGGACCAACCCCAACTAAATCATCCCAGCCAGGGCTTTGTTTTTTGTTTTTGTTTCTTCCCTGCAAACAACAAGGCTACTTTCAGACCTGATATAAGTGTGTACAGTTCCACACTAACAGTAATGGAATGACACCCTTTTACAAAGAATCAGATTCTTTGTCCCAGTCTGCTCCCTTTGTGCCACTTAGGACTGAAGCTCACGCTGCGCAAAGAGAATGGAAAACTCCAGTAAATCCCCTGCTGGGGATATTCCCAGCATCTGGAATTCACAAAGAAACAAACAAAAGAGATGGCAGAACCAGCTCCTATGTGTTCCACCCCACATCCTCTGGCCCAGGGGTTGTCTCATGCTTGAGGAGAGTGAGAGAATAGCCATATGAAGTGCAGTTATAGCCAACTGGTGTGTGATCTGTAGAGGCCCGTACCTAACTGGCATAAGTTAGAGCAGCATTCAGGCAGCTCAAACCTGCAGCAGGGCCAAGGCCAGGGCAGATTATTAGGTAGCCATAACCAGTTCCTGATGGCCTCTCGCTAAGATGGACAAAGCACAGAATGTATGGCAAGGTCTGAATTTATTCCAACAATTGAAATTAAACTCATGGACATAGGAGCAATTCACAGTTTGAACAGAGCTGATAGAGTTTGGGGCAATGGCAGATTGGGGGGGAGGGGTTTACACACACACACACACACACACACACACATATATATGTCCAGATGAGGTCTACACATTTCCCAGAGCTTGTAAAGCTGTGAAACCGACAACACTGACTTCTGTTATAGAAACACCAGATGCAGATCACTTCTCCCAAAAGGTGGAGGGACTTTTTCTGCTGTTTAGGAACATAATTTGGCACTTATTCTATGGTGAGGAATGCTTTTATTGAAGGGGAGCATGAATAATTTTCTGCATTTTGGTTATATATATATATAAAACCCACCATTTGTTATATATATATATGTGTGTGTGTGTGTATAACCCCCCCCCCCAGCATGTTCTCTAAATACTTCTAAATATTTTCACAAAATGACTCCTCTTTCTAATGTAAAATCTTAACCTGTTCTCTTTGCAGTTGTAGAGGCTTTTAGGCAGTTGAACAATACACTTGAGGCCTAATCCTCTGCTGGTATAAATTAGTGCAGCTTCCTTGACTTCAGTGGAGATGCACTAATTTACACCAGCTGAGAACTTGGTCCTTCGTTCCCAAATATCATCCTCAATAAAATCTCACCTCTGGCTCTGTCCCTACACACACTACGGAGGCCTGATCTTGCACACACTGACTATGATGAGTACTGCTGACTACCTTGATTATTCCCATTGAAGATCTATTACAAAGTAGGCATTTGCAGGATCAGGCCCTATATTTGTATTTGTTATCATTAGTTAAATAGTGGGATTTAATATCTGGGAGTCTTATCCTAAGAGTGGAATTGAATGTCCTTTACAGGGCTTCAGAGGAAAATTAATTTCCCAGTAAGCAGCTTTATAAAATTGCAAAGGCAAAGCCAACTTTAAGTTTTTGTTCTCAGGGGTGGGTTTTTTTAAATTAATAAGCCTAACGTTCACAAGTTGACATTTTCACCAAGAAATAAATGGACATTCTGTTAACCTCAGCCATTCGTTATTCAGCACTGGGAGAATAGAACAGAATTACATATCGATTATTCAGTTAATCACTTTTCCCCCTTAACTTCTAGAGTCAGAAGATGTTGTGTAGCTAAGCAAATGGGACCTAATCATGCCTCTGTGTCTGTGGAGAGGTCATGGCAATGCAATCACTGCACCAGGGGGAAGGGCAGTGTTGAGCTCATTTTCACAGTGGCCTTTGCATCCCACCATGCAGAAAGTGTTTGTGAGTGTGGTATACGGGGACAGGGGAGGGCCTAGGCAGTTACTTGAACCCTCCCCCTTTCTGTCCCCACCCCATCATGGAAGAAGTATGTAGAGGTCCAGTGCAACCTCAGTGTTGCAGTAGCTGTCATGGAACAACACCGCAGCTGCTCTGTAGGGAGAGAGGATTCCTATACTCACTCCCACCCATCTCCCGAGCACCCAACCTAGCTACTATAGCTTGGCAATGGGCCCAGTAAGACAAAAATGATTCTATTTGGACTCCATTAGGTGCCCTTTTGAATTAATTTGCATTGAACAGAAGATTTTTGCTCACTAATGTCGTCACTGCAGAGCTAACTGGGTGGTCAGCGCCAGGGTTACTTTCGCTCGGGTCTGAGCAGCCATACTGCAAAGCCATACCTGAGTTACTGAGGGTTCATCTACACTTTGAGCTGGGACATAATTTGCAGCTTGAGGAGACATGCCTGAGCTAGCTCTCATGAGCTAGCATGCTAAAATTAGAAGCACAGTCAGACCAACATAAGGGATGAGAGGGTCTCACAGCTCCATACCTGTCTATGCTAGTTACATACGTGGGTAGCTCTCCCCTCCCTTTGCTGCTAGCCAAGTATCTACTTAGCATTTTGGATGTGTGTGTACTGGGGGTGGCTATCCCCTCCCGCTGCCGCAGCTACACTTATATTGTTAGTGTGCTCTCTCGATCAGAGCTAGTGTGACATGTCTCCTCAAACTGGAAAATACAGCTTCCAGCTGCAATGTGGACATACCCTGTCTTCTCACACTGGTGCTGCATTCACCTGTGTGTGTTGCTAGGACTTCTGGGGGCATATCTCATGGTCCTTTATTCCGCAGTAAGCTGAGCCACTCTCTGTTTCTATCCCAGTGAATTGTAGGACAATGTGTCTGTCCTTCTGGGCAGACAGAGGGAACCATAGAAAAGCAGTGAAGGATTAACAGCACTCCAGTGATTTAGCCCACATCCATGGCACAAAGGGGAGGAGGGTTACTAGTTTGAGTGTAAGAACCACTTGGGTTTTAGCCTATATCTCAGGAGAGGCCAGTAGCCTAGGTGTAAAGTACCACTAAGCTCTGATGAGAGGGTTAATGCGTGGATGGGAGCCACATTAGGGGCAACCCAGTGAGAGCCTAAGTTAACTCTCCAATGAAGACATACTCTATGTAGGACCAATCTTTACTAGAGGCCTGTGAAACTTCTAATAATGAAATCTAACTAAAGCAGGATGAAACATGGCTAGCTTCAGGTTTTGCTGCAAACCCAAATTTGGGCCAGTTTTGCCAAACTCACCAAGAATGGGTTGAAATTCAGATGAGATGGAAGCCAAATTCTGAGTGAAACCGAGATCATTTATGCCTAATCTAGAAACTTCGGTTTTGTTGGGAGTTTCTGAGTTTATGTAAATCCAAAGACTTAAGGCAAGACGCAGGAGGCAGTGTGTGTGTATGTGGAAATCTAGTCAAAGCAGTGAAATATTAACCACTGGAGGAAATGAAAGGGACAAATCTCCATCCAGCTTTTTACTATTTTGGAGTAGTCCTCTTCAGTGGGGACACAGATCTCATGTGTTTTCATGTAGTTTAGAATAATTAACTTCCAAAAATCCCAAGTATCTGCCTATACTGACATGCCCTTGCAAACCAAAACCATCATCCTTGCAGTAATTCCACTGAAGTCATTGGAGTTAAATCAGGGATGATATTGGCCCACTGCATTTTGCACATCTGTAATCATTAGTTTGACTTGTTACATGGTTTGAAGATGCTAAGTGTCTTGTTTTGTACATTTCTTTGGCATATTCCCTTCAAACACTTGGTGCAAATTTAAAACAGAACAAAATAGCCAGTTTCACTTCTGGCTTTGATCAACCCACTGATGTGATGACAAGGGTGATACGCCATGCTCATATTTATGATCAAGCCACTATTTCCCTCCACCCCCAACATATTGCTGCAGAACCCAACTTTGACCAAATTTTAAATGGGGACATTGCGTCTCCTTCAAGACATTGGAAAAGCTGGTAAAGAAAATAAGTGAGTGAGGATGCAGTGTTACTTGCAACATCATTAGAGCTGTGCAAAGTTGAAAAATGTTTGTTTGGATCAAATGAAATGTTCCATTTCGTTTTTGCAAGGGGGTGAATGCTTTTAAAAAGAAAACAAGTTAAATTCAAAACAAGTCATTTTGAATAAAAATATTTAAACATTTTTCAAAAATGTCAAAATGAAATGTTTTGATTTTTTCAGGGGTTTTTCCCTGACTGAAACAATTCTGCAAATTTGACATTAATTTACAAAACGTTTCAGACAACCCAAATTTGCATTTTTCAGTGAAAAAAGTTTCAGCCTTAAAATTTTGCCCATCTCTAAACATAACCCATTACTCTCAGCAGTTGTTTTAGTTGGACATTATTCAGCTACAAAATAGTATAAGCCACATTGCCTTACAATAGATTGGAAGACACTGGTAGAAGCTGAGTGTTTTACAGCTCTCATCAATATCTCTGACACTAGACAAAGTAACATTTCAAGCTTTTATAAGACATCAATTTACTATATTTGTTTATAGTGCACAGAAATTTAATGTTAATCATTCATGCTACAGTGTTCCCTTGTATATTTGTTTGAAGCATTGTATTTATGAGTTCATAAGTTTTACAAACTCTTCATGATCTTGCCTTACAGTTCACACAAATAAAATTTCCAGCGTTTACATGACTTAAAAAAAGCAAGGTGCTTAAAGTTAATCATGTGCTTAAGTGCTTTGCTGGATTGGAGCCAGAATGCTCAAACCTGGAAAATGTGTGTTTAATCAGTTTACGGCAGGGGTTCTCAAACTTCATTGCACCACGACCCCTTTCTGACAACAAAAATTACTACACGACCCCAGGAGGGGGGACTGAAGCCTGAGCCCGCTCAAGCCCCCCTGCCCTGGGGACGGGGCAAAGCCCCAGGGCTTCAGCCCCATGCAGGGGGCCTGTAACCTGAGCCCCTCCCCCCAGGCCTAAGCCCTTGGGCTTCAGCTTCAGCCCTGGGCAATGGGGCTTGGGCTTTGGCCCCAGACCCCAGCGAGTCTAAGCCAGCTATGGTGACCCCATTAAAATGGGGTCGTGACCCACTTTGGTGTCCCGACCCACAGTTTGAGAATAGGGTGACCAGATATCCTGATTTTATAGGGACAGTCCCGATTTTTGGGCCTTTTTCTTATATAGGCTCCTATTACCCCCCACCCCCTGTCCTGATTTTTCACATTTGCTGCCTGGTCACTCTATTTGAGAACCACTGGTTTACAGTATAGAAACCCCCATGCTCAAACGAAATAAAAAAGTGGCATATTTTAGGGTTGTTTTTCCTAGAAAACAACTGATTCATCTTTTTATTTTGAGGTTCATAGCATAGCCAGCATGTACAGCAGAGTCATTTGAGAGTTTGCTCTGCTCTACTACACTGATGTTGTTTTGGATTTGATGTAGATAGAACTTATCCAATTCATTGTTCATGTGCTATTCAAATAACACCACATGTAGTCTTCATTTCATATCATGTCCACAGGCTGATAGGCTGCAGTGTAGTGAGAGCACATGCCAAAACACAAGAGAAAACACTTGCTGTGGATTGAACACCATCCATCTGCCAGCATTCAGTTTGAATTTTCATAGAATACTTGATGCAAGTAAAGGGCCAGCTAGTTTGAATTATCCTTAGGTAGTCTGAAGCTGAATTATAAACATCAGAGAGCAGTGTGAGTTTTCTAAACTACTCCTAAAATAGATTAATCTGAGCCAAGGTGGTGGAATAACTAAGTATTGTTTATTTTATAGCAAGAAAGGGATTTACTTAATCTATGCATGAGCACTGACAAATTTAATAGAAACAGGGCCGGCTCCAGGCACCAGCCGAGCAAGCTGGTGCTTGGGGCAGCAGCTTGTAGAGGCGGCATTCCGCCCAATCCTAGGGCGGCACGGCCCCTTTTTTTTGTTGTTGTTCTGCTCCGGCCGCCCTGTAGGGGGCAGCAGCATGGAGGACGGGAGCGCCCTGCAGTAAGCCCGGCAGGACAGCCCGCGTCCTTCCCTCCCAGCCGACCGGAGCGGCGTGGAGCCCTCCCGGCAGGGGGCATGGCGGGAGGGGCCGCGTGGCAGCGCCCTGCTGAAGCCCTGGCCGCCCCCCTTCTCTCTCTCCCCCCGCTCCCTCCCCCTCTCCCCGCTAGCTGGGGCACATCTGCAGGGCAGGGAGTCCCCCTGCCCCCCGTCCCCGGCCGCGCCGCCGGTTTTTTTTTTTTTGCTTTGCTTGGGGCGGCCAGAAAGCCAGAGCCGGTCCTGCATAGAAATCATTTTTTAAAAAATGCTGAGATTCCAGAGTTTTCCCTTAGTTCAATTAGGATTCAACTCTGCAAGGTGCTGAGTAGTCTGGCCCAATTCAGCAAATCACTTAAGCAGGTGTCAAGCTTTTAGCACAGGAGGAGTCCCTCCCAGTGACTTCAAAGGGCCCACTCAAGTCCTTAAACTTAAACCTGTGATGAAGTGCTTTTGTAGATCAGGTTGAAGTGCTCAACACCCTGAAGGATGAAGCCCTTAGCTACCTCCAAACAAATGAGTTGCATGTTGAGAGCATAAACCCAATTCTGCTCTCAGTAATATATCCCTGTAACCCCACTGAAGTCAGTGGATTGCACATGTGTAACAAAGGGCAGAATTCAGCTGTGTGAGAAGAGAATTGACAAGGACTGAGGCTAGCTGCCTATTTCTATAAAAGACCTTCAGTACAATGGATTAAAACTTGATGTTATAATGTTAGGTGTTCTGACCCCAGTTCAGCACGGTATGTAAGCATGTGTTTAAGCTTTGTGTAATCCCACTGACTTCAATGGAACTACTTGTGCTTAAAGTTAGGCATGTGCTTAAGTACCTTGCATAAGCAGGGCCTCTGGTAGGTGCAAATCCAGTTCCATATTGCTATGCCATAGAGCACTACTTAGAAGCAGAACTGGTGTAGTTCCACTGTGCAAAGTGGGAGGATGCATGTAAGGGAGCTGTGCAGGAGATGCACACAGGGGCTGAGAGGGATAGGACTTGGTTAGCTAACATGTGTAAAGTGTTTTGAAGAGACAAAGCACTATATTTATGCTGAATGTTATTTAGTAGTAGCAATAGTAATGCCACTGACCCAAACTCATGTCGAATGAATTTTACAAATGCATGCAGACCATCTCATTCATATATATATTATTGTAATAACAATACATTCTAACATTTTATTTGTATGTGACAGTGACATTTTCCTCTGCAAGGCAGCACACAAATAAAAATATAGAACCTTTTATCTGTTATCAAAAGGCCACTATTAATTACTGAATGTTTGAATTTAACATTTGCCCTTCATGTAGTGTAGGTCAATGTTACATTCAAATATGCAGTAAATAGTGGCCTTTATCATAGTAAAGGTTTTACATTAATTTCACTTGACATTCACTGGAGCAAGTCTGTATGTGGTCTGTATGTGGTCATTCTGTGAAAAAGTTCTTTAAAAGTGTGTCAAATTCAACACAGTCCAGTTTCCACACTTGGAAGATGATATTTCAGAACTTCCTTGATCTTGAGAAGACTTAGTACAAAAGCCCAGAGCAATTTTTATTCAATAGGACCCTAAGTGCAAACACACTACTTGATTTCACCTGCAAAGATAAACACATCATATCAAGTATTGTAAGGTGACAAGGTGCGTGATGCCAAAAATATATATTTTTTTAAAGTCACAAGTTTATAGCTTATCCAAAGTAGAAAGTTCAAGGGGGCATGTTTTTCAAGATTGCTTCCCAAAGACACATGACATATGAAGGTAGCTCAAGCCTGCTGCTGCATTTTGCTGTATGAGGCCTCGATCCTGCAAACATGGGTGGGCTTAAATTTAAAGCATGAAGCCAGCACACAGAGTTGTCTGCAGGATTGGGGCTTTAGGCTCCAAAGTAATTGATTCATAAGGTTGGTCTGGATTTACAGCAGTGCAACTGTGAGAAAGATCTAACTCATTTGATGTGACTGTTTGCTATGGGGAATATATACAGCTTTTTTAAAAAAATAAAAAAGCATGTGCGGTATTGCCCGTATCAGGCCCAACTCTACAAACTTTCCATGCACAGAACTTTGCCTTCAATGGGACTTGTAGGATCAGACCTCAAAGGGAGATGCTCAGAAGACAATCAAGAACAGATATGCCCTGAACAACCTCACTTCATAGGACAGAAACATCAAAAACATTCATACTTTTTCCTGTTAAAAGAATACACTTTCTGTTTGAAAGCATAAAGACTAGTATTGCCCCTGTTCCTGGGTCTCAATCAGCAGTCATTTCTGTTCTGTGGTCCCCTCGGGAGTAGAATGTACCCTCTCTTCTGTACTAGAAAAGCAGGTACATTCACCCACCCAAGTTGTGTATTTTTTTCTCTCCATACTTTTCTGGAGTGAAATATGCAATAATCCTGAGTAGTTTGTGCATAACTTGTTTATGAATTAGAGCCTCTGGCTTCTATGGCCATTCCTGTGCGAATGCCTCCCAGGATTATCCTAGATTCAATATTCTGAACAAACACCCACAAGTAGGAATACATATTCCCTGTTTTAATAAGAAAGGCATTTCTTAAGCTACAGTATGTGACTTACTATAAGCAATCACATTTTCCATTGAAGCTTATTTTTTCATTCTTGTGTGCTTGCCTGCCAAGTGGGCTGTTTGTTGATGGGGCAGCATGAATGCCGACATGGGCAAGAACAAAAAGGAATCAGATTGTGCAGTAAGGTTACAGAGAGAACCTTTACCTCATACTTCAGAGTTTAAACCAATCTCTATTAGAGATTAGGATGAAACCTGATGTGGGAAGCAAATTGCTCCATATCTGTCTACTGTGGAGGTTCTTACACTTTCCTCTGAAGCATCTGGTACTGGCCATGTTCAGAGACAGAATATTGGTCTAGGTCGGGGTGGGCAAACTACGGCCCGCGGGCCATATCCGGCCCACCAGCCATTTTAATCCAGCCCTCGAGCTCCACTGGGGAGCGGGGTCTGGGGTTTGCCCTGCTCCGGCGCTCCAGCTGGGAAGCAGGGTAGGGGGTCGTTCCAAGCGGCTCCCAGAAGCAGTGGCATGTCCCCCCTCCAGCTCCTAGTCATAGGGGCAGCCAGGGGCTCCGCTCCGCACGCTGCCCTTGCCCCAAGCGCAGCTCCCATTGGCCGGGAACTGCAGCCAATAGGAGCTGCAGGAGCAGTGTCTGCGGACAGGGCAGCGCGCAGCAGAGCCGCCTGGCTGCACCTCCGGGAAGGAGCTGGAGGGGGGACATGCCGCTGCTTCCAGGGGTCGCTTTAGGTAAGCATCACCCGGAGCCTGCACCCCTGAGCCGCCCCCCCCCCCCCGCACTCCAACCCCCTTACCCAGCCCTGATCCCCCTCCCGCCCTCCAAACCCCTCAATCTCAGCCCAGAGCACCCTCCTACACCCCAAGCCCCTCATCTCCAGCCCCACCCCAGAGCCCGCACCCCCAGCTGGAGCCCTCACCACCCCCCTCCCTGCCCCAGCCCAGAACCCCATCCTGCACCCTGAACTCTTCATTTCTGGCCCCACCCCGGAGCCCGCACCCCAACCCCAATATCATGAGCATTCATGGCCCGCCCAGATGTGGCCCTCAGGCCAAAAAGCTTGCCCACCCCTGGTCTAGGTGAACCTGAGTCCTGATGCAGGATGGCAATTTTTATGTTCCTGTAGAACAGCTCAGCTTTTACACAACAGTAATCGCCTTTTACAGGGAAGCAATCCACATTCATGAATATTCTTTTTCTTCTACATATAACTGAATATATTCGAAGAAAAATATTGTATTGCTTCCCAAAGACACTAGAATTGCTACAATTCTTGTCAAGTATCGAGCACACAGAAAAGAGGCCCTGGGTTCTAATAGGGATGTTTAACTACTCTGTTCTAACATGAATTGGAGGAGCAGACAGAAGGGGGAATGAGGAAGAAGTACATATTTTATGGTTCAGAAAAGGGCTCCTCAAAGGGTGCTTATATTATTGCTCAGCTTATCTCCATATCATTGATGCTCATGGGTTGGACACAGACTAATTATTTGTAAGGACTTGAACACTGTTTTCCACAGTCCTGATTGTCATCCATATGTGACTTCAGGGATTTGGCCCAAAGAATTTATCACAGCAGAAGAAGAAAAAAAGTGAATTTAAAATTTGCCTCACCAGTCCAGATCATTGGTCCATCAATTCTGGTATCCTGCTTCCAGCAATAGCTAATGCCCAGTTCATGTGAGGAAAGTAGAAATAAGATACCTAAAACATCAATGTACCTAGAAAACTGTAGAATGAGGCACATGGGAAAATGTTTATTTCCTGATCTCCCAAGGAGTTGGGATACACACTGAGGCATGACATTTGATTACCCTTGTCTTAGCTTGCTAGTTTTACCAATAGTAATTAAATGCAGTCCTTTTTCAAATCTAGATACAGTTTTTGACTACAGGCAAAGTAATATATCTTTTCACTTGTTCCATATTTACTGACTATTAATCTTGAGTGGCCACTCTTGTCATATTATGGGATAGAGCCAAAAAGGAGGATTGTGTTCATTTACACACATTTTAAGACCAGGAGGGACTGTAATGATCATCTAGTCCAGGGGTTCTCAAACTGGGGGTCGGGACCCCTCAGGGGGTCACAAGTTTATTACATGGGGGGGGGGGTCGCAAGCTATCAGCCTGCACTCCAAACCCCGCTTTGCATCCAGCATTGATAACAGTGTTAAATATATTTAAAAGTGTTTTTAATTTATAAGGGGGGGGTCACACTCAGAGGCTTGCTATTTGAAAGGGGTCACCAGCACAAAAGTTTGAGAACCACTGATCTAGTCTGACCTCCTGAACATGACAGGCCATTATTAATGCATCTTAACTATCTTACCTGGTTTGGAATAAAACAAACTGCCTCTAACTCTGCCTTTTTTCAAGTTTAAACATTCCTAGCTTTTGCACTTGTTTGTTTGTAAGCCTCTGCATACTTCTAGCAATCTTTGTTGTCCTTCTCCAGAGTTGCTGCTAAAGTATTTGCAAATGATCAAATTCACTGTTAAAACACCATACCGGGTGATGTTAATGAGGGTCATATGGCTCTAAGCTCACCACACAATTTACAAGTGTGATTTTCCACAGTATGCTTTATCTGCCTCAGAAGAAAAAGGTTACAGAAAAAATACTCAATTATGGCAAGATTGTCACATTTCCCATCCATACAAGAGAATAAGGGGAGAAATGTTCCACCTTGTTTCTCTGCTTGGGCTACCAGCACCACTGGTCTGTAGAAGTGGGGAGAGAGCAGGCTCCACGGGCAGCTGCTTCTCCTTCCCACCCACCCCACTCCCAACATCCATTTAGATGGTGGAGGAGCAACTGGAGAAGGAGAGAGAATGGGTAGAAGTAAAGTGCTGCTAGTATGGGGCAGTAGCTGATTTGTTCCAAGGGGGAAATAAAGGCAAACCAGGGAAAAAATTGTGACTCACTCTTTGAAAGCAGTATAAACTAAACCAGAAAAGTCTCTTATTCCAGAATAAGAGTGTCCACATGGGGAGTTAAAGTAGCATAACTGTAAAGGTATAATATCAGTATATCTCCTCATGTAGACAGGACCTCAGAGCCACAAAGCTACATGTTCAATCTAGACCCTGTTACATGTATCTTACTCTGCAAGAAGTCCCATTGAAATCAGTGGAAATGCCTGTGGAATAGCATACTATTTTTGGAGAGTAAGCAGAGCAGCATCTGGCCCCAGGTAGTTTAGCAAAATGTGGAGAAGTCCTTCACTCAAAGTACTTCATCATCTAACTCTTTGGAAATACTTAGAGCCAGGAGTCCCGCTGGAGAAAGACCTAAGGAGAGTCTGTCCTCAGAGCAAACTTTACTCATTAGCTGCACCCGCTGATTCATTGCTTCTCTGCGCAGTTTCAGTGTCGTGCCTGGTTTTTTATTTGCTCGCTTATTTCTCTCCTTGACTTTGAAAGTTTGTTACATATTCTAAGAACCCTTTGCCTACAGATATTCTGCTGACATTGCTTATGAGATAATCCCCTTCTTATCTTCAGTTTGGACTTCTTGTTGCTAATAGACCATTCCATTCCTTTCAGTCTTGCATACCTCTACCTCTTTCATTTCTAAACTGTAAATCCTCCTAATCTCGTCTCACAATTTATGCTGCTAAAACCCTGAATTCTTTCGAGTACTCTGCTTTTTAAATCTGTCCATCAAGGGCTTGATTCTGCACAACACAGGTGCAGGAAAGGAAAACACGAGCAGGGAACTGAAGGCACAAGCCCAATTTCTCATTGAAAGCACTGCTGTGCAGCTACTCTGCTTACTAGAAGGAGTGAGATCAGAGAGGAGACCTCTTAGTCGAGTGCCTCATTTGCATATTGAGGATCACACTTAAAGCCATATAATTCTTCAAATATGCTCATTTTTACCCCACCCTGCCCCTGGTGTGTGGTTTTGTTTGTTTTTTTTGCACTCCACGCTTGAGTGTAAGTGAGAGAACACACAGGGGCTGAGGCATATTTTCACTTAGGCCTCATCCA
Source organism: Terrapene triunguis (assembly GCF_002925995.2). Lineage (NCBI taxonomy): Eukaryota > Metazoa > Chordata > Testudines > Emydidae > Terrapene > Terrapene triunguis. The sequence goes on from NW_020664436.1 coordinate 51,683,514, forward strand.
AAACCCATTGAAATCAATGAGAGACTTTCCCTTTGACTTCAGTAGGCACAGGGCTTAGCCCTCAGCACAGAGGCTCACGCTTAGACTGCATCAACACTCAAGCTGAAGGCACAATTCCCACCACAGGTAAACGTACATGTGCTACCTTTGATCGCACTAGTGCACAAAAAATAGCAGCCGAGCCATGGCAGCACAGGTGATGGGATGGACTAGCCACCCAAGTAAGTGCCTAGGATCCTGGCTGGGATTGTACTCAGGGCAGCTAGCCCCTCTCCTCACCTGCACCACCACAACTACGCTGCTATTGTTAGCATGTTAGCTCAATCAAAGCTAGCATGGCTCTGCTCCCCTAGCTGGAAATTACACCTTCACCTTCAGTGTCAATGCACCCCCTATTCTTAACCTCACTCCTCCCTGGCACTCCTTGGCTCACACTCAAGTTGAAAAACCACAGCTTTGTGCTCTCTGCAGCATGCACACCACCCAAGGACTGTCCAGACGTATGCTGTGTGATTATTACTATAATGCACACTTGCAGCAATGCTGGAATGCTATACATGGTGGGGGAGGGGCATTATTTTCTGACCCGGAGTTGAGGTTTGAGCTTATTGCTATAGTGCTGAACATATCTGCTGAAGCGAGGGCAGGTGGAGCAGTCAGTTACTCTGCAGAAGTGGCTTTAGAGATAGGCAGGTTAGATTTTCCGAGCTTTGCATGGGGACTAGATTCACAGCTCTCGGTATTAATTATGATGACAAACAGAAGCTGACACCTAGTTACTGGTATCCCAAGAGGAAAACACAGCCCCTTTTTGCCTGTTGCAGCAGCTGTTTCTTGGCAAAAGGACAAACAGTGATAGTAATTCCAGAGAGGTGTCAAAAGCCAAGAATCATTCATTATTTACTATTCAGATTAGGGGAAAAGATGGACAGAACATACACCGCTACCTCGATATAACTCGACCCGATATAACACGAATTCAGATATAATGCGGTAAAGCAGCGCTCCGGGGGGATGGGGCTGCGCACTCCGGTGGATCAAAGCAAGTCAATATAACGTGGTTTCACCTATAACGCGGTAAGATTTTTTGGCTCCCGAGGACAGCGTTATATTGAGGTAGAGGTGTATTAGGGTATGTCTACACTGGCAAAGTTACAGCGCCAACAGTTACAGCGCCGCTCAGCGAGCGCTGAAGGGAAACCGCTGTTGTGTTCACACTGATAGTTGCCTGCGCAATAGCGTGTTCACACTTTCGGCACTTGCAGCGGTATTCTGAGCGGTGCACTCTGGGCAGCTATTCCACAGATCATCTTTTCCTCTTCTGCCGCTAAGACTTGTGGAAAGGTGGAGGGGGTCATGGGGCATCCTGGATCCTGTCCCAATGCCCCGTGATGCACTGCTTCACATCCCAGCAATCCCTGTGCTTCCGTCCACATTTGGCACCATCTTTCAAGGGTTTGTGTACTGTGCTCCCTGCCTCTTCGGGCTGCAGGAATGGATCTTGAACTGTTGACCAGTATGCTGCTCAGTCTGACCAACACATCACAAGTGGCAGTGGAGTTATTCCTTAAACTACAAAGACAAGAGGAGTGGCTTATATTTCTCTACTTCTCCTGGACACTAAATCCAACCACTCAGAGCCAGCAAAGTGCAGGTTATCCACATTTTCTTCCCAGAAATGTCTCTCTTTTACCCACATTTGTCACTGCCGTGGAGCAATGAGTTCTGCCCCTGCCAAACAGGAATCCTTTCATCATACTTGGTGTGGCATATAGCCCAACGGGAAGCACTGGCAAATGTTCTATTTTAAAATTGTAATTTTCAGAGATTTTAGTGTAAGTGTACAGGAAACAAGCATTTAGTGTTCTACAGAAAGAAAATCATTAAGGGCCCAGTTCTGGTCCAGAGTCATGGCTGTGACCAAAGACCTGAAGATGCCTGTGCCCCACCTGTGTGCTCTCCTGATGTTGTCCACGCCTCCTGCATAAGCTATCACCATCCTCCGGCTGATCTAAGTTATGCTCTGCTGCCAATGACCTAAAGGATCTGTTATGACAACAACAGATTGTCAGGGCACAGGAAAGGCCTAGTATTCTTACTTGGGACAGGTGGGCTTAGGCGCTACTAAACCAACTCTCCATCACAGGAAGATCCCCCTATACTAGGGTTCTCCTCTTGTGTCTGGATAACCCAGTTTTTGGATCATTTTGCACTGGTGGTATGAAACATAAAGCAGCCACAGCACAGCCAAAGATCAGGGCCTCTGTCTTCAGTTCCACCTGTGCAATCCAATTAAAATCACTGTGTGTAAGTGAAGTCAGAATTTGGCTTTTTGTGTACATGGATATTAGAGTGATACAATATTTTATATAAGACAAAGGCAAGAGACTTATGAAACAAGAATAGAAATATATTAATCATATCTACCTTTACCTCAAGAGGAAAGAAAGCTTATATATATAGCATATGGCTGGAATAGCAAACTTGCTGTATTTTTGGCAGGTATTCATAATTCAACATAACATGCAGTGCTGCTCACAAACCGATGGGTACTCTGTTTCGATGCCTCCACATACATTAACATGTATTCTGAGAGAGAGGTTTAGTCAGTTCCCTCTTTCACATTCAGCTGTGCAGGGATTGCACTCTCAAACCTCGCCTCACACTTTTCAGATATGTAGTGTTATGCATACGCTTGAAACAGGAAAAAATTGTTCTAGTGTTGGGTTGCCCCTGAAAACCCTATAGTACAGCAGTTGCCAGGCATTTTATTGACTGAATGTGAGTCACATGACTAAGGTACCACACACAGCTTGGAGTTCGGGCCTTGGTCCAGTGGGAGCTGCTGGTGTTCAGCACCACAAAACAAAATCAGGTCACTCATTCAGGTGCCTAATTGTGGATTTATGTCCCTAATTTTAGGCACCCAGGCTTCCTTTCAAGAATAATGTCTTTTTTTCCCTTCCTTTCAGTGACCTGGCTAGTGCTGAGTGAAATTTTCCCTGGTGGGATCAGAGGACGGGCCATGGCTTTAACCTCTAGCATGAACTGGGGTATAAATCTCCTAATCTCCTTGACATTTTTGACTGTAACTGGTAAGAATTCTTTGTTTCTTCTTGGGTGTATATGCCCATTACCGGGCATTGTGATGCTTTCTCAGGGTGTCTAGCATTGTATGTCACCGTGTTAGCCCTGTGCCTCAGCATAAAAGGGAACTGATGATGTTAAACTGAGTGACGACTCCCTGCCACTCCTGTTGGTTAGCCAGCCCCACAGATCCCTCAGGACTCTGCCAGTCCTAACTTTGCCTTGCAGGTTAACCCTTGGTGCACTTCAGTTCCTGAACCAGAAGCATCTTCCTGCAGCATCTAGCCAGTCACTGGACGCTCACAGAAATTACCAAGTGTGCTGGCTCTAAAGAGACACACTAGCTTGCTTGATTTAACCAGGAATTCACACTCTACTTAACACAACAGCATTGAGATGTACTTACAATGAAACAAAGAAGTTTATTAACCAAGAACAGAAAGTTATGTGATACTAAGCAGAGATAATACACAGAAAATGGTTACAAATAAAACAAAAGTATTATCACACTTTCTAGTGACAAACTTAATGGGCTACAATCCTTGTCTAAGGCTGTCTTCTCAACTACAGCCACTTCTTAGTGTCACCAACCCACCATTCATGGATCGGTGGTTCATGGTTACAAAGAGTACTGACCTCTCTGTCCCCTCAGTGATGGATAACCAAAGCGTCTTTTTGCTTCTCCTTATATTCCCCAACGTTGGTCCTTTTCACTAGTCAGGATGAACCCCTGGGGATCAGACTCCAGTGTCTTCCTATGCTGATTTCTCATCCCCATGTTAATTTGCTCCTCCTGTGTACCTCCAACACAAAATGAACTGTCCAATGTTTCTGGCATCACCATGCTCACTTTACATCAGAAAGAGGGAGATAACTGTTCTCCCTCTTGTCTGGAAGAAAACCTGTTTCTCCCTTTGGTTACAGATTTTAAAGCTTAATATCAGTAAGTATCCATAATTCCTCCTATAGTATTAATACATACGTTTCACAATGATACTAATGACCAGTGCATCACCAGATTTCATTTGACATCTCACACAACATTCTTTACAGATAAACACTGTGACAGCAATATGTGAGGTGTAGTGAGTTTTTCAGGCCTGACAAGAGCTGCTGATGCAGTAGTGAACTACCAATGTGCCTGTGTATCACAGGCACAATGAACCTTTCCCATATGGACAACATAACAGTCACTGAAATGTTAGAAATAAAATGCAAGGGCCAAATTCAGAGGTGATTTGCTGGTGAGTGTTCCAGACCCCACAGAGAATACACTAGATCAATTTAGACTTCAACTGAAGCCCTCACTGCCTTCCACTCACGCACCCGTAAGTAGGGGATAAATATGCCTGAGGAAGCATAATGGAATCAGAGTACGGGACTAACTTCTATTACCTCTGAATCTGGCCACAGGTCTCTTACTCTGGCTATCAAAGATCTCTTCACTAATAAGCTATACAAATAATAGTTAGGACTCAATCCTGCTTCCCCTGAAGTAATGGAAGTTTTACTCTAGACTAGTGCTGGTTGAAAATTTTCCAGTCAAATGTTTTTCCATTTAATCAAAACTGACACGTTCCTGCCAAGTTTCAATTTTGATGAAGTTCTGTTTAGGAAAAAACTGGAAAAAAGTGTTTTGATAAGCCTGAAACATTGTTTCAACTGTATCAGATTGAAATGTTATGATTTTTTGTTTTGAAAAAAAAAAGACTGTTTATAAATTATAATATCACAAAATAATAAGAAGAAATAACTAAAATGATTTGATCAACCTCAAACAGTTTATTTCCAGAACTTTATTTCACCAGAAGTTTAGAAATTTTTTGGTTTTAGACCATTTCAAACAAAAACGAGTTTCCAAATGTCAGATTTCCTTCCTCCCCCCCCCCCTGCAGAACAGAGTTCTGTTCCTGCAGAACAGAGTTTCAACCAACTAGAGTTCAGCAGAAGCAGAGTAAGCCCTCAGCTGGTTATCTTGGAACTCACTGCAGGTCTGGTAGAGTTCAGTAATGTTAGATAGAGTGCTGAGATTAGATTATCAAAAAGAGGTACGATCCAGACTTAAAACAGGGTAAGGAAAAATAGACTGCTTTTCCCTAGTTAAAATGCAAGAGAAATTTCAGGCCAAATTCTGTTCAGTTAAATGAGTGTAAATCCACAAAAATTCGACTAGCAAAAGTGGAGTTAGTCAGTCAAAAGACTGAAGGTGCATTCAGGTTCCATTGAAGCAAGCAGGAGTTGTACTTGCATATCTGAGCGTACAATAGAGCCCAGAGTGTCAGCCTTAACTTTCAGCTCATGACACAAATTGACAGATGCTAGGAGATTGTGATTCTGATCTCTTGTATTCTCCATTGTTCCAAATGTATTTTCAAAAACTGGTTATTCACTGGAACCAACAGGAGTTAACTCCTTGATCCATTACTGGCACAGAGTGGACTATCAGCAATGGAAGTACTGGAAACTGCCAGCATGAAAGGATTAGTTAGAGCTGGCAACTACAACTATGTGAAATATGTTATTTTGGCTTCATAAAATGTTCGCATCAAAAATACATTTCAGAGCCTCTGACCTTTCTGACCTGCACCAGTGGTTACCAGACCTGCTATTGGGGGATAGCAGTTAAAAGTCAAGCCAGTAGAACATGGCTGAATTCTATTTGTGGTTTCCTAGTTTGCTTGCACAAGGCTGGAACTAGGGGTGCTGCCGCATCCTCTGGCTTGAATTGGTTTCCTTCCATTATATGCAGGGTTTATAGTTTGGTTCAATGGCTCTCAGCACCCCCACTATACACATTGTTCCAGCACCCCTGCACCAGGCACCAATTAAAAATATAAGTTTTCCTTGTGGCATAACAGTTACTTACAGATACGAGGGCTCAGTGCTGTCAACCCTGAGTTCAGTGGGACTGCCTAAAAAAACCCTCTTGTAATACTAACAAAACATATTTTTTTTCTTTTATAGACCTAATTGGTCTGCCATGGGTGTGTTTCATTTACTCAATAATGAGTCTAGCATCACTGGCTTTCATCATTGTGTTTATACCAGAGACAAAGGGATGCTCTTTAGAGCAAATATCCATGGAACTAGCTAAACAGTAAGTATCAAGTGTATTTGCATCCCCACCACACTCCTAGTTAACTTGTGGCCTTTTACTGCCAGATTAATAAACGGAAAGTTACTTTAGGTTTGCTTGCAAGATCAAACTCCTTGAGGGTTTGATCCTTCGTTCACTGAAGTCAATGCAAACCCCTCATTTATTTCAATGGTGAAGGACCAGGCCCCAAAAGAGGATTTACAGTCTCCCACTATCAACTTCATTGTGATGAATAAGTAAACAGTAAGAGTATCTAGACTAGAGGTCAGGTTCTCCCAGTATATTCCAGCTGCTTTGTATCAGAACAAAAGAGGAAGAGTGCACTAGTGAATCTGTCCTTTAATGATGGGGAGGACATCAAAAGCTTCAGAGATTCAGATGAGTTTTAAGCACACAAAAATCCTGATCTGAAAGAACCTTCCAAATTGCTCAGGTCTGCAGATTCGTTGGGGATATCTCACCAAAAAAGACCTACCAGGAGGTCTTGTGTATGTCCCTACTCCGTTGTATAGGGCAAACTCCAGCACAGCAATAGTGGAGTTAGATGGCTACATGGGAATGAGGATACTTGCACATTTTCCTTCTGCCTGGTTCATTCTGACCATCCTTTATGTGATGGAGCTCCATCTGCTACCTTCCATAATGCATAAGCAGAGGAGGTCCTATGTGATTACATATTTAACAATGAACCCCCAAATCTCGTAGGGGCACAAAGTTACAGTTCTATAGTATTTATATGCTGTATCCACATTCTTTAGGTAGGAGCTTCACTGATCAGAAATTAACTGATGTCTTTTAACAGTGCGCTAATTTTTGTGTGTGTCCCCTGAAAATCTTTGGAGGGATAAACAGGACTGAATTGTAAAACTCAGGACTTTCCTGACTTTTCTCAAGATGTGCTGCAACCCTACATAGGGCACAGGACTGCAAAGGACCTCCTGGGTCAGAGACTTCATAGGGAATCCAATCATATAAGCCTGTTCACAAACTTATCAAGCTCCATTTTAAAAACTAGTTCAGTTGCTTGTCCCATTACTCCAATTGGAAGGCTGCTTCAGGCAGGGCTGGCTCTAGCTTTTTTGCCGCCCCAGGCAAAAAAAAAAAAAAGGCGGCCGGACTGCTAAAGCAAAAAAACCCCCCAAAAACCGGCAGCCGCAGGAAGCGCGTGGAGGGCGGTCAAGGCGGCTTGCAGGGGGGTGAAGGGCGGCACCCGCCCGCTCCCTCCGCCTGTGGGCAGCCAGGCGCTGCAGCCCGCTTGCAGCCGGGCGAGAGGGGCTCCCCCCTCCGGCCTTGGGGTGCCTCTCCCGGCCAGGCAGGCTCCAAGGGGGTCGACACAGGCAGCGCCGGCTGGGGTCTGCGACCTCCGCTTGGGGCCGGCATTGCAGCGGGGCTCGGCACAGTGCAAACGGCGCCGGGATCAGTTGGGTCTGCCCCTCCGCTGCCCGCCGGGCCACCGCAGAATCCTCCCTCCCTCCAGTGCCTGCCGGGCCGCCGCAGAACCGTCCCTGCCAGCGCTGCCCACCGGGCCGCCGCAGAACCCTCCCTCCTTCCGGTGCCCACCGGGCCGCTGCAGAACCCTCCCTCCTTCTGGTGCCCGGGGGCTGCAGGAGGTGATGGCTCAGCCGCTCCTTTAAAGGCGGCTCGGCCGGGCCGGGCTCAGAGCGGCGCGGGAGGCGGAGGCCGGTGCAGGCGGCGGGGAGTGGCGCGTCCCGGGGAGCCCGGCGGCACGATGAGCAGCGGGGATCACTACTTCCTGCCCCCCGGGTCGGGGTCCATGCCCCTTCAGGGCTGGGCTGGGCTGGGCTGGGCTGGCCGCCCCAAGATTGGCCGGAATGCCGCCCCTTACAATGTGCAGTCCCAGGCACGTGCTTTCTCGTCTGGTGCCTGGAGCTGGCCCTGGCTTCAGGGCCTCACGCCTCTGATGGCGAGAAGCCTTTAGCTACACCAGCTGTCTGCTTTAACAAAGATCAGCCTCAAAGGAGTCCAACATCATGGAAAAAGAGGTAGGAAAATCACAGAAAAAGGTAGTTGGCCACTGTAATTCTTATGGGGTCATGTTACAGATGTTATAGGGTGAAATCCTGGCCCCACTGAAGTCAATGGGAATTTTGCTATTGTCTTTATTGGTGAAATCCTGGTCCCATAGGATTCTTTTGGCTAATCAAACCAACCATTATCTGAATTTGAGTAGACTATTGCTATCCAATCTCTGCTGCTGCTCTGTGCCCCTTCACTAAGTACTACTAATTTGAAGGACAGGATATAACAAGTTCTACTGGCTGGATGTTGACATGAGAAAAATTCTTATAAGAAATAAGACATTTTTGACAGTGAGGGTAATTAGCCATTGGAGAAACTTATCAAGGGAGATTCTTTATGACTTGGAGTCTTTAAAGCAAGACTGAAGGTCGGCTGTTCTCAGTGGTGGCAGATGACAGAACAAGAAGCAATGTCTCAAGTTGCAGTAGGGGAGGTTTAGGTTGGATATTAGGAAAATCTATTTTACTAGGAGGGTGGTGAAGCACTGGAATGATGGAGGTGGTGGAATCTCCATCCTTAGATGTTTTTAAGGCCCGGCGTGACAAAGCCCTAGCTGGGATGATTTAGTTGGTGTTGGTCCTGCTTTGAGCAGGGGGTTGGACTAGATGACCTCCTGAGGTCTCTTCCAACCCTAATCTTTTATGATTTTATGGATGTCTTTCTGACCTTAAAAATCTGACCTTTCTGACCTTAAAAATCAATGAACTTGAGAATAGGATAGGGTAGTTGCTGACGATCAGTCTGAGAAATACATATTTATTGGACAAGATTTAAGGACTCAATCTCCTTTGCTCTCACCTTTCTCCTCTATCATTAAACAAACTGCAGAAAGAGAAAGAATCATTACAAAGATCAAAGCTAGCAACATGCAAGTGTCTGTTACACATGGCATAATAAAGTACACCTCTACCCCGATATTACGCTGTCCTCGGGAGCCAAAAAATCTTACCACATTTTAGGCGAAACCACGTTATATTGAACTTGCTTTGATCCGCCGGAGCGTGCAGTCCCTCCCCCTCTCCCCTCCCAGAGTGCTGCTTTAGCCGCGTTATATACAAATTCATGTTATATCGGGTGGCGTTATATCAGGGTAGAGGTGTATTTTCCTTTCTTCATCTAATTCAAATTTAAAAAGAAAAAAAAGTTAAGCAAAAACTGCCACCTAGTGGATAAGTAGGGTAACATGCTCCCACAGTTCATGGGACCATGTCTTTCTCTTCAAAGCTCCAAAGATATTTTTGTTTCTGAATAAATAGTAAAGTAACTAAAATACTTACACAGACAAAATTAAGCTGTAGGAATCCTGTGTCAAAACTAAAGCGGTCCGAGTGATATCCCAACAGTCTAGTCAACGAATTTGCCAATTTTTGTTCCTTACATTACTCAGCAAATAATGTTTTACATGATAAGCTGTAAAAACTGTTTATTGAATAAATCTATTCAACAAATCCTTGAAGCAGCTATTGAATGTATTACTAGCAAATGATTGTGCATTATGTGACCAGCTGTCATCAAAACTTATTTCTGTGTCACTGAACTGGCCAAAGAGGTAGAAATATTTACAAGGGGAGAACAAACCTTGCCCATTTGATTGAATGCTAAATGTTTCTTCTCTTTCAGGAAGTATACAAAGAGCTCCATTTGTTGGATGGGCCAACATAGAGAGAAACTAGTGCCAATAGAACTTCCGAAGAGAGATCATCATGAGCCGTTCTACTAGACTGGAGAAGAATATTTGTCCAAGGGCAACCAAGACAGTTTCTCTAGAGAAATAAGCTCAAAACCATTCTGCAATACTGATGCTACTACACAACACTTAGTCTGTACTCCATTCTTTAGTAGCTTTATATTGTCACTGAAAGAAAAACATTTAAGATTTTTGTAGTTTAAAGTTTATTAGAATGGCTTAAAATAAGTAAAGCCAACATTCCTCACCTCCTCCAAATTAACCCACCTCTGAAATATGGGAGGTGAATGCGTATTGAAATAAAACAATTACGATATTTAACATAGGGATAACCACACTCCTAACTTCTTCAACTTGTGGGGATCCTCAGGGAGATGGAAAGGATTGATATCTCCTCTATCCTAGCAACTGGAGTCAGGAACAATCAGAGTTGACTTCAAGATCACTTTGTGTTGCAGCACAGATCACATTAGACCGGAAGCCTTGAATATATAAAAGGAAGAATCTATGCAGTGCAGTTAGCAGCTAGCAGCTTTATTATTCACATCTGGCCATGCTGGAGGTCTCCATGACTCTCTCAGCACCCTTGGCCCAGCATGCACAAGGTTTTGTGTGAAACGTGGATTGGATTTCACTGTCTACTTTAGTTATTCCAGAGTCAGGAACATGAACGTGATCTTCCCCGAACAATCACCACTCAACCTGCGTTAGGCACTAGCTAGCTCACGGTCAGTTGCTTTGCTGAGCAGTAAGCTTGATTAACTTTTAAAACAGCAGCAATAGCCATTAAAGCTACGTTGCTGAACTTCTAGACTTGGGATGCTTGCTAGACTGGTACCTGCTAAAGGAGTACTTGGAAAAAGCAAATCAGCAGGACACAAATAGCCATTTTCCAGTGCCCTCTTACATGCTGAAACACATAGGACTTCAATCTGTATTCAGTGGTGACCATAACTAACTGGTTGTATTGCTTAGAAATGTCAAGCTGTAGCTTTCACCAAATGCAGCCTCCAGTACTCAACAAAAGTATGTGGAGTGGCCATGGTGGTTACCCTGGATAGCTCAAGTGGAGAAACTTCTACTCTCTTTGCCTAGAAGGTCATTAATGTTCTGGTAGAGTGAGCTCTTAGAAAACAAATAAGTGACCCAAACATATGGGTATCAAGTCTTTTTTTTAGGGAAATCCTGATGGCTCATCGCAATCATACAGTGGAGTCTCTTCTCCTCATGACCAGGATTTAGTCAAGGAATCAGAAATGATACCTTCAGTTGATATTTGAATGCAACTTTGGGCAAGAAATGTGGCACTGCTTTAACTACTCTCATCTCATTGAAAAACCAGATTTTTTTGCACAAGAGGAACCGTAATTTTCCGACCCATCTGGCCAAAGCTATAGGCCTACTCAGGATACAGGTTCTAAAGCAATTAAGGATTCAAGAAGTGCATATATTAAAGCATTGAATACTAAGTTCAAATCCCATAGAAAAGCTAGAGAATAGTCAAAGATACAATTTACTAGCAGCTATTAGGAATTTAGCTACCTCAGGCTGTGAGCCTACTGATCACAGCTTCACCTTATCCTGCAGGCAGTGGAGGGCTACAGCCTGATCTCTCAGAGAATTGACATCAAAACCCTACCCAACCTTTTTATACAGGAAGTAGAAGTCGTAGTCCATCCTCCTGCCAACGCAGGAGTTTTAATACCATGATATTTTCCAGAGCTTTCCTTGTTTTAAAGGTCACAGGCCCTGGAACTTCCACCAAAGCCCTTAGATCATTGCTCCAGAGACTGGTAAAATCTCATGGTTGGCCATTTTTTCCTGACACTGGTGTTGTCAATACTCACATTACCATGAGTGTCAATTTTGGGCTGAATTCTGATCAATCAGACAGATCAAGAATTTTGCTTGAGTCATCTGCAGTTTCCCTTTTTGAGCAGAGCTATAGTCACTGCTTGCAATACAGAGGTATTGCTGTGCGCTCTGAGTGCGGCAGAGCCCCAGAGCAGGCACAGCACAACAGGGTGAATCCAACCCTTCTATTGAGCCCAGCAGCAGGTTCCTCAAACTCCCCCTTTCCCTCCAAAAGCACTACACTGCAGAAAGGAGGAGTTAATAGAGGTTGGAACCTCACCTGCAGGCTGGAGCCAGGAGGCAGCTGTTGGAATTTTGGGGGCAGCTGGAGTTGTGCAGTGAGAAGCTAAGGAGTGGGGAGGGCCAGAGACAAGTGGAATCCAGGAGAGCAGGATGTGTGCACACACATACATTTTGTAGGCATTCAAGTTTGAATTTTCAACCTGCCATTGTTATATACACTTTGAAGATGGCAAGGGGGTGTGCAAAAGCCAGACCAAAACTTACAATTTATTCACCTTTTGAAAGTCTCAGGAAATTTTGGGTTCAGACTCATGATTTTCAAACTCTTAGGGTTGGCCATACTGTAACTCAGCCTGAATTTTCCTTCCCTTAAGGCAGTATAGGCCGGTTAATAATACTAGTGTCCTTCCCTATATTAAATGCTCCACTTTGGACTATTGAAACTGAAGAATATTAAAGGTTATAGTGTACTGTTTATGCCATGTGTTTATTTTGTGTTTCTCACCACGTGGATAATAAAGAATCTAGGCTGTTATGTTTTATGTTTTGTTTGTGTGTTAAACACACACCAGACAGAAAAGCAAAAAGAGACAGATTCACTTTCATTTTCTCATGCATTAGCAAAATATTGTGCTAGGGCTGCAAACACTGCAATGTTGAAAAAATACAGTGAAATTAAACAAAGTCACAGAATATTCCTGTTGCTCCTAGACAGTTGCACAAATGTACTTTTAGAAAAGAAGGTTTGGACCACATGTAATGCAACAGTGTTCTATTATTTATATGAGGCTGTTCTCTGGGCTTCCACGTGCAACTAGTTTTCTCATTTTTAACTTTTTGGCACTGGAGGAGAGTGATTCCCCAATCAGCAGATCCCCTCATGGCTCAAGATGGGGTAGCAGGCTCTCATCACCTGGAACCTGCTGCCAAACACCACTCCAGCCCTACTGTGGCCCACTTCTTCTCATGACTCAGCTCTTTAGCCAGGTCACTTATAGTCCCTCCTCTTCCTGGGGTAACAGGAAGTCCTACCAATAAATTATTCAATGACCTTGTGTTAGGTCTTCAGCCCCTGACTCTGGTCTCTGTCATCCTTACACTCCTTGTCTCAGAGCCTCACAACATCTCTACCTTCCCAGGTTCCACAGCCTCTCTAGGTTCACCCTTTTTTCAAGGAAGGGGCTTCCAGGTGTCCCCTCTAGAATTCCCAACAAATTCCAACTAAAACCACGAACTTAAACCGCTTCTATCCCCCTCAGGCTCAATTTCTCCTCTCTCTTAAATTACCATGTTCAGCTAAGGAAGTGCCATTCCTTAGCTGAACATGGAGTCCCAAGGCTACCTCTCTTAATAACTCCTATTTCAAGGCCCACCACAGAAGCTACCTCCCTCCTACAGCTTTCTCCTAGTTATCCTGCTACCTAACTTCTATCAGACCTAGTTCAAAGAGAGGGAACTCTCAATCTTCTAGGTGTGTTCCCCCCCACTAAGCTCTCTCTCTGTCAGCCTTCCTTTCCCAGCTCTCCAATAATTGCAATCAAGCCACCAAGTCAGGATCAGCAGGAGAATAGTTGCTGCATCACAGGTCATGCTGAGCTGCCCCCACCTCCACCTTAACGGGCCAGCTAGCCTCTGACAGCCACTGATCCTGCACTGAGCTCTACCCAGACAGACCTCTAAGCTCTCTTCATAGTTACACTTGTAGAGAATTATTATCATATTCCAGTCAGGCAGCTTTGGGCAAGTTATCTTTTTTCACGTCATCCATTTCAGTCCTTCAATCATTCTTGTTACTTGATGAATGATTTGCTCCCAATTTGTCAACATCTTTACATTACTAAGTGCCCAGGAATAAATGCAGCTTTCTTAAGTTGTTATAATCTTAGCAATAGCATTTGGCAGGAGACCATCAGCTTCCTGATTTGTGCCTCTATATCTTCACGATGCCTCTACGCAGGTAGTCCAAAGCTGTATTGGTTTATTATTACCACCATACTACATTCTTTCTACAGGTCTCGTGTAATTTACTTTCCACTATCAATCACTTGGTCCTTTGCAGCATTACTGTTTTCTAAATAAATGTCTGCCACTGAATATTGGTGTTATACCCTGCAAGTGTTCCCACAAAAAAAGACAATTGGCTGAGGAAATCTCATGGCAGTTACCTCCCAACCCATTCTCATGAAGGACTGGAAATGTTTGTGCCCCAGTTCTCACCTCATATTCCCCATTGACTGGGAACCTGGCAGAAAGAAAGAAAGAAAGAAAGAAAGAAAGAAAGAAAGAAAGGAAAAATTCTCTGGGTGCTGGGACAAAGCCACCATTAACTTTGCTGCAGCTTTCTAACTGGACATCCAACATCTCCAAAATGAGATAATGTAGACTGTAGCTTTCCTTTTTACTGTGCAAAGCTCTATGCAGCCCTATCCCCCTGGAATTCCAGTAGGGGGATTTACACAAGGTCACAGTGAATGATGTATGATGGCACAGAACTGGCATTTCCATCTCCATGGTCCACGTAAGTAGGGTCCCTTTTGGGATGGAAGTGGAGGGGAAGATAAGGATCTATACATCTAATCACAGGGGCCTTTTGTATTATTTCTGTCTTAACACAACCTCCCAATTTGCAATTATCTGGAAATTTAACTATCACACATTTTGTCTCCTCTTCCAGATCTTTAATAAAGATATTAAATAAAATGAACATGAATCACTGCAGCAGCCCATCGTATGCCTTCCCCCCATCTTGATACATTGCTGTTTCTTTATCCTTCATTCACACTCCATCAGGCAGCTTTCACTCCAAGTAACTACTAATATCCAAGCCAATATTTTTTTCTCAAATTAATTTTAATGAAAATCCAGAAATATTTCATTGACTGCACCCAATTGATTTATGATTTGATACAAAAGAAGCAAGCAAGGCCACCTCTTGCAGTTGCATACCCCAAACTCTCCTTCAGCAGTTAAGGACTGAAGGATCACAACCCAGCCTTTATACCATGATTTTGTTCTTTAGAAACCCATCATATTTACTGCTCATTGTCCTGTTATCTAAATCAGCATGAATTCAGAAGTGCTGCATTCCTCACACACTGAACCTGAAAGTGAATTATGCAGCACCTCCAAACTAGCACCACTAAAAACTTGATACCATCATGCATTTCTTTACACATTTTACATGAACTGTTTTAGAAATTATAGAGTTCAAAAATTGTCCCTATAAGTTATTTTTCAGAAATGAACAATTGGTTCAGTGATCAGGGCAAAAGCCTGGCACAGGGGAGTCCTGGATTCATGTCCTTCCTCTGCCACATGTTCTCTGTATGACCCTGGGAAAGTCATTTAGAGATAGATTCACAAAGTGGACCAACACCTAAGTCCTAGGTCTTCTGCCATCTTCTGGAATTCACAGCCTCAAGGTAGGCACCCAGGCTCCCTATACATTGTAGAGTCAAGTGCCTAAGAAGGGGAAGCTCAGAAGCCAGCAAGCTGGGCAGGGAGATGTCTAACCTAGCCAGCAGTGAAATGCAGAGGAAAGGGGTGGAACTGAGGTCCCTGACTCACAAAGGTACCTCAGCACTAACTCCGATTGAGGTGGGCCTTAAGTACCTGAGTGACAGGTTGGAGGTAGGAACCTATGTCCACTTAGGATTTGGCCTCCTCATCCCATTATAGCCAATATCCCAGTGGCTACAGTATTCACCTGCTCTGCTATAGAGCAGGAACTTGAACCCAGGTCTACCTGATTCCAGGTGAATGTGCTGACCACATTATGGGGAATTCTGATGTGCGTATCTCTCACTCTCTTCTGTTGAAGATGGATAAATAATTAGTCACTAGGCAACAAAACACAAGAGACTAATTTTATAGCCCAGTGGTTAGGGTACTCACATGGGTTGCGGGGAAGAGTTGGGTTCAAGTCCCTTCTCCAATAATTAACTATTTATACAAATCTTCAACAGGAGAGACTGAGAGAAAGCCACCCCAAATACTAATAAGCTGGTAGTTTGGGCACTCACCTAGGATTTGGTTGACCTGGGTTCAAAACTTTGATCCAAATCAGGCAGAGTGGGGATTCAAACCTGGGTCTCCCTTCACCACAGGTAAGTATCCAATGACTAGGCTATTGGGTACTTGGGAATTTGTGTGTCCCTGCCCAACCTGCTCAGTCCCAGCTGTTTTGTGGGGGCTAGCAATGCTCTGAGTACACCTACCCAATGGGCCCCAAAGGTGGGGTGGGTGAAAAACCAAATTTGCAAATTCTGCTGAGGATCAGGTGTGGTTGCTCCCAGCAGCTCATTAGGTGGTGGGAGGAGGGGGTGTGTGGCAGCAAGACAGCTCTGTACATTCCTACTGGCAAAAATTTAGCCTGGCATATATGGGGACTTGAGCACCAACAGAGTTAAGTGGCAGCTGAGCAGTGGTTTTGTGAACGTCAGTGGCACTTAAATGTTAGACTTAGGTGCCTAAAGAGGTAGTTACATGCATAAGTCCCTTTATTTGTAAAATATGGATAACAGCACTTCTCTAGCTCACAGGGGTGTTGTGAAGATAAATAAGAATTGTGAGGCACTCAAATGCTATGGTGATGGGGAACAGATAAGTTCCACTTCAGATAGATACATAGCTGCTTAATTTCTTAGTATGATAAATTCAATATAAATACTTAAGACAGATGATACATAATTTTATTAGGCACATTTACTTAACAGTAACGAACAAGATTGGCTACCACATTTGCTTCCCCCTTCCTCCCTCATCTTGTTACCGCCGTTGTTCTCCATGACTTTTCAAGTCACTCCCACTGGTTCAGGACACTCTAGAATCCATAAGATATTATACAAACATGCCAATTTGTGTTTGCAAGTATTCCTTTAACTGCCTTTTAACCAACATCTGTAGATATATTTCTCTTTTCATCTGCTTAAAGATACATTTTTAAAATGTTTCTCAGTGATTTTAGACTCAGTTTAGTTTCTCACTTTTATTGAAGGCCAGACATGCTCTCCCTACCCTCACACACTACCTTCATTGATACAACTATAAAAACCATTCTTATTTCACTTAATGCCTTTGGCTACCAGTAATTGATTCTGCCTTTTGACTGCTGGATATTCTTTTCCTCTACCAACCATGACTGTATATTTACTGTTTGTTTCCCTTCCTCTGCCATTTCCACATGAAGACACAATGGCTGTTCCCAACTCCTTCCATTTCTGTGCTTTAGCTATAATTTCTTTAGGGTGCTCTATTTTTGTTTCACATTTATGGATTTCATGTACTATGGAAGTTCACAGTATTTTTTTTATGACTCAAGTTAAGGTTGTACACCACCTCCGGCACCAAATATGCACTTTGTGTTAATTTCTGAAGGTTCAGACAGGGGAAAATAGACATATACATTTATACATATTTATTGTAACTTTTAAAAGTAACATTTTCATTTACTTTAAGTATTCACCCCTCTTGTGTTCCATATGTGCATGTGTTAAAAGGATAAATACTGGCTTTCAAGTCCAAAATTAAAACCAATGAAATTACATGCTAGAGCCAAGCTCTGTTGCTTGTTGGCAGTTCTTGTCAGGATAATACTATTATACAGTACCAATATGACACAGGACTTGGTTAGTTTTCAGAAATAGCATGGTAAATACATTGCTTCGCTTCGGCTCCAAGAAGATGATCTTTCCTTCACGGTCAGTCACCAGGAACAAGCTCATGCAATGGCTCCTTTTTCACATCCAACCAGTAGACAAGGGTTGTTCGTCTTTTCTACTGAGGCTTCTTCAGAATGTAAGCTTTTCCCGTCACCTAAAGATGAAAGCTCATCGGCCATTATGCTTAGAAGCATATTCTCTTCAACACGACAGCAAGAAAACTGTTAAAATCTGGCATTTAGTTAAGAGAACTAAGAATATAACAAACCAACTTCTGCCCTCTGATACACGTATGCAACTACCACTGATTTCAGTCTAGCCCTCTGCATATTACTTTATACACACACACTACAAGTAGGAACAAAAGTATCAGCAAAAGACTACACTTACATTGTTTCCAAATTAATTTGCAACTATACAATTTTAATTGTAATAGAAAAAGGGGAAAGGAATATAACAACAGGTA
Source organism: Terrapene triunguis (assembly GCF_002925995.2). Taxonomy (NCBI): domain Eukaryota; kingdom Metazoa; phylum Chordata; order Testudines; family Emydidae; genus Terrapene; species Terrapene triunguis. The sequence continues at coordinate 51,701,648 of NW_020664436.1, forward strand.
TTAAGAGAGATATTTTCCAAATTTTTATTTGTGCACATTCATCAAGTGAAAAAGGTAACTTTTACAGCTTCTTTGGTGCCCAATATTCAGCATACAAAAATGTAAAAGACTATTCACAAATAAAACACAAGCTCAAACTAAAAAAATGTTTGAAAGGTAGTGCACATCGTGACAGGTTCACTTATGAATACACAGAAATTACTGCAAAAATAAATAGAACGTCTTTTTAAAAGCAGCAATTTCATATCTTGTAAACTTTTGTTTTTACAATACAGCACTGTTCAAAATAAAATCCAAAGGGACTGGAGTTTACACTGTGGCCATGAACAAGTAAAAGAGTCTGTATTTCCTCAGCTATTGTTGGTCCAGTTTTCCTTTTTTTGCTTTTAGTCCAATGTGCAGCAGTCTTTAAAGGTGCTTGGTTAGGGAACCTAACCATTAAGTGGTGAATTATAAAATTTCTTTCCTGCTTTCAAACACGAATGGGTAAATCTGTTCCACAGCACTGGCAACAGCCTTTACGTTTGGCCCTGAGACATTTAAAAAAATGGAAAGAAGAGGGAGAAAAAGTCAGGGCATTAAAAAAGCAAGAATGTAACAGTACCTCAAAAACCATTCAGAATATATTAGCTAACACAACTTTACACTGTAGACACACCTTTTTTCATATTTAAGAAAGTTACTAAGTACTTAGAGGAAGAAAATAATATGCAACCTCTAGAGCCTGTAATGACATTTGAACTGGTTGTTGACTAGATTAGAAATTAATACCTCCATATCTGTCACTTTTATCTCATAAGAAATTATATACTGTCTAGTACCCTGGAATAGAAGAATCCCAGAAAGAGTGAGTTGGTAATGTCTGCTGACGGCACTAAGTCACTATGTAACAAACTATGAAGGTTGCAAATGATTGAGCAGAATGACAAATAAAATTAATCTTGGATAGGAGCTTAGTGATGTACTGACCAAAATAGTCAACTTTTCAACCACACCGATAGCGTGTGAACTTGTGATTTCCTCTGAAGAAAACTATTTTGGAGGCTCAGTAAAAAGGGTCTGCCTAATTTGCAGCAGTATTTAAAAAAAGTATAGAAAATGCAGAAAATACAACTAAAATTGTATCAAACGCTAGCATGCCCCCATTTAGAGTATTGCCAATTTTTGGTGACCCAAGATTGTGTCTATGGACTTTCTCAATGAAGATGATTAAGGGGAAGATTTGGGAACATGCCTGGCCTTTATGCCTTTAAAAAGCCCTTCCTAAAAGTACTTTGGATCGTGTAGGTGGAAAAACTAGGATTACTTACCCCAGAAGGGAAAAGAGTTAGAAAGGAATTCATTAATTTATTCAAAATTTTGCAACCCATAACCTTCTGGGTCACCCAGTGAAAACAGCCAGTATTTTTAGACAAAATAAAGATAAGGACAATAACATTTCAGACAACTTATATAATTCACTGCCTCTCAAAGTCAGTATCAAATATCATAGCTGGATTTTTAATGGCCTGCATAATTTTAAAACCATTAACAAAATCTGTATAAATGAAAACTAGGTCAAGGGTAATCAAGTCACATGTTTCATGGCATAAAATTACTGCTGGTGTCCCTCTCTGCCTCATGGATAACACTGCCAGTTTGGTTGAGTGAATTTGGGGAGGGTTTTCTGCCTTCCTGTAAAGCACAGCTATTGACCACTGTCAGAGACAGGATACCCGACTTAATGAACTAATGGTTTCACCAGGAAGGAGAAGAGGACTCCAGAAGTTTCTTCCTAATGTAGTGATCTTTAAAGAGGTCACAAATCGTTGTATGTCCTATTTATGTCCAAATTTCAGGAAACATTATTTTAGTGCTTTTTTGAAAATAAGAAAATGGACCAGGAAGAGGATCCTTCTCATATTTTCAAACCTTGTGAGGATTATACGAGGCCTATCAGTCCACATAGTCTGCTTTTCACGCAGGCACCACTGAATGCACTGCACCTCCCTCCAATTTCTCTGCTACCACAGAAATATGAAGTTCTAGAGAGCAATGCCCAGTAACATCCAGCAGGCTGTGGAAAGCAGAAAGAGCAAGAGCAGGTAAATGGGTCTTGAAGGATAGTAGTGATTCTCCCAAGGTTGAAGACCTGGAAGGGACCCTCCACAGCAAGACAGAGGATTGTGGAGGTTAGCACAGGGAGAGAAGAGAGACAGAAGTTGAGGAAACCCAACACTCATTTTAGGGGAAGAAAAGCTGGAATTGATGACACTTCCACCAACTTCCTCATTTCTTTTTCTCTCTTCATTGAACCTGCAACCCTCCCCACCCACATCATTTTTTTAAAAAAAAGTATTTCTCCTGAATTTTAATAGAGATTCTTAGTTATGAAATACAAACAGTTAAATCACAGTTCAATAAGTTGGCTGCATTTCTGGGGAACATTAAAGCTTCTCATTTATCTGAAAAGTAATTTTTCTTCTATGTTTGGCTGTTACTAGTTCAAATTAGCTTGCTGGAACATTTACGTTTTTGGTAGGTTTCCATTTTGGATGTTTGTGGGTTTTAGCTATAATGATTACAGTTAAAAGAAATGTATTCTATAAAATGTTAGATATCTGTAAGAATCCCATATCCCACCCACCCCCAATACAAGTGTCCCTAAGCATTATTTTAGATACCAATATCTTAGCTGTCATTTTCAACCAACAGAAATTTAGTATGGGATAATTCCATATCATGCGTGTCAAAGTTCTATTTTAATTTCCCACAGTTTCTGAATCTTTTTTATTCATGTTTTTTCCCCCATTTTAGCAAGTATTGTATTTGCTCTCAGCTGATGTTTGTGCATATCTGGGAAACACAGTAAAGTCCTTCTTGAGATATGGGGCAGAGGATGCCAAGTAGGAATAGAGGGGAGCGGGAAAGGTGGCACAAAGCCTCCAAGAAAATAAATATATATTTTAATTTCAGGACCAAAGCGTTCCAATGACTGAGGAAATCCGTTAGATGTCTGGTAACTAGGAAGAGGTTTCCACACAACTATTTAGTTGTTTGTTTCATTTTAAGTTTCCAGCCAAGGTTGCGTGTAATGTTTGCATCCAAAAGGGGCAGGAGGAAGTTTACCCAAGCATTTGATAGACTAGGACCAAAACCTGAAATAGGGCAATCTCTAACACCCCCTAGTTGTTGGTCACAGGATGATGTTGCCATTTTATATTGGCTGGGCCTCTCTAGTCTCAAGGTGTATGCCTGTGATAGGAACTGTTGCTTAAATAGCAGTAGTTTATAGGACTGTACTGAAGAAAAATGAGAAGGAAGGTTAAAGTTTTAGAATTTGTAATTAAACAAGCAAATATCCTCAGTCTCTGGTATATAAGCTCAATTTCCTCATATGCCTCATCTCCTCAGAAACTGACTACATCCACGTGTATAAAACAAACGCATTTGATCTGCTGGGAGTATTGCATTCTCCCACAGTTATTCAGGCATTTTCACTGAAAGACAAGTTATCTGGCAGCATTAAGTACAAATGAAATCTCACATGCCTGTCTCTCTGTTGCTTTGAAAGTCTAACTGAACTCCCATGAAAGAAAGTAAGTTAAATATTTATTTTGGCATCATAAAGTACCCGTTACTGTGATACTTCCTGTTGAAAAAATCTGTAAGGTAGCTCTGAGAGGTTTTATTCTGTAGCACACTGCAGGATGAAGCTCCGGTTCATAACTAGAAAACAGAAAAGATTGTCAAAGACACTTCTATATTTGCTAATAAAAAGCTGATACATTGAAGAAAAAGATAAGAATTCTCTTAAGACCTACTGTACCTAGCATGAGGTCTATTATTCTTCGTAAATTCTGGCAATCTGATTTCAAAGGGCATGTTGCACACTGCTAAAACATTGACAACCTTAAAATCTGTGAAAATTACCTTTTGGAGAGAGAAAGAGAACAAGAATAAGAAATGTTATGATATCTGATATGGAAAAGATATCTTCTGACAATAATTTGATTATTTCAACCAATAAAACCCTGTGTTTAACACAAAGCTGATAAGAGTAGGAATCCAAACAAAACTAGGATAAATTTTTAAATACCTAACTTAGTTCTGAACTATCTTTGTAATCCAATAACTTGTCTAGCAAAAAAAACCAAAAACAAAAAACAAACAATTGCCTTCTCATGTAGATTCAATTACATTTAGAATGAACATGTTCATTCTAAATGTAATTGTAAGCACTTGTAACGAAGTTAAAAATTAACTAAACCAAATTATTCATGAAACACCAAAATAAATGACATAGGAAAGCTTGGTTTGTAGTGTTACTAGAACCCACTAAGGTGCTACATAATTAGTTCATATTAACAGTTTATCATTGTTTTATTTAAGTTAAGAATAAAAAAGAAAATGAGAGAAAATTGTTTGTTTGTTTTTCTTTCTCCTGTGGCTAGTACAGAGAAAGCCATTTCCTTTTTCTTTTTGAAACAAAAAGCTAAACTGCTAGTTTCCAATAGCCTTTTATCCACAGCCACAAAATGCTACAATATGGTGGTAAAATGCCTGTGGCGAATTACCAGCAAAGCCAATGCAATAGTGGGAGATTTTCCTGAAACTGTTAACACAGACATGGCCAATGAAGAACAATTTTTGCTCAAAAAAAAAAAAAAAAAAAAAATTTTTGCAGCCTGAGAATGAGTCTACCAAATTTCAGTTTGAACAATTAAATTACAAGCAGATGAAAATGACCCCTTAGAATGGAAATGCTTGTGCAATATTAATTAGACATCAACATGTGCTCTGCCTATAACGTTCACTCTTACAATAAAGTTAAGCCACATTAATCTGTTTCTGCACATAAATGAACCTATTTCCTATAAAGCCATTACTATATTTCATTTGACTTAATTCAACATTCTGCTCCATCATTTTCACTTTTACATGATATCCAATACTTAATACCCCATAACTCAGTTTTTCAGTTTGATTTAATGCACTCAGGATAGTAAGAGTTGCTGTGGGCTGATTGCCCACCTCTAAAATTTGGTGGCCATTTTATATGCTAAACAAACTTGGAAGTAGGTCAGTCTTACTTTTGAATCATCACTCTGATGTCTAGCTACTTGTCTGATAGTAAATTTATGGTTTATTTAATTAAATTAGAGCAATTGGTTGCATGATAGCTCTAAAATGTCATTACATGCCCTTCTGCTCAAGGAACAAACACCAAACTGAATGGTTCTATCAGCCACGCCTAAGACACTTACAGTAGCAGACTTTGCAACTGACTGGTAGATGTAACTGACCCAAGCTCAGGCAAGAAAGAGTTCCACTTTGTAAGTTCTAATTTAGGAGTAAATTCTGGTCCCAGCGCACAGTATGATTACACTATAGCAACTTGCTTTAGTTTAATTTTTTTTAAAATCAAACTTGTAGCAGTTAGGAGTTGCTCACCATAATGGCTCTCCTAAAACTAGATCCACTGGGAAAATGTGTCTGTTCATATGACAACCATATTTATGCCAATCAGCATATTTTACAAATGGATGGGGCAAATTTCCACTTTTCTTCAATGTAATCCTTTTAGAGATTTTGAGAATAAGGAGGACATCATATATATGCAGGTGGTTAATTTACCCAATCTCCTGAGACAAATTTCTGCTCATGAGCTGATAAGGAAGCACGATGCTGAACTACCAAGTGGGAGCCCCAAATACACTAAAATAAATACAATCTCAAGAGAACCTGTGTTGCTACACAATGAAAATTTGAGTGAGAAAATGCTGGTTATGAAATTGTTATAGCACCTCTTCTGCTGACTAATCAGTTTTAAAAGGTCCAAACATGCTAGTCCCTATCAACAGAAATACATACATATACTATTGTTCACCCCTAAAAGAGAAGGTTATTATCAAAAGGATCATTACCTGAAAACCTAGTTTCTGCAAAGTACGAGCTAATCGTCTGGCACCAAATTTAGCTTCTTCTTCACTATAATTTAAAGGAGAGAAATAATAAGCGACTAGTTTTACTAATAGCTACTGCAATAAAACTAAAATTTTAAGATGTATACATACACACGTTCACATACTTACATATGTAATCACACCAAAAACTATATTAAAAGAACATTAAAATGCAAAGTCAAGTGAAGAAGTGCCAGCATTAAGGTAGTCTGTACATATGAAATCAGCCCCCTTGAGCATATGCATTGACAGCGTTTTCCAAACAGCAGGTCCCGATCCACCAGTGAGTCTTGGAAAGCATCTAGGTGGGTCACTTGTGGCCCAGAGGTGCTCTCCCCACCCGCACTTTCACTTCCCCTGGAAGGCAGCAGTGTAGGGAGAGGGATTTGGGCAGCAGCAGCATGGAGGAAGCAGCTGAAGCCAGAATTGGACAGTCAGCAGCCTGGTAGTGATCGCGGCCCAGCTGCACAGAGAGAGGGGCCAGCTGAGGCTGCAGGATGGGGCAAGGTGGGGAAAGCAAGAGCAAGGGGACTAAGGGGGAGTAAGACGTTGGTGGTCTGAGAAAGGGAGGGAGGGGAAGGAGAGGGGACAATGGTGGGTCCCCCAAAAAGACAAAATGCATTTGATGGGTTGCCTTAGTAAAAAGTTTGCGAACCACTGTATTATGTTACAGTCTTCAATTACACAATCGATACTATGTTTTCCATAGGTCCCTTGTTTCATTCAGTTCACAGAATGGACCTGCTCTGGGATAAATCGGCGTTGTGTATTGAAGGAGACTGTTGTCTGTAGAACCCTGCTTCATTTCAGTCCCCTGGCCCAGCCAGTCCCAGTCCCCCCTGTCCCAAGTCCCAGATTCCGCCCCTCCCTTCCACCAGCCTGCAATTTCAGTCTCCCTCCCGTCTCAATCTAGTCCATTGTCCCCTCTGCATTGGAGTCAGGCAGCAACCTGCTCCACGCTGCCTGGTCCCAAGCAGGAGGTCATGGAAAACATAAGAGAGATATGCTCCCAGTTCAGGTGCCAGGATCTAGACCTAGCACAGCCCACAGCAATTTCAGGGAAAGTCCTGCTCAGTTCTGGGCTGGAGTACGCCAAGTGCAGACCAATTCTTCAGGGAATGTACCTGCTAAAATTGAAGAAGCCTCTATTGAGAATGTGCAAATGGAGATTCTTTTCCCCCAGGGTTTAGAAGTTGGCAAATTTAGATGGATTTTCACAGGGACAGCAAAGAATACTTCCCTGACACAAAGTACCCCACTTCCCCACCCTCCAATTTCAAGTCATTGCTCCAAAGCATGGAGATGCTAGAGCAGGAGTCGGCAACCTTTCAGAAGTGGTGTGCCGAGTCTTCATTTATTCACTCTAATTTAAGGTTTCGTGTGCCAGTAAGACATTTAAAGTTTTTAGAAGGTCTCTTTCTATAAGTCTATAATATATAACTAAACTATTTTTGTATGTAAAGTAAATAAACATTTTAAAAACCTTAAGAAACTTCAATTAAAATTAAATTAAAATGCAGAGCCCCCCAGACTGGTGGCCAGGACCCTGGCAGTGTGAGTGCCACTGAAAATCGGCACGCGTGCCATAGGTTGCCTACCCCTGTGCTAGAGTATTTCAAAGAAAAGGTTGCCAGACTTTTTTTTTTAAATGTACTTAAAACAATGTATTTTTCCCTAGTGTCATTCTCAGAAATAATGGTTGAACTGTTTTAGTTAAAATTTTCAAAAAAATTCAGCCTGAAGCAGACATTCAGCACAAAAAAATTTCTGCCCAAAGGGTTAAAATTTGGCAAAATTATAAGCAACTGAAAACAGGCTCTTATAATGGGAACTGTCATGCAACCTTCATAATAGATGGTTGTACCAGACCTGCCAATAATATATGCAATAGATTTCATGACAATAAGTGGTATTTTCCAATGTCATATACAAGAGTTTCATCCAGGAACAATTTTTTCCTTCTACAAAAGAGGAAGTTTACCTTGTGGCTCCTGTGCAAATAACTTTTCCTGAGGACCAAATTGTGGCCGTAATCCTAGGTTTCCTAAGCTTCATTAATACTTTCTGAAAGAATTAGAAGAAAAATAGGTTTTAGTGTATGTGTGCTTTCATACTGAAAAAGAAGTATTATACTAATAAAATACTTCCTTTATTCTATTTTAGCCTTGAGGACTGTTCCTTCCTTGCCTTCACAAGTTAAATCAATATCAACTTCTGAGAAGAGCAAAATAAACCTGAAGTATCTTAGCCAATGAGCAAGTATTAAAGTAACAGGTTAGCTCGTGGCTCAAGTGAACAGAAATTATTTAAATAAGCTTTTTTAAGTCTGGTAGCATTGTGCTAAAATCATCTCCTGTCACTATGACCACATCACTGCTCTGACTCTTTCCACTGATTGTCTCCTTCTGTACAAATTCAAACTTCTTGATCTCATCTGCAGAGTTTTACACAACTTCACTTTGTCTACATTTCAGATCTCATTTTCTTTTGCTTCCCCAAACATCCTTCCTCTGCTAATTCCCTCTTGATTTCTCACTGTGTTTGTCTCCTCCTCTAACCTGCAAAGCTGCCCATTTTTTCACACCATATACCTGGAAGAGCCTCCCTACATCAGTATACCTAGCAACCTCACTATTTTGCTTCAAAATCCCAACTCAAAACTCGTTTTTTGACTAGCATTCAACACTGATCACCACTTGAGCACTTCCCTGCTACCACTCATGCTTGACCATGCTAGAATTAACAAACACAAGATTGTATAATATCTTTCTAACAAGCTGTTCCCCTTACCTATACATGGGAGCCAACTGTACACATCAGATTAAATTTCTCAAGGCAGTGATCTGTGTCTTACTTTATTCCTGCACAGATATGTGCACATCTACAATAGGGAGCGATATAAATAAATAAGATTCAAGCCACGTTTTTGGCATGTCAGAATGAGTATTTTTCTGGTCAACCCAACTAGCCCTGCATGGACAAGAAGATGGACTAGATCAGTGTTTTTCCAACAACCAGTCCGTGGATTTGTGCCGGTCCCTGAAATTTCCCGGACACAATTTAGGAAGGCAGCAAGCTGGTCCCTTGGATCAAAAAGTTTGAGAAACACTGGATTAGATGACCAAACAAGACTTTCTCCCTGTTTATTTTAATATTAGATGAATGTGCACCGGAAACAAACTGCACAGATTTAATTTCACAACATTTCTTATGGCTTTAAAGTACTGCAATATTTATCTCTTCAAATTTAGTATCAAAGAACAGATACAAGCCTGGCAAACTTGAACAAGAAAGAAACTGGAAGAAGTCAAAGAGATGAGAATCCAGCCATTCTAAACACAGTTCTGCTACACTGACTATGGAATTCACACTACCAACTGTATCCACCATATGGATATTGACAGAGCTCAAATTGATAAACATGTATAAAAGTTAGTCTAGTTTGGCATTTGAGATATGTTAAATTTCTTACCCCAACATCACGCTTGTAGATCACATTTGCTCCCTCTAATGCAATCTTCCTCAAGTTTAAATGACATCTTGTTCTAAAAACACACACTACATTTGTGATTAAAATGTCCAATGCAACATCACTGTCTGCATCCATTGGGGTGGTTGAAAACTCAGATTCCCCACCAGCACACCATGAAGATCACATTCTGAAAAAGAAAACAATACAATTAAAAATACTGTGTCACACAGTTGTCTAAAAACATCCCTTTCATGTACCTTAGTTCCTTAATTGAGACAGTCTTAGAATCTGGAACTGAAGAATAAATTTTATGCCATTCTGACTCATTTATAGTCTCTGTTAACCACAAAGTTTTGCATCCTGGATATCAGAAAACAGGAAATCTATTGCTTATTAAAACTCACATTTCAATACAGTGAAACCAACTTATCAGAAAGAGTCATGAAAGAACTAATTATATATAAAAACTGGAAAAAAAATAAAGGAATAAGATATCTTAATTATACTTTGCTGTTCTTTCAACAAAAATATTTTTAAAAGCTGAATATGAAGATGATTTAGGATTTCTATGAAACAAAGGAAAAGCTTTATAGCACCTGTAAGTGATAACCTTTCCTCAATTCCTTCCTCAAATCAGTGCAGGATAGATTTAGACATAAGGAAAAATGTGTGTCTCTTGACTGTTTCGATTAATGATGATTACATGGATGAAATTTAATTCCAAATATAAGGATCAAATATTTGCCAAAGTTTATGCTTTGGAACTATAAGCCTTCTCACTGCCTTTGAAACAGTAAGATACGCACAAAACATGCATACATTAAAAGAATAAACAGACTTTCAAAGTATTTTTTATCCTTAAATTAGCTTTCCTGTGTATAGTCAATGCTATGAATGAACTGGGAGGAGAGGCACTTGATTAGGGATGAGGGATGGGGCAGGCTGTGGGGGCATCGGGGGGGGTGGTGGTTTGCTGGTTCTGGGGTGGGGCTGGGGGGCTTGGGGTTCAAGAGGGGGCTCTGGGCTGGGATTGAGGGGTTTGAAGGGCGGGAGGGAGATCAGGGCTGTGGCAGGGGATTGGGGCACCCGGGGGGGTGCAGGCTCCAGGCAGCACTTACTGCAAGCAGCTCCTGGAAGCATGCCCCCCCTCCAGCTCCGAGGTGTGGCCAGGTGGCTCTGCGCACTGCCCCGTCCGCAGGCGCCACCCTTGCAGCTCCATTGGCTGGGAACCGGGCGGACGGGGCGCAGAGCCGCCTGGCCATGCCTCCGCGTACTACGTAGGAGCCGGAGAAGCCGGCTGCTTCCTGGGAGCCGCGCGGAGCGGGGCAAGCCCCCGATCCTGCTTCCCGGCTGGATCGGGACAAACCCCCAACCCCGCTCCCCAGCAGGAGCTGAGGGCCGGATTAAATGGTCGGATGGGCCGAATGTGGCCCACGGGCCGTAGTTTACCCACCCCTGGACTACAATATAAAAAGAAACTTTCATCATTTGATGGTTAAAAGTAGTTCCTGTTTTATGCCAGAAACTACTTCAGAATCTTCTCTCCTACAAATAACACATACTAGCATATTAGAGAGATAAGGTGAGTGAGGTAACATCTTTTATTGGACCAACTTCTGTCATACTTAAGGATTGTTCAGTTTCTCATTTGTGAAAATCAGTCCAACACAACTAAAATAAATTAACTCTGAAACATCCCAGAGTTCAAGTGCTCTACTAGTAATACACTGAACTTTCATTTCCCACTGCAGACTTGTTTTTTTTTAAACTAATTATTTCAACACAATTTTGCCACTAACAATTAAAATTCAAATAGAACTATGCAATGACAGCTTCAATGTTTTTTGTCATTTTTACCAGCATACACCCATCCTCCCTAAAATTGGATAGGAAAGTCAGCTCCTTTGGTTTTGTGGGGGTGTTTTTAGTTTTGTTTTTTGAAGCAGAGAGGAGGCAGGGGAAGGAAGAGAGAAGATATATATCTAAGGGTATATCTACACTGTAGTTGGGACCATGCCTTCCAGTCTCAATAGACAGATAAAAGCTAGGTCCGCTTGAGCTAGTGTGCTAACAACTGCGGTGTTGCCATTGTGGCATGGGCTAATCACCTTAGCCCAGGCGTGCATAACCCTCCAGGTCCAAGGTCAGGTGACTAGCCAGTGACACAACGACGTCTCCACTGCTATTTTTAGCATGCAATCCACTGAACTCAGACCCAGGAGATCAGGAGTGTCTGAGTTCGGGTGATTAGCCACTGCCACAAAGTGTGCACTGCTATTCAGTATGCTAGCTTGAGTGAAGCTAGCACATATCTGTCTATCTGGGCTGGGAAGCATGCTCCAAGCTGCAGTGTAGACATACATTAAGGGTCTCACTGAGGCGCTGCAATTTATTTTTGTAACTTTTTACCAGTATAGAAAAGTAAAAATTTTAATGCTGCTTGTTAGGAAAATCCTTGAAACATTACCGGCTGGCAAAATGGGCAAGAATTTGGCAAGGAAAGATTCAAAAGCTAAAGCAGACCACAACTCAAGAGATGGAGGCCACAGTTAAGGTTAAGATTTTGTCAAGGTTATTTTTAGCAAAAGTAACATACAGGTCGCAGGCAATAAACAAAAATTCATGGAAGCCTGAGCCTCCCAGCGCAGAGGTGACAGCCTGAGCCCCACCGCGCAGGACTGATAGCCCAAGTCCTGAAGTCGCGGAGGTAACGAAAAAATCACGGAATCCGTGACCTCCTCGACAGACTTGTAAGCCTTAGCCACAGTACATCAAATCACTGTTGATCCATTAGCTGAAAATCCCGTAACACCTCATACTGAATGAACACAACAAACAGCAAAGAATATAATGAAAGAAAAGCAGTCAGCCTTAAGATAAATTCTCTACGCTGATTCGTTTTATCAAAAAAGCAGGAGGCCACAAGACAAGAAACTGCCACATGTAAAAGGAGACCATCACATATACTCCCTTGCTAAATGAAATAAAGAGGCAAGATCAAAATATTTATTAGAAATAAGCAAGAGGGAAACCAAGATTGTTAGTATCAACTTTTCCACCTAAGCACTTTTAATGTTATTTTGCCATGCATTCTTGGCCTCCTACCACATGGCACCCTGCCACAACTTCTGACTAATAGTCTTCTCAGACACACCTTGCTTGGAGGACTACAGCTGGATAACAAAAGAGAAGCAGAAGCAAGAGAACCATCATATAGTAGTGACACGTTGAAATGCAGATGTGTTTTACATATGGAACTGGCTGCTGTGTGATCATTGGTTTATTTCACTGTGCAGCTGGCTCCACATCCAAAACATCATGTCATAGCTCTTGGCTTGTCAGAGGAAAAAGGAGGCAGGGGGGAGAGAGTAAAAGAATCAAAGGAAAGGCAAAAGTATAGTGAGAAATAGGAAGAAAGCACAGAGGAAACAAAAAGAAGATGATACAGGATGTGGAGGAGAAAGAAAAATGGTAACTAATATTTTTCTACTGAGAACTATACATATCCCTAAGCTTACTAATGCTCTACCAGGTCTGTTTTTGCTGGCCTATTACAGTATAATGCTTACTTAACTGCACCACAGCAGCTGTTAAATAATATAACTGCTTTCCTGAGAGATGCCTCCAACTCTTTATCACAAAACACCCATCTTTTAGACGTAAATGCCAGCTATATGATAGAAGTGGTTAAGAACAGTGGGTACAGGGTGGAGAGATTACAAAAACAAACAATCCACAAGTTCAGTGTGGGAGCTGAAAATTACCAGTAAGAACACTAATATACTGGGGGTCCCAGCCAATCAGAGTGATTTCATCCACAAGAATATCATAAAGAACAATTTAAATGTGCAAATTTTGGCAAGCTGAAATTTTAAATTGTAACAGTAATGCACCTATTTTCATCAGTGATATTCTGAAAGTTAAGATGATGCAAAGCACATAACTGGAAATTTCAAAATGAATTTTAACCATCACTTTATAATTGTAGTCTACAGATTGTGACAGTTATTTGGTAAAAAGTGACATTTGTTATACAAGCAATATCTGAGCCCAATGTAAAAGACTGAAAACCACTTTCCACTCCAGTGGTTGAAAAAACAAACAAACTTGAACATTTAATATTTCAATGCTGCGTGTTTACACAGTAAACTACTTCAGATGTTTAATACTGATTTAAGTTCCCTCATTAACAGCAGCATGTTGAACAATCTATTTAATACAAAACATTATTACTTTAGTGTTCTTTCAGAATATGAACCCACAAGAGTCAGGAATTTCATAGCTGGAGTTCTTGTTCACCCTTTGTTACATATGCATGATAAGGTCTTTCATTACATGATCTAATGACATTGAATAAAACAAGTGAGTTCCCTTTTGTGGTGTAAAAGGCTGGGGGGTGGGAGGTAGCTGTCACTGTCTCAGGAACAGTCCAAGAAGTTGGATAAAGGAGGAAATCTAAAACAAAATCTTCAGACATTCATTTTAGTACAGTATAACATTATACTGAGAACAATGAAAAGATTCTGGGGAAATGAAGTCTGGTGGGCCACCGTCCTTCAAGATAGAAACACAGATTCAGCTGCATGGTTATTCCTTTTTAAGAAAAGGGCAAATCAACAATCTTAACAAGAGGAAAGATGCAAAAATATATTCAGAGTTTATATATAACTGTTCTTTAAATTATACATAACATATTTGAGAGGCAGCCTGGTCCAGTGAACATGGTCCAGACAGGGGGCAGCGCACGATAGGGTAAAATCCTGACCCCAGTGAAGTCAATGATTCACCTCTAGTATCTATCCCTAACTCTGCCATTGACTTGCTATATGGCCTTGGGCAAATCACTTAATCACTGTACCTCAGCTTTTCTATCTTTAAAATGAGGATAAAAGTGCTAATATACCTTTGGTAAAGCAGTTTTTGAGATCCCTCAACAAATAGCTTTATAGGGCTCGCTATTATTACTCCAGATGTAGCAACTATACTTGTAAAGGAATGGGAACAAAGTTTCCAATTCTAATTGTGCATTTATTATTTATTAATTATAATTATTATTATGGGCCAAATTTCTAAACCTGCCCTATTAGACTCCACTAGATTTTGTTGATTAGCTCTGTTCATGAACTTTCCTACCTAAAAGTATTAAAAAGATACTGTCAACTTAAAGAGTATTGCAACATAGTGCCAGTGCTTGAGAAGCACTAGTTAGTGTGCTTTTTATTGTCCTAGCTTAGAAAAATGCCAAAGGTGAACAGCCTATTTGGGGGAAAGCAAATTCAGTATTATGTTTTTCATTTTTAATAATCTAAAATATTAGTAGCACATGCACAGAAACATTTTAAATAATACTTAACCTGACATGTTATTTTAACTGATAAAGCTACTACCTTAAGATAGCTAGAAACAATTAATTAATAAAAGTTCAAACCAGTCTGTAATACATGGACACCTGTCATAGATTTACTGATGACAAGCCTTAAGATCTTTCAGCATCTTGATGCTATAAAGTACTGCGAGGGAATTAGCTGATGTAAGGGAATAACTACTCATGGTTTATGGTGTTTCCAGAGCCTTTTAATGGGGGAAATGACACACTCTTACTTTTATGGAGATACTAGTCTTGCTCTGCAAGCCACTTTGGCCTCAGTCCCACAATTGGATCTGTGTGGAAAGACCACTGTGTAGTTGCAGAGATCACTCATGCAGCTCTGAATGCAGAACTAGGGCCTTCATAGGCTGTTAGCTAATAATGGTACTGTCAGTCTATTCATCCACATGATGAAATGATTAAAACTACAACATTTATTTTGTATGATAGAAATAAAGCTGTAATAGAATGCTTTATGTTTGCTTTCTTTTGTAAACAAAGACTTTGGTTCTAATTGGATGTTATTTTACTTAAATACTGAGGTGTTCCTTAAAACATAATTGATGGTCTGAATTCAGCAGAAAACATTCCTGGCCTGAGTAAGCCTTAAGGGATGCAGATGTTGACTTCACAATAGTCTGTTTTATTTAAGGGAAAGGTTAGCTTGCCACAAAAAAACTCCCTAAACCTCTAGTTCTGTGGCAGGAAGTTGGGAAGCTACTCTGGGCAGAGAGCTTCCCAACCAACTAGTAAGCTATGCAGCTCTCAAATCTTAGAAAACATCAATGCCTCACCAACACTGTGTAGCTCATAAGTAGGGCCCTACCAAATTCATGGCCATGAAAAATGCATCAGACCATGAAATCTGGTCTCCCTCGTGAAATCTGGTCTTTTGTGTGCTTTTACCCTATACCAGTGGTTCCCAAACTTGTTCTGCCGCTTGAGCAGGGAAAGCCCCTGGCGGGCCGGGCCGGTTTATTTACCTGCCGCGTCCGCAGGTTCAGCCGATCGCGGCTCCCAGTGGCCGCGGTTCGCTGCTCCAGGCCAATGGGAGCTGCTGGAAGCGGCGGCCAGTACGTTCCTCGGCCCGCGCTGCTTCCAGCAGCTCCCATTGGCCTGGAGCAGTGAACCGCGGCCACTGGGAGCCACAATCGGCTGAACCTGCAGACGCGGCAGGTAAATAAACCGGCCTGGCCCGCCAGGGGCTTTCCCTGCTCAAGCGGTGTAACAAATTTGGGAACCACTGCCCTATACTATATATATTTCACAGACTTTCAAAAGGAAGGGTGGCAATACCATACCATGGCATCCTTACTTCTGGGCGCTGCCTTCAGAGCTGGGCAGCTGAAGATCGGCAGCAGCCGGCCAGGAGCCCAGCTCAGAAGGCAGCGCCACCGCCTGCAGCAGCACAGAAGTAAGGGTAGCAGTGCCGCAAACCCCCTACAATAACCTTGTGACCCCCCTCTCCCCACACTCATTTTTGGGTCAGGATCCCTACAATTACAACACTGTGAAATTTCAGATTT
>NW_020664436.1:51718058-51763500 GCF_002925995.2 Terrapene triunguis
TCTGTGCTGCTGCTGGCAGCGGCGCTGCCTTCAGAGCTGGGCAGCTGAAGATCGGCAGCAGCCGGCCAGGAGCCCAGCTCAGAAGGCAGCACCACCGCCTGCAGCAGCACAGAAGTAAGGGTAGCAGTGCCGCAAACCCCCTACAATAACCTTGTGACCCCCCTCTCCCCACACTCATTTTTGAGTCAGGATCCCTACAATTACAACACTGTGAAATTTCAGATTTAAATAGCTGAAATCATGAAATTTACGATTTTTAAAATCCTATGTCCATTAAATTGACCAAAATGGACTGTGAATTTGGTAGGACCCTACTCATAGGAGTTCCAGTAGCACTTGTGTAATGCCTCTATAGTCTCAGTGGGGAGATGGTTTGAGAGTCCAACTTCTTGCACACTAAAAACAAACTTTAGAAGAAGAGGATGAACCTTTCCCTTCACCTGATTGGTGGTCTGCTGGGTCTGGTGTATGTTTTTGTGTGAGTGTATGTAATATGTATATTACAATCTCTTTCACACACACACAGAGTTGTCATGCAGTGGTTCCTCTTAGTTTCCTAATTAGTTGACTGTCAGTCAGCCAGGGAAGAAAGAACCCATCCCTACATAAGGATACCAGATGATAGTTATTTTGTCTCTGAATATCATAACCATCACATGACATGGCTGTCAAGCTGATCAGAGGAAAATTTTTTCCTCTGATCAAAGATGGCCATCGTAATGCCTAAAGTAATATTTTGTTTGCACTGTATCTCATTTCCCTCCCTTGTGTTTGGTGTGTTGTGTTTATTTTAATTTTTGTTTTTTATAGATTGTAAGCTTTTAGGCCAGAGTCTGTGTGTTTGTACAGCACCTACCACAAAGGGGCATTGGTTCCTACTGAGGTTCCTTTAAGTGCTGCGGCATATAACTATTATTGCTTGTATCCACTGCCAAGAAAGTATTTCCTCTTTTGAGCTGGTGATTCTCTACAGGTTCACAGTTTAGGAAACTCACTGCATCCAAGACCCATTGCTTCTAGGTTAATTTTTCCTTTTACAGAGCACTTACTTAGCAGCACAAAATTGTTAACATGCTCCACTCATATTTTTCTTAGGGACATTGTCAGGAACTTTAGGTCCCCAATCTAGGTTTTGCGAGGAAAAGAGGCTTTATAAAGCCTAATATTTATAGAAATATTTTCATTAAATATATAAAAAATAGCTTTAAAAGCTTTTTATAAAAGGTGTGTTAAACATTCATTTGCAGTAGTTGCTGCAATGTCTAGGTTGGATCATGCTGCTGTATCAGAACCAAAAAATAAAACTGACTAGATTCTTGTTTTGGGACAAACTGAATGAAGTACAAAACATAAATGAACATAAATAGAGAAAAGTAAGTAATCATTTTTAGCAATGATTTGTTTTTTAAACTTAGCCAAAATCTTTTCATGGAAACATATGAATGTTAGATTTTTGCTTAACTTTTGTTAAACTACAAAGCATAGATTTCAGGCCTAAATCATTTGACAGTTTCCATTTCACAACGCTGATCACCTGGGATAGATTCTATATCTAGTTTAACATGCCACCACCAGGGTTTAATCTAACCAACAAATGTTATTTTAAAAACTTACAAAAATCATCGTTTGGGAGGAGTGGGGGTGGAAAGGGTTGGTTAAGTATTTGCCATTTTGAGGAGCCCCTACTGGTTGCCAGGAAACAGTGTTTCCCATGGTGGATGCTCTTGTCTCGTTCTCCTCCGCCTTACTTTCCCCTTCCCCTGGAAAGGGGGGCAGGGAGAGAATGGGGCGGCTGCCCCAGGGCTTGAACGACGTTCTGTGCACACACCGTTATTTTTGCAGCACACCAGCTGTTGGGACAGGGGAAGGGGAGGCCCAGACATTGCTCGGATCTCTGCCCCACACCGCCCAGAAACGAACCACTAGGCGAGAGCGGACGTGGGAGCGCCACGGGGCTGAGGAGCCCGAGCCCTGCGCCCCCGGCCCCGCTCCGCAGGGGGCAGCACCCAAAGGCGCCTTTATTGGGGTGGGGGGCGACAGAGAGGCCGCGAGGGGCTCAGCGCTCGCTCTTGGGGGATCGGGCTCAGACCGCGGGCCCAGACTGGCGCCCCCCGTCCCCACCCGCGGCACCTGCCTGCCAGGCCGCCCCCTGCCGCCGCCCCCGCGTCCCGGCCCCGCAGCGCCCGCCCCCAGCGCCAGACCCTCCCCGGCCAGCGCCGCGGGTGGGCGGCGGCGGCTGCAGTTACCGCGTGGGCCGGCGGTTGAGTGTCCCCGGCTCCGCCGCGCGCGGCCCGGTTGCTACGCGCCCCGTCGCTCTCGCTCTTTGTTGTTCCGGGTCCCGGGCCCTGTCCCCGCGACAATAAACATCGCAAAACGCGGCGGCCATAGAGACGGCTCCGGCTAGAACGGCCGCCGCCGGAAGTGCCACGAGGGCCGCGCTGGGCGCGCGCTTCCGGGTTTTCTCTCCTTCCTCCCTCCCTCGCGCTAGGCAGCCCAGAGCAGTGTGCGCGTGGGGACATTTGCGGAACGAGGAGAGGAGCCGAGCGTCCTGTTCAGGGCAGAGCGGGCTCGAGCCTTTTTTTACCCTCTTTTGCAGTCGGAGCTGCGCCTGGGTTGCTAGTGGCGGCCCGTGCGAGCGCCCAGGCTCCGTTCACTGCTCAGCAGCCCGCGAGGTCAATGCTTGGGCAGTGCAGCGCAAGTCACTTGGGCTACAGCTGTTTGCTCCCCCCGACCGGGTTATAATCGGGCGGGCAGTATCTGTCCCAGCCTGGCCCCCTGCTGCCTTTGGTTGTTCCAGGTATTTTGCAAAGTGGTTTTGTCCAACGGGTTTGCCGCTGCCCTTTTAACTTCAGTGTCATTTCCAAATTTGTAAAAGCAGCAGAGAGTCCTGTGGCACTTTATAGAGTGACTAACAGACATATTGGAGCATGAGCTTTCGTGGGTGACTACCCACTTCGTCGGATGCATGTGGGTATTCACCCATGAAAGCTCATGCTCCAATATGTCTGTTAGTGTATAAGGTGCCACAGGACTCTTTGCTGTTTTTACAGATCCAGACTAACACGGCTACCCCTTTGATAGTATTTCCAAATTTGTATGCTGTGTGGTTGGAGCTGTGTTGTTGGTCCCAAGATATTAGAGAGACAAGGTGGATGAGGGAATGTCTTTTATTAGACCAGCTTCTGTTAATGAGAGAGACAAGCCTTTGAGCCACTAAGAGCCCTTCTTAAGGTCAAGCTCAAAAGCTGGTCTCTCAGCAGCAGAAGTTGGTCCAATAAAAGATATTACCTCACCCACCCTGTCTCTCTAACTTCCAGATCAGGTTTAAATTTACACCACAGTTAACATGAGAGAGAGAGGAGCCTGGATTTGATTTGATTTTGTTTGTTTTTAAATTTGTCTGGTCAAGAAAAGCATCTGGAAAGTGGAACTTCTAAGAGGTCTACATGTGACTGCAGCTAGCAGGAAATGTTACTGCTTACAGCCTGACAGGCTTCACTATTGTGAAAGAAATGGTCTGTGGCTATGCACATAAAGAGTGTGATTGCACTATATTCAATATTCAGTCTCCCAAAACATAGTTTCAGTCAGATACATTGCTCTTTAAAATGTAACTTAAGAACATGTAATAGCAGAAAAATTAGATTAATAGGCGTATTCCAATAATGTCTGTTGGCAGGGGTGTACTTGTGATTATGGTGTAGTGGTTAGAAAACTTGGCAGTCAAGGCTCCTGGATTTTGTTCCCAGTTCTGAAATGGACTTGAAATGTGACCCTGGAGAAAGTCACTTAACCTCTCTGTACCTTAAATTACCTCCTCGTAATATGGATATGATACTACTTCATTGTGGAGTCGAGAATGTTAATTTTGTAAAGCATTTTGAGAACCTTGTCTGAAAGGTACTACACAGTGCAATGTATTGCTCTTATTTAAGGTTTTCTTAAACTTTAGTTTTATAAATTAGTATGTTTTATGTAAAAAATTACAGTGGAGTAGTACTGATTGTGTATAGGACAAGTGAAACTGAATAACAATTATTTTAAAAACCGTCTCTCAGCATTGGGACAACTGGTTCTACATCCACATTAATTTTCACCCCAAAAATAGGAATTGATCAGGAGCAATTTTCTCAGATTTCCCCACTTCAAATATTTTATCTAGCCTCTGGGAGAATATTAAGAATAGCACTGCTTCCTATAGCAATTTTTACTTTTTGCAGCATTGGGAACATTACATCTTCTGCCCTGTCTTTGGTTAATGCTTATGTGCAACAGGACTGCCACCTTGTGGCTCATGAAATGGACAGAAACTTATATAAAGTGTGGGTGATATCTGTTATTGGACGGACTGCCGTTGATGAGAGATTCAGAGTACCTTTCCCACATCTGAAGAAGAGCTCTGTATAGCTCGAAAGCATGTCTCTCTCACCAACAGAAGTTGGTCCAATAAAAATAGTACCTCACCGACCTTGTCTCTTTAATATCCTGGAACAGCATGGCTACAACAACAGTGCAAGAAATGTACATGGAAGATACACAGTAAATTGAGGAAACTCTTTAAAAGGAGGGATTCTTATAAGTTTAGAGCAGCCGCTCATATCCTGTAGTTGAGTGACACCCCAGAGAATTGCTAGCAGTTTTCTGGGGTGTGTCATGTGACTTTCCATTCCTTGTCTGTGGTCTGCTCAGTCACCCTCAGATGTTACAACAAATCTCTTAGCCATTGCACAGATTCCTATGGTGCCTTCTGTGGAACTTGGCAGTTCCTCTGGGGTGCTAGATATACTATCACAAAGGATGCTGAGGTTTTTCTCTGGAGGACTGTGGTCGATTTGTGAGTAACTAGGCTGTCATGTTATGAAAAAAAGATAAATAAATTGCGGTTTAGCTAAACTTTTGGCTTTAATGCCTAGCTTTTTTGCATGTTATTAAATGCCTGGTGTTACAAACAGTGTCTCTCTAAATGTACTTATTTTCCACAAACCTACTGTTACTTTTTCAGGTCCTCACTTCTTCTAGTGTTATTTCCATAGAGATGCTTAGTCATGACCCTGATGTTATAACTATATTTTTGTATTCGAAAGAAATTAATCCCACATTATTTTGAGCTTCCAATTATCTGTTTATCATTTGTTCCTCATTCATACTGGACTATATTTTCAAGACAGGACCTCTAATTGTCCACATAAGTATGCACAGGCAGGTGCATATACAGCTATTGTATTTGCATGTGCAAACAGACAATTGTGCATACAAATTCAATGATTGATAAGTTTGCATGCAAATTTGGCAGTTGTGTAAGCAAATGTTTTCACACAATTAGAAACTAAGTAAAAAGTTTAGATGTTTAATCAGATACCTTGAATTCTTCCCTATACTCTCCCAGAGTCATCTTCTCCTGTTTCCTCTCTACAAGACCTTGGATTACTTGCAGTCCCCTACAGCATTCTAAATTGGACTGTGGCTGCTTCTTCCTTCAACACACAACTAATTCTTTCCTGCCTCCCTGTAATTCTCTACGGGTTGGATGCTCCCTCTCACCTTCCTTTGAAGATCAATTGCCTGGGCCAGCTATTGCTATCTTTTTGATCCCGTGGATAGTGTCCTGAATTGCGACTTGGGAGACCTGTTTTCTATTCCTGCCTCTGTCATTGATCTGCTGTGTGACTTTGAGCAAGTCACTTCACTCTCTCTCCCTCTGTTTCCCCTTTCACCGTTTGTGTTGTCTATTAGATTGTAAGCTTCTGGGAGGTGGGGCAGTCTCTTACTATGTTTGTACAGTGCCTAGCACGATAGGGCTCTGTTCTCAAATTAGGCCCCTAGGTGCTATGATAATGAAAATAATTATAATTGAGCCCTAGGCATCTCCAGTTATTGTTTGTTTTGTAATGCCTGGTGTAAGTATCCCAGACTACACCGAAAGAGCTAGTGTGCACTCTGTTTTAATAATAGATATCTAGAGACAATCAGCTCCTGCACTAAATCTTAAAGGGGAGGCAGCAACATCTTATTGGGGAGATCATCATCAAGGGAGAGCTTATATTGAGCATCTCAGGGATTGTTGAGGAGCATTCAGAAGGCAGCAGCCACTAGGGAGAAAGACACAGCCATGGGAAGAGGCTTGTAAGGGAAGGAACCCACTGGTTGCTGAGTTTGCTATCAGATTGAATAGTGTAAGCACTCTGGCTTATCTGCTGCCCTTGCCTTCAGCATACTCCTATGCTTCTGAGATAGATATGCCTTTATGTGCAGTATGATAACTCTCATTCGGTGTATTCAATCATATGATGACATGTCTGGTGTAAATAGTAAAAACAGCTCCACAGTAGCCATTTATATCCAAGCAAACAAAAGGTTATTTCCTCAGATTTTATTTTACAACCTAATGCATGAAAAAAAGTATAGAAGCGCTATACCAAAAAGAAAATGGAAAAGATAAAGAGCTACTGACAAGATTCTCCTTTAGTAACTTTACAGCAGGCAGAATGGTACCATCTTTCCTGCTTAACCATATCTAATTTCAGCAGCTGGGATTTAATCAAACATACAGATTGTATCCTTAGCATAAAAAGATTCTGTTGGCAATACCAAGGAAATAAAGAGATGAATAATAAAATTAGAAGAGCAACAGAATATTAATCAGGGTCTAGAACTTAAGAGGTGTTGAATGACTCTTGTGACATGCTGAGCGTGCTAAATTGCCACAGATTTGGCTTCTGCTTTCCACTGATAAAGTGGCTGGATTGTGGTGTGGGATAAAATGGAGAAAAGAGGAAATGATTATGTTTCTGTTTGTTTCTAGTTTCTTCCTATATTCTTCAGAATCACTCACTCAGTTTCAGATTCTGTATTTCTATCATCAGTTTCTCCAGGGCCTGATCCTGCGAATTGCTGAATTCTCTTTGCACAGAAGTGCTGAATACTCTCCACTCCCAATGGCTGTGCTCCCTTGAAAATACAAAAGCCTCGTCCTCACTAAGGAAATTGTACAAATGTTTCAGTTGCTATTACCAGTTCAGTTCCACCAGTGTTAACAATGTTGGGATCCCTAGTGCAGATGGGTTGCTGACTGTGTTTTTCTATTTCTATATTAATTTTCACCCCAAAAGCATTATTAACTATTTTTTTATCTTGCCTCTGGGAGAACTTTAAATATAGAAGAAACATGAAAAGCACTATATGTAAGTGGTAGGTGGTGGTGGTATTCTGCAATCTCTTATTTTGTTTGTATAAAAGACACTGCATATTATTATATTGTTTCAATGAAGAAAAATATTGCCTTGATGGTTAAATATGTCACAATAGGCACAAACCCAAAAGCTGGGGTAGCACAGTCATTCTGGTCATTTGTCATACACTGGCTTTTGTCTCATATATGTTTGAAGGGTGAGAGGTATGTAGCTGTAGTGATCTGGGCGGCCGTCCAGTTAAACAGTTATCTCTGTGTGTGTGTGCTTCATCCCTGGGAACGTTCATTGTCTCTTTCTCCTGCTCCTCCTCTTTGCCGCTGTAGTCCAGAATTTCACAGATGTTCTTCCCAGAGTAGACAAAGGCAGCTGCAGCTCTTAGGCTCACTCAGCTATGTTCCCTTCCTCTTTGGTGGTCTGACTCCGCCCTTTTGTGATCTAGATGCTTATGGTCCATCCCCTCCCTTTCGAAGGACTGAGCAGTAGTGGGAGAAAGAGAGATCATTCTATGGCTGTTCATTCACCTCTACTCCTGACTCCTCCGTGGGTAGCTACACAGACTCACAGGCTCCTTCTGGGGCTAACTTGCTACCTCTCCCCTTTCCTGGCCTCTCTGATCTGGAATGGCGTTGTTTGCAGTGTTGTAACCATGTTAGTCCCAGGATACTAGAAAGACAAGGTGAATGGAGTAATATTTTTTACTGGAACAACTTCTGTTAGTCCAATAAAAGATATTACATCATCCACATTGTTCCAAACAACAGCTAAACAACCCCAAAAGGACGTTTCTAAAAGATATGCCTTAGGAATTATTTTGGGGGAGGTTCTATAGCGTGTGTTATACAGAAAGTCAGCTTAGATGATCACAATGGTCCATTCTGGCCTAGGAACCTATGACTCTAGTAAATAGTTAATCCATATTTATAGCTGGGAAGTGGACTTGGGTACAGTTTATGCGAAAGAGTGCAGTGGAATATAGATCTGCTTGTCTTTTTCACTCTTTTGGTGAAAATTACCTCACATATTTTAAGGAATCAGGAGGGATATTTTTCAAATGTCTTTCTCACCGGGGACACTTCAAATTCTTCACTTGGTGCCTGTGCCTATTTGTACACACATTAATGTTTATTTAGTAAGTTTAGAAGTTCAGGTTTCAGGGCAAAACTATAAGTCACAAGAATGCCTAATTTCAAGACTGTTCTGACAGTAAGGGCTTGTTCACAAAGAGTTTTTGGACTGCTTTAACTATGTCCATTTGAAACCTATATAGTTAAAATGGTGACCCTTGTGTGGTCATAGTTATGCAGATATAACATGCTCTTGTAAATGTATGGGCACCTTCATTTGGGTATAACTGCATCCACAGAGGGGTTGCACTGATTTAACTATTTCAGTAAAAAAAAAAATCACACCCTTGAATGACATAATTAAATCAGTACAAAAACTGTGTATACCAGGTTTTTCATCTGTGGGAAAGGACCATGTGAAACCAATATACTATGATCGGACACTGCAAAATATTGTGTATTTGGTTGAAGCATGAACATTTTTGACCTCACACTTGTGACTGATTGCCTAGGAAAACGTGCTTGTGACTTCACCAATGCCATTGCTTTCATATTCTTCATAATACCTATTTTCAAAAAAAACTGGTCCTTAGATCTCATTGGTGTTATTGATTATCAGTGCTGTAAAAACACAGTCCCTATCCTCAATTCACAGTCTAATTCAGATACAGATAGCAAAGTTCACACACATGTGATGCACAGGTAGAGGGTACAGTCTTATAAGAGTGCTGTGTATGTTTTAATAACCATCTGGATTGTTGAGTCTAGACTGCTGTACAAGGGCTCCACAGAAGAAGTATGTTTTCATGAGGGATATGAATGATGAAAGGGAGATCAGGTAGGGCAATACAATACTCTAGTAGTATTTGGGGTGGGGGGAATTGAGATACATAATTTCTGTGATGTTTATTGATTCAAATTATCCCACTTTGTTCCTGAGATGTATGGCAATGGCTGCTGTGCAATTCCCAAAAGAAGGCAATGCTTCCAAGTCAATGGGTTTACATGGAATAAACGCAACTCCATATTCATTACATATCTGTGGATTGCACTATACAGCAACCAAGTGCACCTGACTGCAAACAGAAAAATAGACTGACCTTGGGTGAAAAGTAGGTGTTTTCTGTCTCAACCCCCACTCCTTTCTATTTCCTTGCTCTGCAGCTGTGCCCCACAGGTGTGTCACTGCAGAAAACTTAATTCAGGCTCTAACCTGGAATAACAGACTGTGATGCAATAGGCCACCTGTCTTCCTTTCCATAGAGGAAGTAATACAGCCACCATTTGTGGCTTCTTTGCCCTGATATTCTGGCAACAATACCACTGGTGTTTTATGGGCTGGCGGTTTCCATCATATTGAGTAACAGAGATGATAGCATAGGCTTGAATGGAGAAAAGAATTTGCTGTCCATTCCTCCTTGTTTCATGAGGATTGCTATTGGCAAATACACGCTGAACACGAAACCCTGCAGCATGGGTGAGGACTGGTTGAATAGTTTAAGAGACTAGATTTGGGATCCTAAATCCCATTTTCAGAAGAGACTTTGGCACTCAGGAGTCCACTCAGTGAGAGTTAATGGGAATTAGACTCCTAAGTGCCTGAGTCACTTTTGAAAATGGGACTCAGACTTGCAAGTCACTTAGAAGTTTTTGAAAATGTCACCTGTTGTCTCTTAAATACATGTAAAGAAAAACATTTGGTTCATTTTTTTCAATCTAAGTAAAACCATTTACTTTTTTGTTTGCTGCACAATTGGTCTCACTGGGCCACGTTCCAATGCCTTTACTCATTTTGAGGAGTATATTACTCCACAAGTAGTCTTGAATGGGACTACTTGCAGAATAAGGTTTTACCCAAAGCGAGTGAAGGTGGCAGAATCTGTCTCCTTGTATCTACTATGTGACTATGAACCTGTTGTCTCTACATTGGTTTCAATGCAGGCTTTTATACATGATTGCAATTACATTTCTCATATTTCCATTTTAGATGATTTCCTTTTTCACTACCCTGTTCCTGTACATTTAAAGTGGCAAATATCCCTTGAAATCCTAGCCTTTAATGAACAATTAATATCACCAGATTAAAAAAGGAGCAGAAAAATGTTGACTAAATTTAGTCATTGTTGAGAACTGGAGTGGTGAAGAGATGGAACCTATTTATGTAGGAAATCTGGAGTCCAATCCTGCATTTTTTGTACATCCAAAACTCCCATTGACTTCAAGGAGTGAAAAGAGAACAGCACTTGGCTTCAATTCTTTAGCAAGCAGTAGTTAATAATGACCCAATTCATGATTTTAAGTATCAATAAAATTATTTTTTCTGTTTCATTAGGTAACATAAAAATGTGAATCTCAAGGGATCCTTGATTATAAAGTACACCTAGTTTAAGGTCGTGGGATTCTGTTCCTCCTGAAGGGAATGGTAAAACTCCAGTTAATTCTGTGGAAATAAGAGCATGTCTCTGGTCCTGCAATTTTTATTCAGGCAAGGTTCCCATCATCTTTAGGTGTGCAAAAAATTCAGGATTGACCATCTTATATTTACCCTATAATAAGTAAAATATTCAAGACCAGATCTTCAGCTGTTTTAAAGTGGCATAGCTCCACTGAAGTCAAGGGGATTATGTTAGTTTGCCCCAGATGGGGATGTGTCTCTGGGTTTTTAATTTCACCAAGTGTTAAGTTAAAGAAGTGAAGAAAATGAAATTAAATAGCACTATTATTAAAAAGTATTAGAACAGTTACTTCAAATTCTCACACACACACACATATTTCCTACACAAACATATATATATATAGTTATAGTTATAGGTAGTTGTTTTCTTTAGCTGTATTTATGAGACCATAATGTGTTTATCAGTTTATTGTTAGTTACATGAATTTACTAGATCATAGTTCTCTTGTAATCTGGATTCATCTGAGGGACTAAATAATTTGTGAATCTAAATGTAAAATTAAATCAGAGGTTAGTAAAAGAGAAATATAATCAGTAACTCACTACACTGATATATTGGACAAA
This sequence comes from Terrapene triunguis, assembly GCF_002925995.2. Lineage (NCBI taxonomy): Eukaryota > Metazoa > Chordata > Testudines > Emydidae > Terrapene > Terrapene triunguis. The sequence continues at coordinate 51,729,332 of NW_020664436.1, forward strand.
TCAGGAAACCGATTTGCAATAAGCTATTATCCTAAACTATTATTAGCATTCATCTAATAATACAGAGTCTGTGACCTCACCACTCCTTCCTATTTGAGTCCGGACTCTGTTTATGTAAAACAGGGCAGGATCCTACCCCCCTTTCTTCAAGAGGGATTTTGCCTGAATAAAGGATTGTAGATCAGATTTACACGGGAGGGAGACGTCAGAAATGAAATGGAAGAAATGACAGTGTGATGGAGTCTAGAGCAAAGAGAAAAAACGTTAACAAAACATCACTAGAAAAAGAAGAAAGTGCGCCGGGTTTGGAGATACAAAATCAGAAAGATATACCTGGGCCTCAATCTCGCAGTCCTTACTGGAGCAAAACTTCTATTGGCTACTATCTATCTAATTTATTTATCTTGGCCAAAATTATCAGATGTAGAGGTCTGATGTCAAGGGGAGTTTTGCCGTTGACTTAAAGGGTTCAGGACTGAGCCGTAGATAACTAATGTTTGGCACTGAAACCCATGGGCTCCTGAAGAAGTAGTCTGTTTTCCCCAGGTGCGGAGCATCCGCAGCTCCCATTGACTTCAATGGGCTTGTAAAAATCAGGTCATTAAATAGCTGAAAATCCGGTCCTACACAAACTTTTGCATCTAACTTGATTTAGCCCAGGGGTCTCAGTGGCTTCAATGAAATACATTGAAATGCACAAAGTTACTTAGGTGCACAAGTGCTTGCTGGATCAGGCCAGAAATATGAATGTAGGTGCCTGATTTTAAACCACTAAATTTGAAAGTTCTGGCCCTAGATTTTTCTAGCTGTCTTCCCAGTGATATCGAATCGGATCACAACCTAGCCCCTAGTGTAAATCAGCTATATTGCCTGCGTGCTCTTATCTTCCCCCGACTCCCCCAAAGCAAACCCTTAAGCTTCCCCCATGACACTTTTAACTTGTATTTCAGCGGTTGTTGTTTTGTTTTGATTTCATTTTTGTTCTTGTGCATTTCTCGTTTCCTGGTAAACTCTTCCTGGCGGAGATAGAGACTGTGTAAGGCAGCGACCAGAAAGCCAATGTTGTCTATTTTCGTAAAGAAAAAGAAAATACCCAGGTATCAAATTGAACTGAAAAAAATATTGAAAGAGCAAGTGAAGCGGAAATTTAAAGCCCCTCTGCTAATAATAACAGTATAAATAACCGAAGACATCTTGTAAACAGTGCGGTCATAACCCTGAAACATTAAACAGCTCGGTGGGATCTGGCGCATCAGCTGCCTGTGGACTTCGCTGGCGCAGGGGAAAGAGCCCGGCGCGGTCTGTTTATCTCAACTTTAATCTCCCACAGACTATCTGATCAATAGAGAGGAAGATGTTTAAATTAAAAATTCTAGGCACCACGAACCCGGGCCCAGGGGAAATCCTTCCTCTAGCTGCACTTCGTCAATAAGTAACTCATTAACACCTCTTCCCCCAAAACTTAAATTGTCGGGGAGGAAAACCGCCTCCAGAATGGATCAGGCCTCGGATTTTCCTCCCCCGTAGTTACTAAAAGTTAGTCTTTTTAAAACTAAAGTAAGGCGCTAGCCTCGACAATCGATATTAATGTGTACTTCGCAATAAAACTGTGCTATGAAAACTCTAGCATCACATGCGGAGCAGCAGGCTGCGAATTTTGTTGCTGGTCAGTTTCAAATTGCAGGCGGCTGCTTTAGAAATGCCTGAATCCCCAATCTGCCAGGTTATTATTGCACTTCAGGGGTAATTCTTTTTCTCCACAAAATATAAAAAAGAAGTGCGAACTGGCAATCAGGCTCCAAACACCGTCATCCTCCCCACCCCCAAAGGATACAGTCTAAATCTTCTTAATTGGGAAAATAAACACCTTATAATCTGGGGTCAAAGAGTTTTGTTCCCGGATCTATCATCCCACAGAAATGTGGTTGCTTTCAGGAGAACCGAGAATGTGGTGTCATTTCACAAAACGCTGAAATGAAAATTAGACCGCTCTGTATTTATTTTCAATAGAAAGGAAGATTTATTCACAGAAATATAGCAAAACCTGTTTGAAGAAAATATATCTATATATCTTTAACGTGAATTACTTTATAGATGTGACTATCAAAGTCAATTATTCTATGAATCTACATATGTCACAATGTATCATACAAAAGATACACATTGGTACGTTCTGTTTGATCTTCCTCGCTATTAGCACTTGAACCAGCAAGGCTGCTTTGCAGGACAATCAACTGTACACGCGTTAATAAAGTTAAATATATGGGATCTTTGGGGTGGAGTCTTTGCTAATGTACATTTGGTCTCCTCTTTACTGAGGATGAATCCCCTCGTCTCTATAAAGTGTTCCTTGGGGGTGGGGAGAGTCTCCAGCTTCCCTCTCCATTTCCCCCGCCTTACACACTGAAGATGGTCTCCTAGGCTTGAGGTTGGTCAGGATGCTGTAGGTCCACACAGGCGATTTGTGTTCACCACTTCTTTCAGGTCACTCTCGGGTTTGCCAGCCACCATAAAAGGCCAAGTCTGTAGCAGGAAATGACATGGGATGGGAAAGGGGATAAAAAAAAAGGGGGTTATCACTATGATATTACAAGTGTCTAGTGAGACTGTGCTACACCAGAACACACGGTCAGAATAGCCTCGCCAAATTTTTATCAGCAATAAAAAGTGGTTGAGCTAGGCAACCAAGTGCTGGGTTAATCATTTCTAGCGATGACTCCGCCGGATTGTACGCAGTGGCAACGCACCTAAAAACGCTTAGCCTCCCAAAGACATTCGTCTCTCTCCCTTGTGATTATATATAGTCCTCCCAGTGATGAATCGTGTTCTAGCCATCCCAGAAACTGCTCTCGGTCGCTTTTTAGATAACCGATAGCGTTTTCCTGAGCACATAATTAATACTAGGATATACGAGTAAAGACAGATCGAAACCGTTCTTCCTAAACTGGGTAATGTCAAGGCACCGCTCTCGTGCTGCTCCCCTGCTTTTAAAATGAAATCCATCTTACCAAAAGTCTCAGCCTTCTATACTGTACCGATTACTGTAATTGTACTATTAGAAAGCCAACTCCTGCTGTTCTTACTCAGGTAAAAGTCTCACTGAGGTTAAGAGGAGGGTTAGCTGAGTAAAGAGTGCAGGATTAGACCCATAATTTAAATTATATTATTTCCCCCTCGTTTTACCGCTGCACTAAGAGCAGCCTCCTTTAATAGCCTTAGCAACAAAAAGCTGCACACCCGAACATATTTTGCAAGGAGTACAAAGGGGTTTCCCTCAGACTGCAGTCTGCCCACTTGTTAGATTGCTGCGTCTACCCACAAGTTAAGATGCAACTATTTAAAAAAGAAATAGCGCAAACCCTTATCAAATCACCTTGTGGAGAGCAAACTGCCGGTTATTTTTCTGCTGAGCCCAAAACGTTTGAAAAGCAGCTTAAAAAGATCACCCCACTGAACGTCCACAATGTTTATGTATTAAAATTTAAACGCTAAATGAAGAGTAAGAAGGATCTATTTTAACCACCGATTTTAGAAAATATATTCAGTCCTTGTAGTGGCTTGAATTATTACTATTATGGATAAGGTTGGCAGTACAGCGAGAATGAATTACACAAACACACACACACACACGAGAGAACTTGTGTTTCATTTATCTTTACTGTACTTCCAACGCTACAGTAATAGTTACAATTACCTAATACATCTTTTAAATCCGTGGTTAAATTAGACAACTCTCATCTAGGATTTAGAGGGGTTTTTTTTCTACTCTAAAGTTCTCATTTATAAAAGAAACATCCCGAGAACAGTAAATCCGAGGTAATGAAAGAACAGATCTATGGTGATGTTTAAAAAAAGCAATTTTTTTATGTGTATGTGTGCTATTTTACATCAATAAACACCAGAAAATAAAGAAGAAATGAAGACTGAATCTTAAGAAATCGCACCTGTTCCTATATACTGAACAATGCTAAAGTACTTAATTGTACGAGAAATCCTGTTTGGATAAATACAATGAACTTGTTACACAGTTTTGTTAGGGACGTCATCTCTCTCCCAACAGTGTGTGTGTAAAAGATGTTACTGAATCGATTTGCACAGTTGCAGCGCTTTTGACCTGTCACCCCCTTTTGAGCAAATTAACACAGGAAAAGCTAGTGCCATTATAATGTTAAGATCTTTTTATAAGTCAACTAACAGCGTTTGGGGATGGAGGTGACTTGGAAGGCGTCTGATTTATTCTAATAAACGCAATAACTCAACGCCCCAAATATACTCTCAGTGGATCTGCCAGCAGTCCCCTCTGAAGGGTACAACACATGTTGATTTCCCCCTCCCTTCACCTCAGTGATCAAGTGTATTGATGAACTATTAAATGCGACCAGGCAGGAACTTACCAGATTGACTGGGTGAATGTAACCATTTTCGTACTTGTCATTGGCCAGGATCTGTCTCAGGTGAGCAATGTAGCTGGATGCCAGTCTCAAGGTGTCCAGTTTGGAAAGCTTGGTGTCTGGAGGTACCCAGGGCAAAGTGGTCTTAAGCCTCGAGAAAGCTTTGCTGAGTACCCTCATCCTCGCTCTCTCCCTGGCGTTGGCAGCGTTTCTCTGGACTTGCTTCCCCTCTTGGCTCACTCCATTTAAAGGGCTCTTTTTGGTGGGAGCCTTTTTCCTCTTGCCTGGGGCCCCTCTCCCCTTTTGGGGGGACGCGTTCTCGCAATTGGAGCCCTCTTCGTTGCTCTCGTTCGACGTCCCAAACTCTTTGTTAGAATCCATTTTCAGGCCATCGCATTCCAGCATTTCCACCTCCTGAAGGTCTTCCACATCGCTGAGCGAGCCAGTGGACATGGTCTGAGAGATGCACAAAGATCAAAGCTTCCTCAGGGGCAGGCGTTGGGTGAATACCTCAGGCTGAGAAGACGTTTCCCCTCGCCCTGGGGTGTGATAGGTTTGCAGGCAAGAGAGGATCCCCGCCCCACCCCCGCTTCTTGCCCGTGTTTGAGTGAGAGAGAAAGCTGAGGAATTTGGTGAGGACACTAGTAATTTATCTGGGGAATAGAGAGGCGGATCCGGCTGCAGCCCAGGGGAGGGGCCCTGTCCGGCCACTGCCTGTTGCTGCTCACCACATTCACAAACCTCTGCTCAAGAGCAGGAGGGGAAAACAGGCACCAAAGAAGAGTTCCAGTGATCTCAACATTGTAATTCAAATCTTCCCAACTGGAGCAAGGCAGCTCCCCCCTCCTCTGCCCCTTAGAACTCTGCATGGCTCTCTCTCCTGCCTGCTAGATGACCCAGGCGACTGGTGTCATCCTTGTCCCTGACTCCTGATGAAAGCTAAAATGCCTCCTGATCAGGGTGCCCAGAGGATCTACCAGGTAGCTGACTTGGAGATGGATTTTTAACACAGAGCTTCTGAACTGTGTCCTGTAAACTCATCTGAAAGAAATTTGTGGATGTTTGTTTGAGAATGCATCCGATTAGGATATACTCTGAAACACAGAAGCTGGGTCCCTTAGTGAAAGCACAGAAATTGAAGCCAGGAGATCTGAATTCTGTTATAGGCTTCCTGTGTGACCATGGCTAAGCACCTTAATCTCTCTGTGTTTGAGTTTACCCATCTGTAAAATGGGAATAATAACAATAATAAAAACAACAACAACAATAATAAATATAATTAATAATTAATTATTCCCTAATTCTCAGGTATGCTGTTCAACTTATTTCATCCGTATCTGCAAAGCACTTAGAAATTCTTCCAATTGAAGGCCCTGTATAAGTGCAAAGTGATATTATAATTTAATGTTAGAATATTTTCTTTTAATAAGAAATAGAATAAAAATATATACCTGCAAATTGAAATGAAATCAGGAAAAATATTTACCAAATGTTGCAAAGTTTGCATAAAAAGTTGCCTTTAAATAAAACATCAATTTAAATAAATATATGTCTTTCAAAGATTTTGGTACTTATGTTAATATTTATTTTGTTCATTTATATTGTCGAAATAGATCTAGTTGTCTATATTCAGTTTACTGCATGATCCATTATCAAAGACCTGCTGGGAGGTTTGTCTGAGTAAATACAGCATGAGGTGGCCCATAGAGTAAGAATTTCAAAAGAACTCAGCTTTGGCCTATTTCTGCTGCCATTGAAGTCGATAGGAATTTTACCACTGATTTTAATGAGTGCAGAGTTAGATCAATACTGAGTGTTTTCATAATCCCACCCATAATGTGTACATGTGTAAATGTTATTAAAACCCATGTAAAGCTTTTTCTGAACCATATATAGTAGATTTTTAAAAGATCTCATCTCTGGCCTAACTCCACTTCCACTGAAGTCAATGGTTACATGCCTCTGCCCCTGGAGGGGGCAAGTGTAGAGGGAGCTCCATAGAAAAGTAAATGCAGCCTGTTGTATTTCCTTCCCTATCTCGTCCCCTCCCCACACATAGATCTTGGACCAAAAATAAGTCTCTCTGGAGATTGGGTTGTGCATATGTGTGGGAGGAGAGAACAGGACTACAGAAAAGCAGATCCACATATGGGTGGTGCCCTCTGTGTGTATGCAGAACGTACTATCTGGTCCCCAGGGAAAACAATTACTTAGGAGTCTTAATCACAATGTGTAACTTAATTGCTCCAGGCCTGATCGAAAGCTCCTTGAAAACAGGAGAAAGACTCTCATTGGCTTCCGTGAGCACTGCATCAGGCCCTTTGTCCACACTTCTAAAATAACCCCCAAACCAACATAATATTTAGGGGATACTGTGATGCTAAATTAGTAAATGATGGTATAGTGGTCTGAGATCTTCAGATGAGAGTTTTTATAGAGGAACAAATATTATTGAATATAGATTTTAATAAGCAATGAAAGTATCTCTTACCTCTTCATCCATTTAGGTTTTCCCTTAGTTATATAAGCCAGAAAAAGAAGTGCAGATCTAAACTTTAAACCAGTCCTTGCCATTTGGCTGCAAGATAACACCCTCTACTCAGAATAGGATAAGAATATTAAGATATCATATCTTCAAGCTCTGGGATCTGTTGGGAATTCACTAACCTCTAATGTCATGTTATGTTAACTGTGCCCTGTTTGCGTTTTCCCTGTGCTATAAACTAAACAAATTGTCAGCATATCAGCTCTAATGAATGAATTAGGATTTCTTTCTTTATAACATCCTTGTTACAGATCCAAAAATTACTAATCACCAGCATGGAGATTTATGAGCTTTTTTATTTTCTATGCCTGATTGTTGTTTGTGCAGGTGGAGATTTAAATGACCATATCCACTGCAAAGATTTATGGCCTAAGTGATTGATGTTATTAACCAGCAACAGGATTCTTCCCAGAACAGGGATGACAGAAATATCAAGTTGAAGGTGCGTGTTTCTTTGAGCACAAGTGACCACAGAGTGCAATATGTAAAGCACAAGAAAAGCACAGAAAATAGTAAAAGGATATCAAGCAGTATGTCTCCATAGGCTTTCAGTTAAGTGACTTTTAACTGCATCCTAGAAATTTCTCAAAGTCTTGACTAGATGGGAAAGCAAAAATAATTTTCAGATTTTATGAAAACATCTAAAACACATGCTAATAAATACATTATTAGATGCATCTTCACACACATACAGTATGGATCTGAATTTTAGAGACAGTGTGCATCTTTGGCTTTCATTGACTTCAAATGGAGTTTTGAGTCCTCAGCACTTCTAAAAATCAAACTAATATAGATTGTATTTTTTTTTTATAAAAATGGATACAGAGGGTGTGGGTGTATACATGCATACACATGCACATATACTCTGAAAATCAGAATAATCTAGATCATATTTTTAATATAGAAACATATGGAGTATATATATATATATGCTTTTTTGTGTGTGTGTGATTAATTTTGTAATAGTCTTCATTGAGAAATAGACAATGAAAAGTACAAAAAGTTAAATGATTTACAGCTTGTATATGTTTCCAAATCCCACACATTTCACAGGATATCCAATAGAATTAGGCAATTATGCTGTTTTACAACTCATCAAAGCCACAAAGCCAGAGACTACAAAAGCAGACAATACTTCATAGACATAACATATTAGAGGGGTTGTGGTAGTGGTGATGGTAGTGGTGGGGGTCCTCAGGCTTAAGACAGATGAATGCTGCCCTGCAGAATTGGATTCTATCCCTGTTTTTGCCACAGAGTTCTCATGGAATGCTGGGCAAGTCATGAAACCAAACTTTTCAAAGGTGGTCACTAATTGTGTGTTCCTTATTTTCTGGGTACCCAACTTGAGACCCTGGGATCTGTTTTGCAGAAGTGCTGAACACTCACAGCTGGAACTGAAGTCAGTGGGAGCTGTGCTTTGAACATATCAAGCGCTAGAGAAAGTTAAGTACTGTGAAGAAGCAGGTCTTAAGAGTCTCAGATTGGGCACCCCAAATTGGTGGTCACGTTTGACTTTAATCTCTCTGGCCCAGATCCTCAGAGGTATTTAGGATCCAAACTTCCATTGAAATAAAATACCGAAATACCTTTGAGGATCTGGGCCTCTGTGGCTCAGCTCCCCATCCACCTGCAGCTTCTCACCCCAGTCCCAGTCTCTTTGTCCAGCCAGTCCCAGTATCCCCCACTGGGCTCCTCATCCAATCTCAGTCTCTCCACATACCTTCCCTAGCTACTTGTCTCAGTCTGTTTGTCCAGCCAGTCACAGTTCTCCCCTTGCACCCTGGCTCCCTGTCAGATACGTCTTGTCTTCCCATAGCTCTGTTCATCCCTGTTGGTTCTCAGTCCCAGTCTCCTTGTCCAGCCATTCCCAGTTTCCCCCAGTCCCCAATCTCAGCTCTTTGCCCCCAACAGGCTCCCAGTCTTCCCTCCTTGTTTCCCTTCCTGGCTCCCAGTCTCCTTGTCCAATCAGTCCCAGCTTCCCCTTTCTCCTCACCCTGCTCTCAGCCCTCATCTCTCCCCAGCTCTCTGTCCCAGTCTCCTTACCCAGACACTCCAAGCATCTCCCTCCTGGGCTCTCAGTCCCAGTCTCCTTATGCAACCAGTCCAGTGTCCCTCAGCTCCCAGTCTTTGTCTCCTCCATCCCTATCCCAGTCTTCTTGCCCAGCCCCTCTGTCCCTCTGCCCTAGCTCTCAGTCCCAGTCTCTCTCTCTCTATATCCCCCGCATCAGCCTCCCGTTGCTGTCTCCCTGCTTCCACTAGGCTCCTTATCCTAATGTACTCCTCCCCCCACTCCATATGCCTCTTGTCCTCTCTGCACCTTTCTCCTCAACACTGCCTGGCATCAGAAGGGAATAATTGAGATCACAGGTGAGACAGGACCCCACGGTTCTAGTACCTTGTGTAGTTCCAATTTTCATTTTATAATTTTCAGAAAAAAATCTTTTGGGGCTGACATAGCTCATAGTCGTGTTTGGTCTCAGCTAAAAGCTAAATCTGAGAGAGTAGAATGACCCCACAAAACCCAAACAATGCTACATGCTAATTTTAAATAGCTATCATCATGATAATAATTACATACAAAAAACTACATTAAAAGGACCTTAGGTTTACAAAATCAAGCAATCAAAAGTTAGGAAATGCCAGAATTAACGTTGTCCTTGCAACACTAATTTGGCTCCTTTTGTGCCTACGCTTTATGATACAGTTTTTAATTACATGATCACATGCTATTTTTTCTACAGGACCCCTGCCTCATTCAGTGCACAGGAGTTGTGTAGTGAAGGAGGTTGTTGTCTGTAGGACCCTGCCACTCTTGCTGTAGGAGTTGGAAGGCATCTAGTGAATGAGACAGGAAACTGCAGGAAGAGAAAGGATGCTCTTGTTTTTAAGGCAGCCGAATGATGCCCTGGAGAATTGGTGCAAAAAGCACATCCCTGACACTAGAGTGAGTCCCCTGCCAAATGTTAAGTTCCTGCTCCAAAGCATGGAGATGGTAGGGCTTTTCAACAAAATGGCTGAAAGAATTGTTTATCATAGGCCACGCAACATATTTTTTCCCTAACCTCATCCTGTAAAATAGCTGAACCATTTCTGCTGAACAAACAAACAAACAAACAAACAAACAAACAAACAAACAAACAGCTCAAGCCACCATGGAAAATTTCAGACAGAATTCTTAAAATTTGCCAAAATAATAAGCAATTGAAAACAGGGTTTTATAATGGTAACTGTCAGGCAATCTTATATATAGGTGATCATCTATAATTGTCTAGATTCTGCCACTCTTACTCATGTAGAGTAGTATCTTACTAGTTATGCAGTCCCATTGAAATCAACAAAGCTGCCCACAAAGTGATGCTCCATGAATAAGAGTGGCAGAATATGAACAGCGTTGACTTCAGGTGATATTAACGTTCAAAACAGAAGCTGGAAACAAAGGAAGTGTGTGTGCATTTGTGGCCCTAGTTATGAAGGCTGCAGTCATGTCCCTGTGTGACTCATTTCCTGCCTCTGTGACAGGTCTCAGATAAGTACTACTGGGAATCCTCTCGCCTTGCTGGGTTAAGTTTGTATGGGATCTATTAATTACCTTTACTGGTGAACAGCACAAAATGTAGAGGCATATTTATAACAGCAGAAGATGGATACATTTTTCCTTCAAGAGACACATTACAATTATAGGCACACACAAACAAGTAGTTTCAGTATTATCACCAACATAAGTTTATCATCATAAGTTACCATTTGTGTGGTCCATGAGCAAATGAACAAGCTTACAATTTGCTTTTCACAACCATGCACGCAAATAAGCCTTGATCTCTCCAACGTTTGTAGGAGCCAAACACAAAAAGGGTGTGAGCACGGCTGATGCACATGCATTTTAAAATGCAAGCAAGAACTCACAGACAATGATGTGTAGTATCCGCGCATCTGTGCTACACAGTATATTATCTAATGCTTACAGGATGCATCTCAGAAACATTGCCACACAGTTGACTTTATAAATCACAGGTCCCTCTACCAAATGCTCAAAAGAGAAGTATGCAAGAAGCAATATATTTCATGAAAAATTATCACTGAAGGATTAAAGAGCAGACATAACTGTTTTTATTTTGAATATCTCTTTTCATACTGTTTCTATGTTGGCTAATTCTTTGCATTTTTGTGGTTTTAAAACATGATGAAGCTTGTTGATAAGAAATAATTTCCCTCTTTTGTCTTCCAATAGTTAGTACCTTGGACACAGTTGTGAAAGATGGTTTCAGCTTCTTGAAAAAATGGAAAAGCCGGATGCAAATGCCCAGACCTTGTTGTCATTGTTGGGGTGTGTCTGAGAGGGGGAATCACAACAATTTTGGTGGGTTTTGTTTCTTTGGCCACACACACACACACACACACACACACAGCCTGATTTGCAGAGGGGTTGAGCATCTGAAGTTCCTATTGACTTGAACTTCCTAAAATCAGGCCCCAGGATAGGGTGACCAGATGTCCCAATTTTATAGGGGCAGTCCCGATTTTTGGGTCTTTTTCTTATATAGGGTCCTATTACTCCCCACCCCTGTCCTGATTTTTCACACTACCTGTCTGGTCACCCTACCCCAGGAGTATCCATCTTTTGTCAAGATAGGGGCTGCAGTGGCAACTTTCCAAGATGTCAAGGGACACAGGTATGTGGTATAAAATGCAACAGATTGCAGCTGCTGCTCTCACCCTTAATAGAGTAGGTCATTCTATGTCCTCCATCTACATCCAAATTAAGCACCACATGCTGGGACCCATTGTTTCCATGGGCTGGATTTCTCTCTTACAGGTGGAGTTGGCCACAAATTGCACTGTAGGCCTCCATTGGGCATGTGGGGTGCCACTTTCCCACCTCTGATATGGGGCCACATTAAGCCTTCAGAGGCACATGTACAGCTCCACTGAAATCAATGGGAGATCCATGCCCATCAAAGCCAGTATTCGGCTGAAAATGGTACTACAACAAACCAGAAAACTAGTTACATACATACACACACATATATGTGATTGCATGCAGGGACATGAATTTGCTCAACTCAGTAGTTTCTCGGAGATGTGTGTGTGTGCATGGCTCTGAGCTGGGAACAATTAGCCAGAACAAATGGAGCTGGGGCCGGGGGTACACAGAGGAAAGCAAATGTTGCATCTCCTAGGGGGTGCAGAGACCACAGTCACCCTGCACTCCTTTAAGCTCTGACAGGCCTTGTACGCGTCTCACAAACAATGACTCTCCTAGCTCCTGGCACACCCCCAAAGTGGGGTCATGGCTGTCTGCCACAATCCAGCCCTTTGGTTTTATGATGCGTCTAATAGATGGAGAGCTGTAATACATATAGAAAACATGGTTGTTTTAGAAAGCAGTGTTGCAAAAGCACATAATAAAACTCAATGTATGTAATTTAGAGAAAAACAGTTTTTAAAAACGAAACGGGGAAGAGAATAAAAAGAAGACCAGAAACACGTGTGTGTGTGTGTTTGTGTGTGCGTGTGTGGTGTGTGTGTGTGTGCATGTGCATGCTGAAGGGGAATTTAGCATGGTTGGGAAAGGACTGAAGAACTAAAATTACAGGAGAAGTGAGAGGAAAAGATGACAAAAACTACAGAGTGGAAAGGAGATCTTTCTTCCCCCGTACTACTACTCTGTAGGTATAGCTAGGTACAGATCATATAGATATAGAGGCCAAGATTTTCCAAATAAACTAGAGATCTGAATGCCTCTGCTTTAGATGTCCATCTTGAGACCCCTTAAAGAGGCCTAATTTTCAGAACGTGCACCCCCTTTCTGAAAATCAGGCCCCTTTAAGGTATATCAAGTTGGGCGCCCCAAAACTGAGGAATGCAAATCACTAGTCACTTCAAAAGAGCTGGGCCGCAGATTTTTTTTTAAACAATTTTTTTGGTGGCTAGTATGGAAAATCATACTCACAAGCATCCTGCTACCAATTTCCATTTATTTTCCTCTACAACTGTTCTTCTTGCCCTTTCCTGGTGTGAGTCGTACTCTTTGAGGCTGCTTTCTTCTACAAATACACCTCTACCTCGATATAACGCTGTCCTCGGGAGCCAAAAAATCTTACCGCGTTATAAGTGAAACTGCATTATATCGAACTTGCTTTGATCCACTGGAGTGCGCAGCCCTGCCCCCCCAGAGCGCTGCTTTACTGCATTATATCCGAATTCATGTTATATCGGGTCACGTTATATCAGGGTAGAGGTGTAATAATCCTTTTCCCTGAGAAGCCTCTCATTGGGGTAGTGTAGAAGAAATACTTCTCCACTCTTCTGGGGATTATTTGAGGGCACACCATTGCATCTTAAATAATATTATTTTACAGTTAGGGTGCCTTTCATCCTAGGTTATCCCCAAATTTTAGGAATTTGACCAAGACATATGAGTTAACACAGTGGTCTTTGCTAGCATATCCCAAGGAAGGATTACGTCCTAGACCTGGACTTGCTTATCTTGGAAGATCTGCTGAGATCACAGCCCAAGGTGATATGGGTAGAGAGGCATCTCTCTTTAAATGATGCCTTTTAAAAGTTTTAGTTTTTGCTGTATATTTTTATCCCATAAATTTATATGGGTTTAACATATTTTAATTTGTTCTGTCATCTCTAAAACAAGCTAATGGTAAATCTTACATTTAAATCTGAACTTCTTTGATTATAATTTATAAGGAGAATTTAGATAGGATATGGAATATCCCCCATAATCAAGGGACATTTTGGTAGAGCTTGAAATCATGTGACATTGAGGCAAATTGTACTGTGCTGCAAATGTACATCACAGTTTGTTAGGGGGAAAATCCTGATCCAACCGTTTTTGAACTAAACAAAGATATATATGTGATCATTGTGGCAAATATTGCAATCCCATGCAATATTTTTGGGGACCATATTACATTAAGTTCATATATCTCTGTGGGCCAGGGATTGTATGCAACTCCATTGGGAGGGTTACCACAACTCCTTCAGGAACCAAATATAGTGGAAGATGATTAAGGTGATTCATATAGGTTGTAAAGAGACAAGGTGGGTGAGGTAATATCTTTTATTGGACCAACTTCTGTTGATGAAAGAGACAAAGTTTTGAGCTACACAGAGCTTTTCTCCAGGTCTGGGAAAGGTATTCAGAGTGTCACCATTAAATACAAGGTGGAACAGGTTGTTTAGCGTAAATAATTCACACATATTGTAAGAGACCATTCTAAGTGAAGTTGCCTATTAAAAGTCATAGGACAAAAAAGCAAGGCTAGTGGGTTACAGATTGTTGTAATAAGACATAAATCCAGTGTCTTTATTAAGATCATGATTTTTAGTGTCTCGTAAAGTGATAAATTTAAATTTCCAAACTCATCTTTTGAAGGTGTTGTGCAGGTTTTCTTTGAGGATAAGGACATGGGTGATACGGTGTTTTTGTCTTTTATCATTTTTCTGTGTGAGTTCATTCAGAGAGGCAGCACCCCTGAGAGGGCTTGCATCGACTGGTTCAAACTGGGATTCTTGGAGACCAACAGACAAAGAAAGGGCTTTTGGCATAAAGAAGCTGCAGTTAAACTGCCTCAGGGCCTCCCTTCTGGTCCAGCAATTGGACAAGATCGTCTGTCCAAAGGGGGTCCAATCCTTGCAGAAGGGTTAGAAAGACTGGCCTACTAGGGCCACATAAGACTGATGGGTGACATCTGGTGAGCTTTTAGTATGCATATAGGAACTTCTATTGGTTTTATATGTTTTCTCTGAAATGCTTATACCTTAAGAATAAATGTGCTTGCTCAGAAAGAACTGGGTAGTAACCGCTGGCAATACACAGTTCATAGTCCTTGGAGAGAAAGCAACACACAGGTGCTCACCTTTAGGCAGACTGGCTTGCTGGGGACATCATAGTGTAAAGTTGGAAGCTGACCAGCCTTAAACCCCCTGGTCAGAAGGGAGTGGGATAAGGGTCCCTGCCCAGAGACAGATGATGGCTAGAGACTTGAGACCTGATTAGCCACCCCTAGAGTGGACCATGGAGAGGGGTACAAAGATGCAGTTACCCTGAAACTGTGACAACAACATACCCACATTGCTGACAAACCCTATTGCAGAGATTCACCCCAAAGTTGGAAGGTGAACATAAAATTAACAGACATGTAGCTTTGCATCCAAGCCCTTCCTATTCACCACTGTAAGTGAATTCACACTGCAGATTTGTACAGGTAAAACCAAGACTTACATGGTACAGATACCCTTCTAGGACAGGATTTTCAAAGGGAGTTAAGCGATCAATTTCTTTGGACTTCCATTGGGCATCTTAATCTCCTAGGCCCTGTGATGGGGTGTTCGACCCAAACTAGCCTTGGAGGCAAGAGAGGCCAATTAGCCATAGGCTGCACCTGGAGGGGAACTAGGACGCAATGAGGCTTAATTGGGGATGAAGCTCACGTGGGCAGAAACAGGCAGGGCTTCTATAAAGCCAGGGAGCTGGCAACAGAGTAGTAAGGAAGTCTCCAGTCACACTTCCTGATACAAGGGGGAGCTTGTAATGGGAATGTAGGAAGCAGTCCAGGGAAGGAGCAGTAAAGTATGAAACCATATAGACCTGAACTACTGGTTTAAGGGTCTCTGGACTGGAACCTGGAGTAGAGACTGGGCTCAGGTTCTCATACCAGCTGCTGTGGGAGTGGCATAGTCAGTGCAGTGGTAGGGAGACAGCCTGAGAGACTCTGATGGAATCCTGGAAGGGGAGGGTGACTGTGACTTGTCTGGAGGGCTAAGCTACAAAGATGAGGTGCTGAAACTCTGGATTAGAAAGCGAGGGGCTGCAGAGCAGGTAACCGAGGTAACCAGCTGAGTAACTACAGGATGGGGTGTGGACGGTGATGAGCTAATTCCCCAGATGAGCCATGAGGAGGTGCTGCCAAAAAGTGAATAGCAGACCCCAGGACAGGCCCCTTTGAAAATCCCAACCCTACAGCCATAGTCTACCTTTAAGGTATCAGCCTATATAAGAACTGGTGTGGAAATACCCCCGGCAAAGCTTCCCAGATCTCCCTACTCCACCCCCCACCCCCTGCAGTGTGCAGTGTGTTCTCCCTTCTTCTGCTTTCTTGCGTTTCTAGCTGGCATGTGGGAGGGTCTTCTCTGTACCTCTCCTTCTCCCTTTTGAGGTGACTGGTGCCCCTTTTCGGGTGCTAGCCAGGTGCAGTCCCTTAAGTCATTGAAGACAATGGGACTATTCATATATGTAAGGGACCCTCCCCATGAATAAAAGTTACACATTCTAGTCTATAAAGTCCTCAGTGTGAAGATAATATAGTACAAAGTAGGCTAAGGCAAATGAGGAAGGACAGGGTGCTACCTGGAATTTTGGATATCCACATACAGGGCCGGCTCCAGGCACCAGCCCACCAAGCTTGTGCTTGGGGCGGCACCTGGAGCGGGGCGGCGCGGCACTCCGGCCGCCGGGGAGAGCGGGGCCACGGCCGGGCTCGCCGCCCTCCCCCAGGCGCTCTGGCCACCCTCCCCCCCCGGCGCCCTCCCCCCGGCCGCCGGGGGGAGAGTGGAGCCCCCGCCGGGGCTCGCCGCCCTCCCCCCGGGGCTCCGGCCGCCCTCCCCCCCTGCAGGGGGGGGGGGGCGGCCGGAGGCTTTTTTGCCTGGGGCGGCAAAAAAGCCAGAGCCGGCCCTGTCCACATACAGTTCCTTGCTCTGACCTTGGGCAAGTGTCTCAGTGCCTCAATTCCCCCTCTGTAAAACAAGGATAATAATACTTCTCTACATCACAGGCCTATTGTTTGGTGCTCAGTCCCTATAGTTACAGGGACCATATCAATGCCTAGGATAAATAGATTGATAGATAATTGGAAGGTAATGCTTAATGTCAGAACAATAGAAATATGATGAAAGTTTTGAATCTTTGATCTCATCTTATTTCTTGAAACCCCAATTGAGATGGTACATTTTTATACCCATGTGTCTTGCTCACAAGCTGGATGCTTTACTGACTTTAAGGCACTTTGATTTGTCAATTTATATTATTTTAGATAAGAGCACTGGTACCCCGATTTGGACATAATTCAGAAAGGTGGAAAAACAGATTCTGTAGGAAGAAAAATGCTAACTTTGATCATCTTAGTGATGACCCCTGGATTTAACAGTAAAACCAAGAAGGCCATTGTTGGTAACATTATAGCACAAGTAGCAAGTGACCTTAGCCTAAATTACTCAAAAGTCCCCAAGCTCTCCAGGAAAGAAAATAGAGTGTTGCTCAAAGTTTCCTGTAATTCTCTCTCATTGATGACACAGGATTCCCTTGGGAGATCTAAAGACATTTATAAACGTTCCTTACACCCTTTGTAACACTAATTCCCTTCTATAAAGAGTCTTACTCCAGGCCACTTCTGTTGAATAAATAACTAATGCATCTGCTCAGGGTGAAATGATGGCCCCATTGAAATCAATGACAAAACTCCCATTGACTTCAGTGGGGTGAAGATTTCAACCCTTATTGTTTAAAGATTACCTTTATTAGCCAGTTATCCTCCAAAATGATTTATTATCTGAGCATTTTAAAAAAGCATCTACACAGTATTTTAACATTGAACAGTTTATGCTGACACATGACATGCTAGAGGTGTGCAGAGAATCAAACCTTGTTTGCCTCAATCTGTTTTCAAAACCCAGTAGTTTCACACATAATAAATAGGAACTTTTTTATTGTTTTATATTTAAAAAAAGTTTCATTTAATTGGTCCATCTGAGGCCAACAGCGTAAATTAAAAAGAAAATAATGAATATTTAACATTCCAAAATAAATATTAAGAAATCCTAGTTTAAACAATCCAGGAGCAGCACAATTGTGAAGATCACAACGGGCATATTTTCACCATCAGATTTGGCTGACACATTAGGGATTGAACCAGAGACTGGCAGAGCTAAAAGCATGAATTGCTACAACTTGCATTAAAGAGCCAGGATTTGAATTTGTGTGTGAGAACTGAAACATGCAAACCCAGAGGGATACACGTAACACACATACTGACGCCAGTGGGTTACACACACTTAAATGAGTACCCAGTCTTTCCAATGAGTTCAGTACTCAGCAGCTCCAACAGGAGTTGTTGGATGCTTAGCCCTTTTGAACATGCAGCCTCTTCTTTAGCTCCCCATAGGGGAGCTGAGCTCTATTGAGAATCTGACCCAGGAAGTTTTTGCTTGGGGGCCTGGTCTTTTAGGTCTCCAGCACACTTTCAGCTCTGATAGTACCATGCTACAGTGGGAAATGAGCATGCTCAGCACCTCACAGGAGGAGGAGGAGGCATTCAGTACCTGCAGTAGCAGGATCGGCCCCACAAGTGAAGTACTTTGTACATCATAGAAGGACATTTGTCCATTGCAGATAATCAAACAGCAATGATCATGACACAGAACAAGTATGAGTTTGATATAATGAAGGCTGTAGCTTTATTGGCTTTACAGCAGAAGTGATAATAGAATATGTATAAACAACTTTAACTCAGCAAGGGAAACCTAGTTATTTCTGTTTTCTAGTTTGGATAGCTCTATATATGCTTCCTTTCTTCTCCACATAAATTCCGCATTCTTCCATTTTTCTTCATCCTCCTTTGCTTCCATCCTATCTTTTTCTTCTCAATCTGCAGTACCTCTTAACAGATCTGCCTTTCTGAGCTTTCTAATCTGTCTTCCAGTGGTTTTCTTAGTGACGTTAACAGCTGATATGAGTCCACATTTTCAAAGGGGTTTCTACATGAGCCGTAAAATTATACTCACAGCTTTTCACAATTAAATGTGAAAAACTCAGATTTGCATGTCCATAAACTGCATTTGTGCATGTAGGTTTGATTTTCTGTGTATACAAATATGTAGCTGTGAATACCTGTGGGCACAATTTGAGAGGCTGATTTTGCAAATGTAGCTCTTTAATATTAATGTTACTGTTATGTAGTGGACATGTAAGTATAGATGGCAAATACAACAACAATAATAATGTTATTTATCTGGTGCTCTTCTTTAGTGAATCTCAAAGTGCTTTAAGAAGTATCATTCTCACCAAAATGCATTATTAATTCTCTCCAACAGTTTTTGTTAAAGATAAATTGTAAAATACACACAAACTACTCTAAACTCGTTGTTTTCACTTTAAAAAAATGGATAAGGAAAGCAAAACAGCTCTGGAATACATGTTGGGATACATGGAGGTGTTGGGGAGGGGAAGTGCAGTGATGAATGATCAGTCGTTCAATTGTTTTCTTTCTTGCAGAAATCAGAGACAGAGTACAGTTTATCTTACCCTGACTTTTAGCAAGACAGATTGCCATGCAAAACCCCCAGGCTGAAATCATCCAACCACCAAGCAGGGTGAAAAGACCATCCCGGTTGCACTCTCATAGCTCACACTAGCTCCAGCTCCTGTTAAGATTCTGGGTTTTTTTTCCCACTGACTCTGAAAACATTAGCATGGCATTTAAAATCCTGGGTTTGCTAAATTAAAGGCAGGCTGAAGTGATCCATTTAGGGCCAGATTCTGCCATCCTTACTCACATTTAGAACTTTAATCCACAAGTAAGAGTAAGACTACTTGAAAGGTAAATTATTATTCACCCTGAATAAAAGAGGTAGGCTGAGGCCCTAAGGGCTGGTCCACACTAACCCCCCACTTCGAACTAAGATACGCAACTTCAGCTACATTATTCACGTAGCTGAAGTCGAACTATCTTAGTTCGAACTTACCGCAGGTCCACACGCGGCAGGCAGGCTCCCCTGTCGACTCCACATACTCCTCTCGCGGAGCAGGAGTACCAGCGTCGACGGCGAGCACTTCCGGGATCGATCCGGGATCGATTTATCGCGTCTAGACAGGACGCGATAAATTGATCCCAGAAGATCGATTGCTTACCGCCAGACCCGGAGGTAAGTATAGACGTACCCTTAGTAACAGCAAATGGTACAACATAAGTAACGTGCACATTACTTTAGATTAGAACTGGGTGAAGTTTTTCAGACTAAACTTTTTTCACTCAATAATGCAGTTTGGGTCAACTGAAATATTTCACAAATTTAAGTCAAAATGCCTTTATGTTTCAAAGTTCACTTCAATTTTATTAATTTGTTACAATGGTAAAAATAACATTGAAAGCAAAATGAAACATTTCATTCTGGCTCAGACAAAACATTTTGACCTGGAATGATTTTTTTTTCCAACTTTTTCACTTTGCCATAAACAAACAAACAAAAAAAACCCTAAAAAAAAATTCATTTCAGATAGACCCCAAATGAATTTGGTTTTTGATTTTTTGGTTTGGCCCCCAATCTGATAAATCAGTTCTTTGCACATCTCTGCTTTAGATATCACTGAGCCTGATTCTTCTCTCAAGTGCATCAGTTTTATATCAATCTTATTCCATTGAAATCTGTCAACCTCTTCTGATTTTTACTGGTGTAAGTGAGAGGAGAATGGAGCCATATAAAACTAAAACCCGCACAAAATGGCAACTAAATTCCTGGAAGGGCTGTTATTCATTTGGAGTATATCTCTATTTATCCTTAGCATATTTTTCATCTTCATTCCTTCTCACTTGGATCAGCACTTTTGGATTCAAATTGAGTATTATTTATTTGTTTAATGAAATCCAGTGGAGGTGAGCAGAGGGCAGGACAGACAAATGAGTGTGCTAGAAAAAGGTAGGCTCAGTACAGTATCTGTAACGCAACAGCAGTGGCCAAGTGCTCAGACAACTGTCCTGCTAGTGGGTTAGCTGATAATAAGAGGGAAGTATCAAAGCTAGAGATTTTAATGAGATTTATATGAGTGTTGAATTAAGAAAGTAGCAGATGATTCTAACCCTGCTTTTCTCAGTGTGGACACAGGAGTTAATGTGGGCAGCTGAAGGAGACAGGAGGTGGAGGGAGAGGGTTAAAGTATACTACCAATAAAATTAGATTTCAAATTGATCCTAACAGTTATAGATTATAAAATTATTGATTATAAAGCCAGAAGGTACAACTGTGATCATCAAGTCTGATCACCTGTATAACACAGGCCATAGAACTTTCCTAAATCCATTCCTGCTTAAATAAGAGCAAATCTTTTACAAAATCATCCTGTCTTGATTTTAAAATTTCCAGTGATGGAGAATCCACCACATTTTATCCAAGCGTTTTACGAATTCTGACACCATTGGACAAATGTTTTTGTAAGGCTCCAGTTCAACAATCCATTTGATTATGTGGTTAAGTCCATCCGTATTTAGCAAAGCACTTAAGTGCATATTTAAAGTTAAGCATGTGCATAAGTCTCATTGGAGTCAACCCATGCTTAACGGCTTTGCTGAACTGGGGGTGACTAGCTCTTAGGTGGGCAGAGCAGGCTTTGCAGATGACGTGATCTCTGTGCATGTTTCTGATTAGGCAGAGAAGTTGTTACCTGTTCTCATCTCAGCCCATCTGAAGGGTCATAGGAGACTGTCCTCCCTGTGCATTGCCCAGATAACTCGGCCAATTTGTCAAGAATCCCATCGGATAAATAGCTGTCTCCAAAGACCTTTATAGTGACAAATCCAAATAAATCAGAGTCACTTTTACTGAGCACTTCAGTGGACAGCTCTGGTTTAATGAATCAGCCGTCAGACCTCCAAGGAAGATCCCCCTTTCCAAGCCCACGGGGAGCAAACATTTGCTAAAAGGTGGCTTTTAGGGTGAAACTTTATTGATCCATTATATATGATATTGCATGATTGCTACTTGGCAATATCACTAACAACGGGACCAGTCTGCCAAACAAGAACAGGAGTTCTCTGTGCAGCGCTGCTTTAGAGAGGCTATTGGAACCCCTGAGAGTGGCTAGTGGGTCTCAGATCAGTTGCATGATCAAACAATCCAGTGCACATGAACAAAAGCATGCCATAAACTGGAGGCTTGCTATAAGTCTGAAGATTTTACACATTAGTGTTTAGGGAGGGAATCTGGCATTTCTTCATGATTGCTCCTCTACCCTCTCAGATGGGAAAAACACATCGCATGCCCAAAACCTTGTGGACTAATCATCACAGGTCTTGCAAACAGTTTTAAGGTTTAATGCCTTGATCCCCCCCTACAAACTTCCATCTCCATTTCTTCTCCTCCCCCCGCCCCCTCTGGGATCCATCCAGCTGCCTGCCCAAATACCTGCTGGCGCCAGAGGAAATCCCCCTGTAACAGATATCCTGCGGTGTAAAACCAATATTTTGTTTCCGGGGCCACCTCCCCCCCTCCCCCCCCCCCCCCCGCCTTTCTTGCCTCACCAACCTGCCTCTTGGCCAAGCCAAAACATCAGGAATTATTGTGAATCCTCCGGGTGAGATTTGGGAGCACTTTAATAGGCTTGGTGATTGCTAGCTTACACGTTTCTTCTGTTTGCCCCTTACTTTGTGGAGGTTTCACTTCATAATTTGTCAGGTTATCAGGCTGCTAGGCAGATCACTTGCCAGACTTTGTTTAGGAGAGCTTGACTGTAATTTAATCAGACTGCAAGTGCTTATTAGGGGCCAAATTTTCACACCCTTCTCTCACTCAGTCCCTTACTCCATGTGAAAACCCAATGAAGTCAAAGAGACTAGTTGTGGAGTAAAGTACTACCAAACTTGATTGAGGGCATCAGGATCTGGCCTTAAATAAGAAGGTTCTATTAAAAATGCTTTACAGAACTCCTCCTATGTTCCATTTAGAAATACCAAACACAGGTTTGAAGTAACACAACGATCATGTGATCACTGCTGATATTTTATTTTGGGAGTAAAATCATCACAATAAAAAATGAAATGTTGTAATAGAAATGCTGTCAGGAACTCTTATCTGATTTATATTTTAATTCTATTTTCATTTTAATTATGCTTTTTTTGCAATATATTGCTCCTAATATATTTGATATAATAGTTTCTAACTTGGTTTAGATCAGTGGATTGTATTTTGTTCTTTATCTGTTCTAACAGGTGGCATATAAATTATAGATCCAAAAAAGGATATAAAATGAACACACATTCTTTGAGCTGCCCATTTTTCATTAAACTTTGCAATACATCACAACTTCTTTACTTAGGCAAAAAACACATTCTCTTAAATAAGTACAGCAGGTTAATATTGTTCAGTTATACAAAACCATGGAAAATGATGTGACTATGTGAAATTAAATTAAACATAAGAAGAAAAAATACTTTGCCTTAACAAAGACTCCTCACAGGTCTTTATCACTGGACTTCATTTGAGTTTATGTTTAAGGGCTTGTCTACATGGTCCGACAATGAACACCGGAGGGGAGTGAATTCTGCTGTGCACCAAATGTGTTGCACGCTACCTGGTCCATGTGGATGCTACTGGAATGCACTAAAAGTCCATCGTGTGTGTTAACATAGTTGAAACACTATTTTATCAATGCACACTAGGAAATGTTTAGTTTGCACTAGCAGAGTCTGCCCAGACCAGTTAGTGCACAACACACGTGTATGCTTTAGAATTTACACCTTGCTGGCGTGCATTATCACACCATGTAAACCAGCCCTAAGCAAGCCTAGTTTTTTTACTGCTTCCTCATGAAGGAAACAAATACAGTAACTGACTTTTTGTTTGCTTTTCATGTTCTTTAATTTAAAAACAACTGGTCACACAAAAGGGCACAATACAAATGTTCATGTGAATACAGAAATTTTTGCAAGATGGCCTGCAACTTAGGCCACAGTACAATTTAGGGAGGGAAGTTTACTGCTCTACGGAGCAGGGCCGGCTCTAGGATTTTTGCCGCCCTAAGCAAAAACAATTTTGGCCGCCCCCCCCGTTTTTTAATTACCCCACCCCCGGCCCCGCCTCAACTCCGCCCCTTCCCCAAATCCCCAGCCCTGCCTCCCCCCCCAGGCTCTCAAGCCTGGGAGGGAAGGGGAGCAGAGGCGCGCAAAACAGCTGTTTCGCGCGCCGCGGCCGCTCGGGATCTCCCCCTCCCTCCCAGGTTTAAGAGCCTGGGAGGGAGGGGGAGACTCCGAGTGTCCGCGGCGCGGGCGCCGCTTCTCCCCCTCCCTCCCAGGCTCTCAAGTCTGGGAGGGAGGGGGAGCAGCGGCGCCCAAAACGGCCGCTCGGGATCTCCCCTTCCCTCCCAGGTTTGAGAGCCTGGGAGGGAGGGGGAGACTCCAAGTGGCCACGGCGTGGGCGCCGCTTCTCCCCCTCCCTCCCAGGCTCTCAAGCCTGGGAGGGCGGGGGAGCAGCGGCGCACGAAACAGCCGCTCGGGATCTCCCCCGCCCTCCCAGGCAGCAGCAGCGGAGGTGAGCTAGGGCGGCCGCGGCACATTTTTAGGGGTGGCATTCTGGCGCCGGCCATGCCGCCCCTAAAAATGTGCCGCTCCAAGCACCAGCTTGTTTTGCTGATGCCTAGAGCCGGCCCTGCTACGGAGGTGTCATTCAAACTCTCATATAATGTGCCAGAAGCCTTTTTCACTTCTTAAGAAGGTCTCTTCCATTTTTTACACAATATATTGCATAAGTTACAGGAGACTCATAGTAAAAATGTGGGTTATTAAGGGCTGATCTTGCTTGTACTGAGTCAGTAGAAAATCTCCATGGAATAAAGAGGCCCCATTGAACATATGAGCACAGATAAGATATTGTTTTCTGTGGTCTTTCTCTTATTGAGAACAAAATGTAAATAAAAATATTTGTGCATGTTTTATAACTAAATTATCCCTATTACCTCCTATTATCCCACCTATTTAAATCACTGAACACAGGAATTTGTCTATCTAATCCCGAAGCCTGCTTCAGGGACCCACCAGACCATAATGGACCAAGCTTATTGTGCAGTGATGTACATAGGGTAGATTCCTCCTTGTCCCCAGCAGGTGGCCAATTTATTCATTGAAGCATGAGAGTTAATTTCCCATATTGTAATCTTAGCTTTCCTACACAAATGGTGTTAGTGATTCTAAAATCACCCAACCCTTTCTTATATGGAGCTACAGTATTTGGTAAAAGTACCAAGTATCTTTGGGCCAGAGCTTGCCTGGCCCTAATGCAGCCACACATAATGGCAGTAATGTCCCTGGTCCTCCTCCCCCTTTGTGATCTGTCCACATCTTAGCATGTGTTTGTGTGTGTGTCGCGGGGGAGGTAAAATGGGGCTGCACACCTGATATTCCTGGTCCCCCCTCTCCCTGCTCTGCCCCCTGCAGGTGGGTGGGAAGTGGATGAGGGAAGGGCAATTGATAATCTTGGTTTTGCTCCATCAGTACACCAGCCATTGGATTTGGCAGAGTATGGGACTGGAAGCAGGGTGGAGGGATTAATCTGTGCCAGGTAAGGGAGTGGTGCACATAATTTCCCCCTGAGAGTAAATGGGGAGCAGAGAAGGAATTCTGTCTCTGCAGGTCACAGTTCCTTTCTAGAGCTTCTGCTGGGGAGGTACAGCAACACGCTGCCCTTATACAGGTGGTAGAACCAAGGCTCAGTCTAGCTCTTTGTAAGAAGAAATATTTGTGCAAAAGGCCCAATAGTTGTTAACAGAACCTTCAGGGGGCAAGGAAACGATTTTTAAAGCTCCGCTTAATTGCTTCAATGGCATAAAACATGAGTCAGCTTATATAATGCCTTCCAAGCAGACTTGAAGTTGTGTGAAAAAATAATTATTTCAGAAATAGGAGGTGGATCACGGTGTTGTAACTGTTCTGCAGTAATGTTATTAGAAAGCGTGAGGGAGTGTGAGGGAGTTATTTACGATAACCTACATAGATTCCTAAATTGGTCAGACAATTCATCAGAGAAGTCATGTGAAATGTGCAAGGCAAAGTGAGTCGATACAATCATTCTCTTCTCCCTCTGTAGCATCCTGGTAGGTGACAGAGCATAACAGTGTTGTTTTTGACATTATTAGGTTATTCTGAAAATAAATCTCTTTTGATAGCCCTAAAAGGTGAATAATTGGACACAGCTTAGTGCTGACAAAGGGGAGAAGAAGAGCGAGTCCATCCCAGGAGGCCACCAACAGATGAAGAGCTTTAAGCCTCACCCTAGTTTGTGCTTTTGCAAATGAGGATAGTAGTTGCTGTGATAAAAATCAAACTGCATTGGTGGTTTCTGAAACTATTCTTGATCCAGCAAAGAACTGAGACATATCTTGTCATGTAATCTAAACTGTGAAAAGTATATCGCTTCCCCATAAAATTAAAGGGCAGTAAATTTAGAACAAGTAAAAGGAATTTCCCACTTTTCTCAGGATTTAGTTAATATGTGGAGTTCATTGCCATAGATGGTCATTAAGATAACATATTGTGGCTGGATTTTTAAAGGAGCTAGATCAGGGGTTCTCAAACTGGGGGTCGGGACCCCTCAGGGGGTCATGAGGTTATTACATGGGGGGTCGCGAGCTGTCAACCTCCACCCCAAACCCCGCTTTGCCTCCAGCATTTATAATGGTGTTAAATATATAAAAAAGTGTTTTTAATTTATAAGGGGAGTCGCACTCAGAGGCTTGCTATGCGAAAGGGGTCACCAGTAAAAAAGTTTGAGAGCCACTGAGCTAGATAATTTTACGACAGTGAGCAACATCTCTAACTAAAACTAAACTTAGTAAATGCAAATGCGAACTAAAATTATGATAAGGGTCATCTAACCTCCTATTTTATGGCATAAAATGATCCTCTTGTTCCCATATAATTGGCTAGATACATTATGGGTAATTTTTCCCCTTCGTTTGACACCTAAGATACTGGTCAGAATCAGAGACAGAGTACCATACTATGTGCTTGAACCTACTATGCCTCTGAAGTAAGTGGTAAGGCTCCCATGACATGGAATGGCACTTCCGTGGTCCTATGGAATTGTCTGAGAGATTCAATACCAAATACCTGTATTGCCATTGAATGTGCGAGAGAAAGAGTGTGCCTTGTGTCTAAGGACTGCACTGGGACAGGAGATAATATTCCCTTTCTCCTATTCTAGCTTTTTTGTCTATTTAAACTATAACCCCCTTGGGGCAGGTTAGTCTCTTACTATTTGTTTGTTCAGTTCCTAGCATAAAGGAATCTCTTTAATGGTCATAAATCACATCCAGGATTCATTTGCAGGCACACCTCCCACTAGTATTAATGAGCCCAAATCTGCAGTCCTTACCAGACAAAACTGCCATTGACATCAGTGGGCATTTAACCTTATGAGGACTTCAGAGTTGGGCCCAATGAGAATTACCTACATGCAGGAAAGGGAGAATAAAGCCCCCAAAGTGAAGGAAACCTGTTTCACTATTTTTGCATTTACTTTCACCCTCTTGTTAAATTGTGGGGTAGAAGTGCTTTAAGGGACTGATCTTGGCACCATAGAAGTCAATACCAAAGCTATTGAAGGATCAGGCCATAAATAAGAAACACAAGGGCCTGCTCCTGCCTCTTTATACTGGGTGAAGCACCAGTGGAAAGGGCCCTAAAAGCCCCAGTTCTGAATAGGGTGAGTTTCCCCCTGTGCCGGCATTGTTGAAGATATCTGGAATGTCTTCCAGAATGCAGCCAGGGTCGTGCATGGGTATCAGGAGCACAGCATGCAGTGCTATGCAGATTTGGGGCAGTGCTGAAGCCCATACAGTAACCCAGGGAGGCTGCCATAACTTAGACTGGCTCCCAGAGCTATATAAATTACATTGGGGGTCTTTCCAGCCCCTGGAGCAGCCCAGGATCAGGAGGGCAAATATGTGACTTAAAGCCACCCTAGCCCCCTCTCCCCCTTGGCTGCAAGTTCTGAGCTATGCCTGTTAGAGGTGTAGCACAGAATCTCACCCAAGATGTGTGTTTGTCAGTGAAAATGGAAAGATAAGGGTCAAAGTAGTTCTTTAAATATATTTGGGGATTAGCAGGATGGGACGCTCAGTCTTCTCATTGCCCTTAATGTTCTAGTATTTTTAAAGTTTTGTGAAGACACACGTGAGCTTCTTATTTAGAAAATATATGGTGATATGCTAATTCATGGCAGCAAAACACAAAAATTAAATTAATAATTTACATAATTCACCAGCTTCTAGGGTTCTACAAAAGCCAAAACTAAACCCAGTGCTCTATGTTCTCAGGGAACTTACGAATTACATTGGATAATATGGAGCAAGCCAAAAAATCATTGTGATAAGGTTTTAAATGAAAAGGAGGAGGAGATTTCAGGCTCCAGTGATGTTAGAACAGGCTTATTAGAATTCATTTGCACTGACTGACTACACCAGCTTTTTACAATTATCAGGATTGCTGGTTGTTTGTTTTCTTCTGCCACTGACAAATAGGGTAAAGTAAAATGAAACAGATCATTGCTCAGTCTGATCACTGATAAGATACATTCCTAGGAAGAATTCTGCCAGACTTGATGCACAAACATTGTTTAATTTCTTTCATTATACATTTTATTTCACCTTGCAATATCAATTCATTTTCTCCTCTCCTTTCTTTGGCCATGTTTGAAAGCAACCTGAAATGGAATAGGATTCAGCCATGGATCCACACATACTGAACTTTAAAAAAAAACAACAACACCTCAGAGTAGAAAATGAGGCTGTGTTTTATGAACATACGTTTTGTGTACAGATGATTTCAGTCGACCTACCTCTCAACAGAAATACAGACTGAATAAATAATGAATAATTTAAAACCTTACTTGAGTAACAGAATTATGGTATATCATCATCTTTCTGGATAAAAACTGTTATAATTGGCTAGGATTTCAAACATAAGGATGGGATTTTCAAATTCCTATTGCAACTCAATTCCCTTAGGTACTTTTGAGAATCCCACTCTAGAATTCCTAAAGTTAGGCACCTACATGCATAGTTAAGCTCCTAAAAAAGAAGTGGCCTGATTTTTAGAGGTCTTAAGCACCCACTGCTCCTACTGACTTGACTGAGTTAGAACTGTTATATTTGGCCCATAAAGAAGATCCAGCTACTATCAAACCCCAAGATATACCTTGCTATCACATTTTGCCATATTGAGCTATATAATATATAAAGTGTAAACTAATTAAAGTTGGTAAATGCTTTGAGATCCATTTATGAAGGGTGTCAAATATTTGTAGTACTTCCAATTATATTATTAGAGATGTTTTCTTCATGTCACCATCACTTTCCTCACAATGTTCTTCTGTTAGGGCAAGGTGCTAAACACTCTGGCCCTGAACTTCTGCAAGGTGCTCAATACTTTGACCCTGATCCAGCAAAGCATCTAAGCATGTAATTGACTGCTGCTCAGTACCTGACACTTCACCTTGCTTCTGATTGATTTCTTCTCACTGACTTTTCCCTGTAGTTCAGCCAGTAACCCACCTTCTCATCAGATATTCTGTCTCCAATTGCCCAGTCACAATCCATGTTGAACTTTTCAGTTCCAAGAGTCCTTCCCTCCTTCTATTAAAGGATAAAATATTATTTAATGTATTTATTTAGTCATTCTCAAGCTTCCTGGACTTCTCTCCACAACCAGTGATCAACTTGCCAGCCACTGGCACCAGAACTGGGGGGTAGGAGGAAGGTGGCCAAGGCCCTCCACTTTTAAAAGTGGGAGGGCCATGCCCCCCACTTTTTAACAAAAGAAACATATGTGCTGTGGGAAAAACATGATCATACTGCTAAAGGCAAAGATGTACTATGTACTCCTGGGAGAATTCTGCCCCACTGTGCAAGTACAGAATTCATGTCCCCTGCAGATTCCCTCCACTCTGCAGAATAATAGATTCTGCCAGGGAGGGAAGGGGCATTTTGGCCTTGGTCACCCCACTTCTACAATGGTTCCGGGGCCCTTGCTGCCAGCTGTTCTTGCTCTCACACAACTCCAAGCTACCTACTGTACCTGGTCCCCTCTATTACCATAGGATAGTACCTCATCTTTCTGTACTCTGAATTATTCAGCCCTCTACAGCTTGGAGGTTGAACTGAGTAACAGTACACTTCACTGGCTACATCCTTCTGGGATGAAGGGGAGGAAGCCAGCAATGAGCCCCAGGTTCATTACAATTCTGTTTGAAACAAAATCTTGATGTTGTATAATGGAAACGAATCTGCACAGAGTAAAGCAATGCTAGTTTGATGGGGATGTGAATAAAGGCATGGCGATGCATTTCCTAAGCCTCAGTTCTTTGATTAATTTAATACCTGAAAGAAATGTTGACAAATTTGAAGCAAGTCACAGAAGAATAGGAAAGATTAAGGACCAGATTTCAAAAGTATGTACATTTAGACCTGATCCCACATCTATTGCAGGCAATGACAGCCTTTCCACTTACTGGGATCGGGCCCTTTCTGAGTACCTAAAATCAAGATGTACGCTCAGGAAGAGAACATAGAAGGGAGTGAGTCTACTGAAAAGCAGCAATGAGTATCATTTTATTACCCCTTCTGGTCCTTAATCTCACTCGTGCATTGCCTAAATACATAGGCCTAGATTCTCTCCTGTTTTGACATTTGCCGAGTGCAAGACATGGGGCAGAAGGGCAGACAGGGAGCCAGTTGCAATTCTCTGAATCTTAAATTGCCCCTACCCCAATGTACATTAAAATCCAATGAACACCAGCTGACTGTTCCACTGGGGACCACGCCATATGCCAGTGCAGAAGTGGTAGAGCACAAAGACACTTTGCAATGCACCTTACACCAGAGCAGGGGAGGGTAGTTGGCGTAGGAGCCAGCTACGCTGGCTTTATACCCACTGAGAGATTCTCCCTACGTATGTGAGGAATTCTCAGTTACCTAGTTAGGGCCAGACTCTGACCGTTTTGTACCATATAGAGGTGGAAAGTGATCAGAATAGGGGAAGATAATCTGGCTTATAGGGCTAAACCCATGGGCCAGATGCTGATGCCACTTGCATAACTGTAAATATGGACTATCAATTCAATTACTCCCAATTTACATCAGTGTAAATGAGCTCAGAATCTGGTCCACAGGGCCAAATCCTGGTCCAATAAGTCAATAATAAAAGGCCCATAGACTTCAGTAGGACTAGAATTTAGTCCCTTCCTTCTCTTACTGATATTTGACTGCAAATGCAGGATGGGAACATTTAAGTAGCAAACAAATTTATAGACTTATTTTGCCATGACAATCTGTTGGTGCCCTGATTAATGATGATAGGCTTTTCATTGAGAAATATTATGTTGCCATACATGTGAAGGTGATGCTCTGGTAACCTGCTTTTTTTAGCACAATGGAGTGGTTTATTTATTTTTGTCAGTCAATGCAGTAGAATTTAAATATTATATGTGAATGAAAAGTAATAATTATTATTATGTTCTGCTGTTAGAGGTTCCAGTGTTTTTTGTTTATTTAATAATTTTCTGGAATAGCTCACAGACATTGGCTCCCATTGTCCAAATATTTCATCTAGATTCAACTTTATAGCTGTGCTGAAATATAACTGGTCATCTGGCCTAAACCAGAAGGCAGCCAATTATATTCACAGGAAAACATTAATCTAAGCTGAAGAATTTACAGCACATATGTGCAATCATTCCTTCTTATACATACCAATTTTGTTCATCATCTCCGCCCCTCCACGTTTCACCAGTCTACCGAGCCAGTGCCAACTTCACCAGCATTGTCCAAAGGAAAGAAAAAATTAACCCAAGTGTTGCTTTTCTTTCGTGAATTCTGAACCTGGCCAAAAAGCCCATTGAAACTAATGAGATTTTTGTTTTTCCTGACTACATGGAGCTTTGGAGCATGCCCTTAATCCTTATGTCTAACAAATATAGGTTCAGAGCAGGAGGGAGGCATGGTTTCAGAGACAGGGGCTTGAACAAGGTGTGTGTGTGTAGGGTGGGGGGGGGGAGGGGAAGTACCAGGAGGCTGGATAGGAACAGAGATCAAGAGCTGGGGGCAGGAGCAAAGCAGAGGGGGAGATATATAGGCAGGGGGCACAGGGGCAGTAAGTTCTACAGCTACTGGAGAACACTCCCCTTCAGAACCTGGAATTGAATCCAGGAGGCCTGAGTCTCTACATTCCTCTGCTGTCAACAAATAGCTCTGAAACCCACTGGCTTGTCTGGGATAACAGTCTACTACAGTTATCAGTTACTCTGTTATCTCAAGCGGTAGAGGTCTGTGCTGTGGATCTAAAGGTCCAAACCCTGGTAATGACCCAAGATGGGGGTTAATATAGTTCCACATGATGGAATTTCTGGGAGATTTTCCAGGGTTATATTTAAATTAGGAAATTGTATTAAAAAAACAACCAACTTTAAAACAATGTGAAGGTTCCAAAGCCAAGTATGCAGTTAGAAAATAGAAAAAACAGTTAGAAAATACCAGTATTATAGTTGGCTGAGCAATCTTAATTTCATCTCCTTATGTATATGCATTAGGATTCAGTCAATTATATGATCACATACTTTTTTGCCTTATTCAGTGCACAGGATGGATCTACTCTAGGGATGAATCAGGGTTGTGTAGTGAAAGAGGCTGCTTGTCTGTAGGTCCATTGCTTCATTTGTGGCAGAAGTTGGAAGGTGTGTAGTGAATGAAGACAGGAACTGTAGGAGGTGAAAGGCCTCATGGTTAATGCAGTTGAATGTTGTCCTGGAGTACTGGATTCTGTTTCTCCCTCTGCCACAGGGTTGTCGTGTGATGCTGCACAATTCACCTCCATCAAACTTGTCACAGGTGGTCACAAATTGTGAATTCCTCATTTCTGGTTGCCCAGCATAAGTGAACACCCCCTATTAGAGGAGCCTCTGAACTTAACTGGGGGTGTTCCAGACAGGAAGATACCGAGTGCTGCAATCCAGCCTTGGAGACTACAGCTCCCATGATGCCTTGGGGAAAAGAGATTTTGACTTCTAGAAGTGAGGGGAGCTGAGATCCTGGTCCGGGATGGGAGATTGCCTTGTGGAGCTCTGTCCAAGACGGGAGCTGCTGCTAAGAAACTGCTGGGGTTTTGACCATGCATGGAGCCAAGGAGGCTTCATTGGAGCCAGGGCAGAGACCATTGCTGTGCCCACAACTGACTGAGGTTGTGTCATGGGGCACACCACTCACTGGCAGACTGGCACCTCCCCCTGGTACTCTGGGGATTAGCTCAAGGCTGATGCCTCCCCATCCGTGGTTTGCACACTGTCACTCTGTCTGTCTGCAGCTCCTTCCACAGCCCCAGGAGCCACAGCGTCCTCTTCATTACTCAGCCTTCTGGCTATGTCACTGTCTGTGTTCCCCCCTTCCAGGGGAGTTTAGTTCCTCAATAGTCCTAGGCAGTCCTCTCGCTCACTGCCTGGGTGCCACTTGCCCAGTGGCTGGTAGAGGAACCAGGGCCTGTCCTCTTCTCCAGGTTCCAGCCCAGGGACCCTCAGCTCAGCAGTCTGGGCCTCCTCTCTCTGGCCTCACTGCTCTTCCTACTACTCATTCCCCTTTTCTTCCTGGGCCTACCAGTTCCCAAAAGCCTCCTTCCTTTCTCCTGGGAGTGTCTGCCTTT
Organism: Terrapene triunguis; assembly: GCF_002925995.2. Lineage (NCBI taxonomy): Eukaryota > Metazoa > Chordata > Testudines > Emydidae > Terrapene > Terrapene triunguis. The sequence continues at coordinate 51,762,730 of NW_020664436.1, forward strand.
TCCCAGTAGCCTCTTCTCCTTTCAGCTCCTGGGCTTTAAAGGCCCCACCAGTTGAGTCTCCTTTATCAGCTGTCTAATGGATTAATTGGCCCATCTGGCCTGTATTAAACCCTGTAGTGTGAGTGTGGGGGTAGTCACCCCATCACAGGTTGGCATGCAGTGAAAGTTGTGTGAGTAACCACAACCTTCTTTGTTAGGAAAGTGCTATTAGGGGAATGGGGATAGTGAAGAGACTTTGAGGGGTTTTCTTGAGTCTGAAAAGAAAAGACATGCTCTCATTGGCTAACCAGGACCCAGAGTTACTGACCTGTGGTTGTAACAACTCCTATCTTGAGAGGGGTTGTGCAGCTTGGAATGATCCCAAGTTACACTCATTCTGCCCCTCGTTGCCTTGGCTGGACTTCTCTACTGTACTAGCAGAGTGCTGTCCCCAGCTTCAAGATCTTCAAGCATGCCCACATGACCGTCTGTGTAATAGAGCTCTCAGAGGGCCAGCTGGTCTAGTGGGTAGTACACTCAGTATCACAACTTAGCGAGATGTCCTTTCAGTCCAGTCCCTCACCTGAGGATGGGTTTAGCTTCACCCCAGGCAGGGCCGGCTCCAGGCACCAGCTTAACAAGCAGGTGCGTGGGACGGCCAAGGGAGAGGGGCGGCACCTGCGGCAATTCGGGGGCGGCAGGTCCCTCACTCCCTCTAGGAGCGAAGGACCTGCTGCTGAACTGCTGCCGCCCATCCCGGCTTTTTTTTTTTTTTTTTTCCAATTGCCGCCG
>NW_020664436.1:51763600-51899944 GCF_002925995.2 Terrapene triunguis
TTTTTTTTTGCTTGGGGTGGCAGAAATGCTGGAGCCGGCCCTGACCCCAGGCTTGCAATGTTTTTGCCCTCTCCTTATCAGAGGGGGAGTGAGATTGGATGTGGTTTATGTCCCTTCTGCAGCTGGGGCAGTTCTTAGGGGAGCACGGGACCTCCCACTCCACCGGGCTCCAACCTAGGGCCTTACTAGGATCAACAGCATCTGGCACCCTGGAGTGTCCTCAGAGTTACCTTCCCTGGGTCACTTCCTATTGCCTGTCTCTTCCCAGAGCTCCACGGCTAATATAAAGTAACAAAAGAAAAGACAACTAAGCCTTCAATCTCATCTGGGCTCAGCGTGCAGTCCTGTTGCTCGCAAGGAAGCTTCGTCGGCACCCTTGTCCAGGAGCCCTCGTGATAGGTGTGTCTTCCTCCCTAGTCTAAGCTGGGTTGCTCCCTTTAAGCTTCCCCTCCAGGTCTGGAGGGGTGGGGCTGCCTGGGCCCAGGATTGTCCTTTAATCCCTTCAGGCCCAGGGTGGAGTTTGTACACCCCATCATGGTCTAGAACGCTGAAATGAAGAGGGGTGCATGTTCAGGCATGGGTAACTGATGGCAGTATGAATGTAAGTTGGTTACATTTATTTACTACTGCAAACTGCATTTATTAATTGATTTTTTTTGAAGTGTCCCTGCTGACTTAAAGTGTCTGTGACATTTTAATTAATTTCAATGTTATATCATATTTTTCTAAATTGTTAAGTAAAGGTGTATTAACTCTAATCTCAGAGTATACTGTTTGTATAGACGTTATAATTGGTACTTTGGAGTTAGACTCACTGCATAGATTAACTGAGGTTTATTCCTGGAGGTTCCCAAAGAACACCAGTGTGTGGGTGCACAGGGCCCCACCAAGTGGAGGCAGTGCCAAAATGTATTTACTTATATGTAAAAGGATTGCAGCAAGGAGTGGATAGAGGATTCCTACCTATCCAGCTTTGCCACCAGGATACTCAGGAATTCCTTTACTGCCAACAATATCAGGTGCCTGAGCACTCAGGTGCGTGTTGCCTGCTTCTGAGTAACCCAGGAAAGAAAGGGAACTGTTCTATAAAATACTTGGGGCCAGATTTGCTCCCACCATTGCAAAACTGCCCTAAATTTTCTAGGCCTTCAATTGCTCTTTTTTCAAATGTGAATAATAATACTATTTAATCTCACCTGCCTCAGGTTTAATTTATGATATTTCATGACCCTTCAGGGTCAGATAGGATTTGTACATGCATGGAAAGCTGTTTTAGGTCACTTTTAGAAGCTGCAAAAATTGTAATATATATAATGCTATTGGATGAAAGGAATGATATAGAAGTGGCCTTATACTATACATAAGAAGCTGTACAAATTATGGCCCCATCACAATACCATCACTAAATATGGCATGTATTAGCATCCTTATTCACAGTCTCAGCAGGGAAACCAGGGATTGAATGGGCATAGAGACTGAACTCCCATTTCACCACTAGAGGGGGCCAATCCAGAATAGGCTCAGGTACATTGATAAAGCAGTGCTGCTAGTGTTGTACCTATTCTAAGGATAAGAAGAGAACTCTGTTCACCAGATAATATTTTCTCATGCCGATGTGCACACACAGACATAGGATTCATATCTTAAATCACAACAGATATTCAAATACATATTCAATTATATATATGTGCATCCATGCAAATTATTAAAAGTAAAGTTGTGTGATGTAGTGTGTACTGTGATTTTGTTTTGATTGTGTCATTTAATTCATAATTCTGTTGAGACTTGAGATGAATCTTAAGTAGTTTTTTGGCATCAAGACATGCAAAGTTTTAACACAATGCTTTTGCTTATGGTTTCTGGCAACACTTATGCCTTGCACGTCACTTGTGGAACTCTCAGTAAAAAATGTGCAGAGTTGCATTTGTTTTTTGGCCTTATGGACTGTATAAAAGCTATTTTAGTGCTTATTCTAAGCTAGCTATTGAGAAAAATGTAATGTTACTTGAATTTTATAAACAAGTTTCTATAGGACTGTTTTATGTTATTATAGCTACTTAGTCTTTACATTGAAGAGGCAATGCAGAAAACTTTGTATTAGTGAAAATCCAGGAAGCACATGTGGTAGTTCCAGGTATGTTAAAAACTTTCCTTACTGTTGAGTCCAAGGAATCTTTTCCAGAAAGAGGAGCAAAACAAATTAGGTGACAATTTATGGAGCTGAAGCAACTCTCATTTAGTCAATAGAAGTTTTGTCATTGATTTCAATGAGAGCAGGATGAAGCACGAATGTGAAGGATTTCACTTAGATAGTAAACTCTTCCTAGACTATAAACACCTTGGGTCAGAGGCTGACTTTTCATTATTTGAATAGACAGTACCTAGCACATGGAGATCCTGATCCCTAATTGGCAGCTGTAGACACTACCACAATAAAAACACAATTATTATATTTGTTAGTTTGTTAAAAGCAGAATTTGTTACATGGCAAAGCTGAGCACTCTTAACAATGATACAATTTGCAATAACGATGTCAGCTATAGTAAATATGTCTGCTGCCTAGTATATAAAACAGAAGCTGATCCATTTTCAACATATGATAGGCAGGTGTTACAGGGTGACTGGCCCATGCAAGGAGAAAGGGGGCCAGCGACACCTGTGCCATAATTAACTGTGTCCCAGCCAGAGGGGCCAGGACTAATGGGGAGGAGGGGATATTAATATCAGGCTAGGCTGGGCTGGGCTTGGGAGAAGCACAGACACGGTCCTCAAGCAGCAGCATAGGCTCTCTGCAAACTTTCTGGGTGCCAGGGCGAATGGGATGAGGTGTTAGCATGGTGAACACCTGGGCCTCATAATAAAAAGGCTTGCAAGAACACACTCAGGAGAAAGCAGTGATAGGAATGCCAGGGAGCATCTTTGGCTTATGTGGGAAGCCTTGAGGTAGGGTCTGTAGGAGGCAGGGAGGTCCCCAGGACTGTCTACTGGGAGCTGAGACAGTAGGAACCTGCTAGGGAAAAGGGCCTCCAGGGAGAAAATTCTGGAAAGCAAAGCTCAGTTAAAATGAGTGAAGAACTCTCTAGGGCCTACAAATAGGGGCAAAGAGTCAGGAACTTCAGCCAGTGAATGATAGACTATAAGAGACCCACAAGGGGGAAAGCCTAGTACAGAGCAGAAAAGAATTGTAAGGTAGACCAGAGCAATATTCCCTCTAATTATTCCTATCCAGGTGCAGAATGAATTTTGCTATGTGCACCAATATGGAGGTGGTATGTGGTGGGATTTGGGCAGAGGGGTTCAGAGGGTGGGAGGGGGCTCAGGGCTGGGGCAGAGGGTTGGGGTGTGGGGGCTGAGATCTCCGGCTGGAGGTCCGGGCTCTGGGGTGGGACCAGGGATGAGGGGGGCAGGGGGCGGGAGGGGGATCAGGGCTGGGGCAGAGGGTTGGAGCGTGGTGGGAGTGAGGGCTCCAGGTGGGGATGTGGGCTCTGGGGTGGGGCCAGGTATGAGGGGTTTGGGGTGCAGGCTGCCATGGGGAGAGAGGACTCCCCCCAGTCCTCTCTCCCCCCAGCAGCAGCTCTGGGGCTGAGGCCAGGGGAGATGTGCCTCCTCCTGCCACAGCAGCGCTGGGGCTGGAGCCGGGGGAGTCCTCTCTCCGCACTACAGCCCCGAAGCTGGGAGGGAGAGGCATGTCTCCTTGCCGCGCCACAGCTTCGGGGCTGGGGGAGTCAAGTGTGTGGCCCTTGGTGGCCTTCTGCGCGGCCACGCAGGCATGCACTGTAGAGGGAACTTAGGCCCAGAGGGTGGGCTGAAGAGTAACCCAAGACTTGCAGAAGAACTTTATTTTTGTTTGACATTTAGGTGGACTTTTGCTTCCATTGAAGGGGACTGAACTTTAAGTGTGACCTGGCTGGAGAGCTAAGTCACCCAGAAGAAGAGTGCTGCAGAACCAGATGAGCTTACAACAGGAGATTCTAGAGCAGAAGAATCCCTGAAGTGCTGCATGCTGGTCTAAGGAGTTGCCTCAATGACAGCAAGCTTCAAAGGGTTTGGATTTCTGGCTCAATCTGCATGAGCATCCAAAATTTCAGAAGCTTTTTTATCCCTCCTAAAACTGGTCTGGGAGTCTCATGGGAACAGGCTGACACATTCTACTGCTTTCAGGTGCAGTCATGGCTAGTAGTACAGGAAGAATAGCTTCTTTTGTGGTATTTTAGAACTTCTAATTCCAGATATGGAAGAAATTTTGGAAATTTTTGTTCTTGAAATGGCCGAAGGTTCAAGGATATTCTTAGTTTTGAACCTATTCACTAGTTGTTAGATTCAGTGTGGCAATTTCTCTTTGGGGGAAAAAAAGAAAGGGGAATGAATGTCAGGGATCTTTGAACCAAGGCTGAGATTCTGTGTTGCACCTCCAGAAGGTTCAGTGCAGAACTCATAGCCCAGTGGGAGGAGGGGCAAAGATGACTTTAAGCCACCTATGTCTCTGGGGTTCTAGGATGCTCCATGGACCAGTGTGACCACTGGTGTGCAGCAGCCTTCTAAGTTATGCATCTAGGCTGCTCTGTCCCACAGAGCAGCACAGAATCTGTGCTATGGAGATTCCCTGACATGCTCCTTCCTGCTTCCTATCCTGCCCCTGGCACTCTTCTGTAGCTGAAGGGGGCAAGGAGGAGAAAGCCAGAGCTGCCCCTTGGGTATGGTGAATTGGGGTGATTGCCCTGGGCCCCGCACTTTGGGGGGCCCCACGCTTCTACAAAATCATGAGGAGGCGGGCGGGGAGGTGAGGCGGGCGGGCGAGCAGGGTGAGGAGGCGAGCGGCAGGTGGGTGGAGGCAGGCAAGGAGGAGCCCCCCTACCAGAACCTCCCCCTCCCCGCAGTCCCTCCTGCCCACTGGTGGGCCCTGCCAATCAGCGCCTCCCCCACCCTCTCAGCGCCTACTGACTGCCGTGGATCAGATATTTCACGGCGCCAGGAGGCACTGGGGGGGGAGGGGAGAGGAGCGAGGGTGCAGCACGCTCGAGGGAGGGGGCAGAACTGGGTGGGGAAGAGGTGGGGCAGGAAGACGTGGGGAGAGGCGGGGCGGGAGCAGGAAGAGGTGGGGCAGAGCGGGGGTGGAAGAAGCAGGGCAGGGGTGGGGCCTTGGAGGAAGGGGTGGAGTGGGGGCAGGGCCTGGGCGGAACCAGGGGGAGCACCCCATCGCTCTCTCCCCGGGCAGATTAGAAACTTGGCACCTATGTCCCAGGCCCTACACTGCCCTAGGGATGGCCCTGGACAAAGCATAGGGACACTTAGTTGTCATGGTCCTGTGTGGAGCCTGTGCCAGGAGTATTCTCCCTAGAGCACAAGCAGGGACCACAGCAGAGGGGAAAATCCTTCCCTAAAGATAATATAAGAACTGATTTGGGCTAGAGACTGCTTGATATTGAGGTATAATTTGGACCCTGGTAAATGAGACCCATTTTGAGTGTGCCATTGTCAATGATTTCCAGAGGCTCCAAGGTGGTATCTATTCTTTAGCATTTAGTGAAAAGAGTTGTCTACATATATTGTTTTCTTTAGATTTGCATTGGAACCGGTAAAATCTTCAGCTGTTGTGAATTGGCAACGTTCCATTGAAGTCAGCAGAGCAATGCCAGCTGATGATCTGGCCTGGCTATTTTGAAGTATTAGATATAGTGAAGGGACTGAACAGTTAGTAGTTTGCTCAAGGATCTGCCATTAATTTCTGCCTGGATATCTATTTATGTGACATCGTTTTTATGAAGATGTCTCTAGAAATATGGACGAGAATACTATTGGATAAAATCAGATCACCAGATACTAAAGGGCTCACTAGTGGAGAAAGGCATGACAAAAACCAGGTGAAGCCAGGCACATTCACATTAAATATAAGGCAAACTTAACAGTGAGGGTGATTAAGCATTAGAGCAAACTACCAAGGGAAGTGGTGCCTTTTCCATCTCTTCATGTCTTCACATCAAAACTGGATGCCTTTCTAGAAGATATGCTTTAGCCATACATAAATTGTTGGGCTCAATGTAGGGGTAATGGGATGTTGGCCGGTGTTAAACAGGAAGTCAGACTAGCTGATCCAAAGATCCCTTCTGATCTTAAAATCTATTAATCAGACACTACAAAAACAGTGACCATATAAGTACCTAGGTAGCTAGAACTGATTCAAACTGTCAACTAGAACTCAGTCAATACCTGAACCTAAACTATATTTTAGTTTTGAAAAAGTTGTTTGTTTTGTCAATTTTTCACTTTTATTAACATTCAGCTGCAATCTGCAAGTCTAGAAGAAAGTTGACATACCAAATTCTGGAGCTTTTACTGACTGCCTGAACTAGGAGGTACTGGAAATATTATAAAAATGTCCATTCTTGTGTGACATCCAGACTTCTTTCTAATCAAAAAGACCCAGACTCAGATAAGCATCCAAAATACCTGGAAGTTTATCTAACCCACCAAACTGGAGCTATTTGAAACTTTCAAAACTTCAATGGAAAGCTTTTTTGTGAAATACTATGACAATTTTCATCTTGTTCTACTCCAAACCTTTCGGAGGGGTAGCTATCTCTACTTGCTATACAGCTCTGTGTACCACACATCAACTATACTATGAGCCAAGGTGGCATCTACGTTAGAGTGTGAAAGCTCTGCTGAATGCAAAACTAGACAACTTCTGAATACTGTGTAATATCTTAGGAGAATACTATATTCAATTTGTTTTATTTTTGTCTTTTCAGTTCTGTAGAATTGATGTGAATTGGCTTCATAACCCCTACGGAAATGTGCCAGGATATTTAATAAACACCTTTTTACAGATTTTATGGGTGATTATTATGATAGAGAATTTTATCACTGTTATAGATTTCTACAGAACAACTTAAAAAAATCTTTTGGAAGATCACCTTATTAAATTCCATAGGTTTTAGAGTAAGTTTTGCTTAAAAAAAAATTATTAAATTTAGATATAATCCTATTGGTTTCATTTTTACTCAGTTCTATTGGACTATTCCATAGGATCTGAAATAAAATAAAACCTTAAAAAGGCCACATTGTTGCTGTAGCTTATGCACAGCTCCTTCTCACTAGGTACCTGCTAAATAGACAGTATTGTAACATGGTTATAAAAATATCCTCTTCAGTTTTGGTTAGAGAAATTGGTTAGAACACCACAAGTAACAACTGTGCACGGTTTTAACCATAGTGCGCATAAAGCCTTTGGGACTTTCTATAATAGGCTAGTTTTGATTCAGATCAAATCAGAGCAGGGCAGTGAAAGGGGACACTGGCTTTTAGCAGAAGGGAGTTGACAAGTGATGAAGTCAGGAATGTGCTGATGTCCTCAAGCTGAATGAGGGGGCAAAGTGTGGGAAGCCACAGTAACATAAAGATGAAGTCACTGTTGGGTTAATTAATTAGGGTGGGATGTCTGCACATAAAGGGGAGGAAAGGAGCAACAGGCTTGATTTGGCATGGATCTCAAGTAGCAGTTACAAAGGATTCTGGAGCCACAGGAAGGCTGGGAGAAGTGTTGGGTACAGCTCAAACTGGCTGTTGGCCAAAGAAACATGTCAGATATTTGTGAAAACAGGCTGCAGCTGCTAAGGACAGGAGTAGTTCACTTTATAAGCACTGTATCAGGCCTGAGTGAGAGCCTCCATTTACTGCTTTGGTAACTCTGACAGGAATCCGTCAGCCACAGGTCAGGTTACACACACAGGGCCTGATTCTGAAAACACTTAAGAACAGGCATAGTGCTTTCTATGGTGAAGTCAAACAGTGTCAGCTTTGGAGATTCAGTGGGACTACTCATGATAACCAGACCCAGAAATAAATGATTGCAGAATTAGGATCTATATTTTGTATCTGACCTTTGGCTCAGAGACAGCCACCAAGTAGAAGTTGATGCTCATTAATGTCAAAGAGCTAACTTTAATGTATGCTATTAACATCAGTACCAGATATAGGTGGGGTTTTTTAAGTTACACAGCGGTGGTAATTCCTCTATAGTTAAGGCTAAAGATAGTGCTGCCTTACATGCCTGGTTTTCAATCTTTCTCTAATCTCCCCTGCAAAAAACAATCTTCCTGAAATTTTGCATACTACTTCTCATCCCATTCCCAGGGTGAAATTTTCCTGGTAGATTTGATAAAAACCAGCATACGAGTTTTAAAAATAAGGTTTTCTTAAAATGTAGCTCTAATTTACTTTTTTAAAATGACTCTAACACTTTTCTGGTTTAGCTTGTCTCCAGACTTGCTTGGCTTAGAAACTCCACATTTATTTTATTTTGTTTGCCTCTGAAATATATTTTTAGTATTTTTGAGAAGTTTAGTTGAGGCAGGGGTTAAAAGTTATCAAGATTTGTTTCTGTTTAGACTGCACGGTGAAAGTAAAAAAAAGAGGGAATAGTTGGCATGAGTCAAGTGGATATATCCTCATTTCCAGACTTTCTTATTTGTTTAAAGGTAGAAATTTTATTCTGTTAGAAATTCTAACTCACTTTCAGGGTAAACACCATTGAAATACACTCTCATCCTGCACTTTCCTATCATAGTTTTTTCTTTACTAAGTTAAACAAGATAAGCAAAGTATCAGAGGGGTAGCCGTGTTAGTCTGGATCTGTAAAAGCAGCAAAGAGTCCTGTGGCACCTTATAGACTAACAGACATATTGGAGCATGAGCTTTCGTGGGTGAATGCCCACTTCGTCGGCTGCATGATAAGCAAAGACGTTAATCAGAGTTGAGACTTGGCCTTGCTTTTGATGCCAATACTAATTTCACAGAAAATTGAAGGGTTACTCTAAATTATGTTGGCTGCAGTGGTTCTGTGGAGAACTTCTAGAACTCCTCTTCACCTCCCTCCTCCTGACATGGCTCTTATGCAGGGTGCTGTTGAGCTAGTGCAGCAGTTCTCAAACTGTGGGTCATAACCATAGGCGGTGAGTTATATTGACCCGTGGTGCCCATGCTCCACCAATATTTAGGAACAGGGGCCAGCTCCACCAATGTTTGGGTTTACTGCGCTTTGGGGGCCCTGTGCTTCATGGGGATGCGGGGTCCAGGGCAGCTTGGAGGGTTAACGGGGGGCCTGGCACCGGCAACAGTGAGCGACTGCTCCCGGCGTCATTCGGGGGAGGGGATGGAAGTTGGAAAGAGGTGGGGGCAGAGGCTTGGGGGAAGGAATGGAATGGGGGCAGGGAGAGGGTGGAGCAGGGTCAGGCTGGGGCCACGTTGCTTGCTGCTGCTGGCGCCAGGCCCCGTGCTAACCCATCAGGCCGCCCTGGACCTGCATCCCCCTGGAGTGCAGAGCCCCCCAAAGCGCGGGCCCTGAGGTGCTTGTCCCGGTCCGTCCTATGGACGGGACAACTCTGCTTGGACCCGTTCTGGGCACCACCAAAAATTATACAAACCTGGCAACCATGGTTGGAACCTCAAAGTGGATCGCGAACCCATTTTAATGGGGTTGCTAGGGCTGGCATTAGACTTGCTGAGACCTAGGGCCGAAACCCAAGCCCCACTGACCGGGATCAAAGCTGAAGCCCAAGAGCTTCAGTCTGGGGTAGCGGGACTCAGGCTTTGGCTTCAGCCTGGGATGGTGGGGCTTGGACTAGGCCCCTGACCCAGGGCTGAAGCCTTTGGGCTTTGGATTCCCACCCTCCACCCCCCCCCCCCACCAAGGGCAGCAGTGCTCGGGTGGGCTCAGGCTTTGGTCCCCTTCCTGGGGTCATGTAGTAATTTTTTTTTTGTAGAAGGGGGTCTTGGTGCAATGAAATTTGAAAACCCCTGAGCTAGTGTAACTGGTTCTACACCTTCTGAGGAATCCTCGCTGACGGGGATCCTCAGCTACCCTGTAGGGCAGTTTGACGGCCACTTAGTGCTGCAGAGGAAGCACAAAGTAGCTGCAGGTGAAGCTGAGAATCCTGCCCTACATCTTGTAAAAAAATCTAAGGAATAATTGTGCACAAGAAGGTCACCTTTAAAGTTTGCTCCGTGTATGTCACATTGCTGTATTTCAAATTCAGAAGGGAAAAAAGAATGCGCTTTGGTTGCCATTGACTGCTCAGATGCTATGGTTATTATTTATGATCATTTTTGTAGTTCTTGAAAATGTGCCAGGCACTTTAAAGAACATTGGATTTGGCCCCATCTCTTTTTTTTTTTTCCTCAGCTGGCGAAATCCGCATATCTCCACTAAAGTCAATGGGGCTATGGCAGTTTACCCCAGTTGAAGACCTGGCCCCTAGTCCCCATCCCAAAGGACACACAATATAATTGTAGATGTGATTTGATAGGAGGGTAATAAACAGTCAGGGAAATGGTGTGAGGAAGGAAAAGGGTGACAGTAATTGCTTAGGTCCCAATCCAGCAAAGCATTTAACCACATGCATGAGTAATCCCATTGACTCCTATTGGAGTCAATCCCATTTAACTTTCATGCTTAAAATTAGGAATGTGTTTATGTACTTTTCTGGATTGGGACCTAAGCAGTTACTTGCTCATTTTATATGCATATCTCAATAGTGGTTCATCTACAAGCACGTCCACTATACGTCCACCAGTGGCCATGTTCTTTCTCTCCTACACCCAGTTTCAAATTCACATAATTTATGTCTCGAGGAAAGCACAGGTAACTCTAAAGGGGTCAGGGGGAGAGAAGGGAGGAAGTATGTAAGCATTCTTGTCCAGTGTACTGAGAGAGAGACAAAAAAGAGGGCTGAAGCTCTTTGGCCCTATGTCAGAGCGGAAAATGAAGGGAGAGGGTGTCTGGATGTGCAAGTGTAACAAGGTGAAGCACATTTTAAATTCATATCTCCTTATAGCCTTGAACGGGGGGGTGGAGAGGGGGATGTTTTTGTCTCCATTTTAATTCCACTTCATCACACAGAAGAGTTATTCCAAAAGCACTTGGCAGCAGTAAGACAAGCTATTTCCTAACCCTCAAAATAACTCTTGTTTTGAATATTTCCCAAATACTTAAATGTATCTGTCTGTATGTACATTTTGCATGGAAAACAATCTGCAGTTACCATAAATAACTGATGTTGGTTGCTGAAATCCTGCTTTTAATAGCAGTGACAGTGCTTGCCTTCCAACTCATTTTGGAGGACCCTCTCTATTTAAAAAAAAGAGAAGACATATAGTTGAACAATTTTAGAGATACTTTGATCCACTATTGGAGTGGATCAAAGTAGATAATGGTAAGTGATGGACAACCTACTTCTATTATGTCTGAGACCTTTATTTTCAAAATCTAATATTAGCCTTTTTCTTTGAACTCCTTTTAGTACAACAGTAAAGCCACCCAAGAGCATCTGCACAGAACTTGGGCAAGGCTTCATTATCTAAGGAAAGATAACAGATTTGATGAAGAAATTCAGAAATGCAAAACTGACAAACAGAATAAACAAATTTATCATATTGCCTTGAATGGGAGTATAGAATGCCTATGGAAACAACTTTCAAGCAGATGGGAAGAGCTCGATTATTTACATTCTCCCAGTTCCCGTATCCAGTAAGTGAGACCCAAAGGCTAATTAGAGAAAGCTGCTCATGGTTTTAGGTTGACTTCTTGGTAACCACCTATCTACTCAAATGTTCTTGACCCATGTTGCTTATTGAAAGAAATGGGACTCACTATCAGTCTTATACATTTTATTGAAACGTATTAAACTAAAATAAAAAAATGTTGTAAAAACTTAGCTATTACTAATATTAAATTAAGAAAGCATGGAGTAAAAGCTAGAACTGCAGTCAAGGATTCAGGCAGTGATGTTCTGCTGGCACAGCGCTTCTTGCTAGCCTTTTTCAAGTGCAGGGAGCCTGGCAGAGTCTGTTTAATATCTTGACTTCCTCTCCTCAAAGTGGCCAAGTCTTGGAGATTCTGGAAAGTCAGTCTTTCCTTAGGTGTTTTGGTGACTCAAAAGATAAGCTTTCTCAGTCTTACCCTTGACTTTTATAGTTTGCAAACTTTGCTTACACTGCCTTGCAGTGCCTTCCTCCAAGATCTGAGGAAAAATCAGGTAAGAGGTCTACCATGGAGCCATGCACCTTGGTCTAATCAGATTCAAATTAGATCATCCTTAGCAAGCATGAATTTTGTGAAAAGTCCCATTTAGACCAGCAATTTTTTAAAGAACACATTGTTAGATACCACAAAGACTGTAAATCTGTGACCCCCTCCAAAAAAATATAAAAAAGCCAGACATAAGAGACAATTTATGAAGATACTGGTTTGGTCTTATCCAAGTGGAAAGGGGTTTAGATGACATTGTGTCACCAGTTCAAAGAAGGTTCAGCACAAAAGTCCTATAAAAATAGTTGTTTGCTAGGGTTCTTTTTCAATAGCCAGTCACTCAATATTCATCTAGCAGCAAAATGAAAAATACATTTGAATAATTTATGTTTAACTGCATCATCCTTCTCACAAACAAAACAATTTACAGTAATCGTTCTATTTTCGACCTAGCCTATAAATCAAACATCTTATTTTCTGGAATCTTCATCTTGTTATAGAAAAGTTACTTTAAAACCTCTTAGGATGGAACCCATTTAAGGAATAACACTTTAAAAGTTTCCACAAGCCCTGCATTCATGCACACACATACTATTTCTCTTGGTCCCTATTGTTGGTTGTTTTATATAAAGTTGTTATGATTTAGCAGCAAGTTACAAAAGTGCTGACTTCTATGGATCACATTTTCATTTTCAACAGTATTGTCATTTTGCTTTCTAATCCCGGCCACTGTGTGTGCTTATTAACTAATCAGACATAGTTCCTCAAGGAACTTGTCTTCTTTAAAATAATATTTGCTGGTTTATTTCAGAACTGCCAGAACAAAGCATGTATAATCAATTTCAGAATACAAGTCATATGCTTCTTTTACTTTATCTTCATAATGAAGATTTAGGGCCAGTTTTTCAGAGTTCTTTGTTCCTTTCTGTAGGCAGTTTATGCATGCCAAATCAGACACACTAGTCAGTATTTATTAACGGCATTTGCCGTTCATTTATGAGCTCAAATTATTTACTCTCTTTAAATTACTTTATAGGCTATACCAGTCTAGCCCTTATTACCCAGGTAACTCAGTGATGGGCCCAGTATAAATACAAATAATAGGTAGAGTAATGGACAGTGTTTAATCTCCAAAGTATAATAATATTTTGTCAGAATAAAGCATCATAGAAACAAAATTTGCCAGTAAGAAAACTGTGAATATAGCTGAAGTATTTTGGGGATTGGATGACATCATTAAAAATAAACCACTTTGGGTCCTGTTTTGCACTCCCTTTTCAGAGGAAACTACATTGTGGACAATGCAAATGTAACCAGAGTTAGGACTGCAGGATCAGATATTATGTCAACACAGCCCTTGATATATTTATAGTCTTGTAAATTATAAATACCTACAATTTTATCCTTTCTGGACCAAATTAAGCCCTGGCATAAGCTTCACTGGAGATGCAACACAGTAGACTTGGCCCTCTGTTTTTCACATAGACCCCTGTTTAGCTTTATTGGAAAGAATATGAGTAGTCCCGTTGACTTCATTGGGACTCACATGCTTAAAGTTAGGCATGTGCTTAAGTGCTTTGTTAAATCGGAGCTATATAGAGAGATTTGATCTGTTTTATTCATTGTTAGTTATAAATATCAACCTCAAACTTTCAACTTGAATAAAACCATTTTTATTTTCATTTTTGAAAGATCCTAGCAAGCAAGGGCAGCTAGATGTCTCACTAGAACAAACTCTGAGGATCTTTTCCCTTTGCCTTAAGTGTGCCAACAAAGATCACACAGAGACGTTCATTTACTAGCTAGAGCCTTTCCAGTTCACAGCTTCAAACTTAAGAACACTTCTCAGTGAACTCCAGCAAAAATAACACAGAGATAGCTCTGACTGTGATGTTAACATGTTGCAAATTAAGTAGTGCTCTCCCATTTGCAACTTGGTTATTCTGAAAAGCATATTGGAAGGCTTCAATTAAAAATCACTGAATATTGGAGCACACTGAAATGATCTGTATGCTTGCTGCTGAATGTACTGTACAGCTTATAACACAATGAGGTGAAAATATTTCTAAAAGGGGAGTAGTTATTACTTTATGTTAAGGTCACTCAATCATTGTTATTCTCAGAGGGCCTGATCAAGAGCCCATTTGAGTCACTGGGGATCTTTCAATAATTTCAGTAGGCCCTGGATCAGGCTACTAGGCTTTACCTATGTTGTGGTATTTCTTTAGAAGTTAGCTTCCTTGATCATAATGACCATAAATAAATAAATCAGTATCAAATTGCCTGTTCTTAAAGGGCTCTCATCCTGAGTGGCTCCAGAACCACTAATTATGGATCGTGTTTCAGAGTGGAAAGAGAGCAAACGTTTATCACCCATATAATTAACAGGGGACCCAATGACATCCACTGGGGAATGCTATATCTGTGGGCTCAGGAAAGCTAGAAAGATAGGGGAAAATCTGACACATCAGAATAATGGAAACCAAAATTATTGCAGAGGGAAGAGTGCCAAGTATATATGCCAGGAGTGTGTGTTGGGTTTTTGTGTGTGTGTGTGGAACAGACAAATAGTAAAAAGAATTTAGATATTTTCACAGGACACAAAAAAGTCTCAAAGTTCTTGATGGTGAATGCTTCTGCACTGAGCCACAGGTCTGCGTGTAGTATCTCAAATACCACTTTGTGGTAATGCTTTGTAATAGCATCATAATTTATAACAAAATAAGTTTGATTGCCTAATAGTAGATCCCAAAATCCATATTTAGAAGCTAATTAAGTTGCCTTATTTTTCAGAAGTGCTGAGCCCCCCATGTCTCCTTTGAGGGATAGTTAATTGAAGTCAATGGGAGCTGCAGGTGTATCAGCGCCTTTGAAAATCAAGTTATCTATTTAGGTCCCTAAATATGGATTTAGAGAGATTGTGAGCAGAGTGATCTGTGATAGAAAATGCCTGTCAAATTGAAAAGCAAGATTTTTCAAAATAGTAATTAGGCCTTCACTTTTGTAAGGCTCTGAATGTTGGGTACTTGAGAAGAGACAGGAGCAGATCTTGAATACAGTGGAAATGAGCATATTAAAATGGATGTTTGGGGTTTGGAGGATGGACTGTATTTGAAACAAACAAATTAGGGGAAGTGTGAAAGTGGTACCAATTGTAGAAAAGTTCAGGGAGTTCAAGCTTAGATGGGCTTGTGAAAAGAAGAAGAAGATCAGAGTAATATATAGAAAATGGGGTGTTAAATTTAGAAGTGGAGGCTAAGGGAAGGGTTGGAAGACTCAAAACTAGATGGATGGATGGATGTCATGCAGACAGATTTGATTGCTTCAAGGCAGACTGGAATGAAGAGGAAGGATTCAAAGATTTGACCTCATATAGATGAAACTGAGGCTAGAGGAAGAAGAAATATGGATTTAGAGGAACTAACTTCAGGCACACATTTTGAGATTTCTTGGGGCTCAGTTTATAACCCCCATGTCATGTAGGTGCTGTCTTCAGTATTCTGTTCTCTGAGCTCACAACATAGTCTATCGGCAAGGTATTTAATTTCCAGGTTAATAAAGACCGCAGACATCCAATAGAGTGTGCATTCATCAGTCACCATATGCGTACAGATTCTGATCTCATTTACACTACCATAAATCAGCAGTAACCCTAGGTAAGGGAGATGAACTTGTGTGAATGAGATCATTGGGTGTGCTGTATATCTGAGTTGAAATTCATCCCTGTGCAGAGGGTCAAAATATAACCCTTAAGTCCCACTCACCATAAGGAAACATAGGTGGTTGTGAAGGGGTCTACAGGCCCCACACTGAACCAAGACTGGGAGTAGAGCAATGCTGGACTAGGGAGGTTCTGCCCGTCAACAGGAGCAGGGCAGGTTCCCAATGGAGGAATAGTTTAAAAGGACACTGGTAGCCCAGGAAAGGGGGGAAGGAGTTGTATGCTGTACCAGGAAATAAGGCTTGTATGGAGAGGACTGTCAGGAATGGCAATGGATGTGTGAAGGCTGATCTAGTAGCAGGGATTTGGATTCCCCCCAATCCTCTTTGGGAGCTGAAAGCCCAGAAAGAGTCTGAGGAGTGTTGACTAAACTGGTGACCATGCTGCAAACTGAGGAGCTCCAGACTAGCAGGAAGTAACCAAGGGGCAAACATAATTTGAGGTAGCTCAATAATGGACTGGATGCTTTGATAAACCCCTAGGAGCCTGGGTTTGGATCCAGTGGAATGGGTGGGCCTGGGTCCCCCTGCCTTACTTGCCTCCCACCCCGTTCCTCTGTAGTAACAGAACCTCTGCGGGAGCAACTGGCGTGCAGAGGAGTGATTGAGGCCACAGCTGGGGCCTCCTCTGGGATGACTAGTCTGGCAGAAACTGTAAGCCTGTGACCTGGCCACCAGGCCAGCTGATGATTGGACCATCCTGGTGACTGGTTTATGAGTTTCAGGCAGGCCCTCTGGACAGGTATAATTTTCACTCATTGTTTCTTACAGCTTCTGATGGAAACACAACTGGAAAAATAAATGAATGTTATTGTTACTTTTGTACTGTGGCTCTACTTCTGAAGCAGAGCAGAAATGCCAGGAATGAAAACTCTTTTTATTGCCTTCTTTAAGTGGTCCACATTTAAACATTGAACTGAAAAAAAACCATGAAAATATAATAAATTTACAAGGATCATTAGAAGAACAGAATAGTAGAGTTTATATACTGGATGAATTGTGGGATAAACATCAGGGAAAGGCTAACTAATATGAAGTGAGAGGACGAGCTGCAAACTTGAAGTAGATCCTCTGACTCCATTATTAAGTCATTAGAGAAAAAAAGAAATTCACAGTCAAAATACTTCCCAACAGAATGAGAAAATGAGGTGGACTACAACCACTTCCCTGAGTCCCTGAACTTTTGCAGAAAGGTGAGGGGGAATAATTGGGTAGTATTACCAATCCCAAACAGTCAAAAATCATGAGCCAGACCCCAGAAAATCCCGAGATTGTTTTATAAATCATGAGATTTAAACATTAATAATTTTTTGAATTCTTTGTAGTTGCCTTCTGGATTTTGAGACTTAAGGATATATTGGGTTTATGTTTTCAGGCCTTTCTTTACAACCATGAGGACTAGAAACTTTTTTTTTAAACGAAAGCTGACATTCTCGTATAACCACTTGCCTCCAGAAGCTGTAGCTTTAATAAAAATACCAAATAATGTGACACTCACGATAAAATTACAAGAATTTGCAGCATAAAAGGGTCCTAAAGCTGCCCTAAACAAACAGTTGAGAATTATTTTGGTGTGATGTTCAGATGATGTAGCCAGCTCTATGCTACCTCCTGCTGGATCCTGAGGTATGAGATCTATATAGGGTGCTGCTGGGGTGGGAGGAGGTCATGGCCAGAATGTGCTGCACTTCAGCCTTCCCTACTACCATAATGGCAACTACATGAGGATTTCACATTGGTGTAACTGGGAGCAGCCTTTAGCCTTCTCTGAGTTATGCCAGCTCCCAGCTGCCCTAGGGATCAGGGAAGCATAAAGACGGCTTCAAGCCATTTTTGCCCTAACCCTTAGCTGTGCTCTGTGCCCAGCTGAGGCTTGGGGCTCAGTAATTTGACCTCAGCCAGTTGGTTCTTCCATCTCTGTCACACATCTATTAAACAAATGAAAGCACATACACACTTATACTGCCAGTTTTCACAGTTATGACTATGTCTTCACACAGCTCCAGTGGGACTCCAAGACACATTTTTGTGGCTATGAAGTAAATAGTGGTTACACATGTGTTTCGCAAAGATAAGTAGCTGATGCATAGACTTTGTGTTTTGAATGAGCTTTGGCCTATTTCTCCATAAGAAGTTATCTATAACAGATTACAAGCACTGCCATTACATTTAGAGGTGTCATCTGAAGAGGTCTGTGATGCAGCAGAAGCTTTGAAGTATAAGATGAGAACAGACATGGGTATAAAACCATTGCTCCAAGAAATGGCAAAATAATTTTGCAAAGGTCATCCACTTTGTCAAATGAAATTTGATCGATTTCATAAACCTAAGAAAAATTATTTGGCTAAATTCATCTTGGGTGTAAGTTTAAGTTGTGAGACTGTGATAAATTTGGCCCATTAATTTTGATCACAAAAACGTTTTCATTTAACCGCTTGTGTTGGGCTGTTTTTAATTTGAAGGAATCAGATCTAGACATTTTATAAGAAACAAATACAAAGGGGCAAAATTACTAAATTAGTGGTTCTCGTTTTGTGACAAGTCTCAACAAAGGGTCTTCTGACTTTCCAGGAAATGCAGTTAAAATGTGTGACGCTGTGTAGCTAACAATATGGACAATTATCTTATTAGGGGGATTTCAATATAACTAAACATTCATTTTTAAATACAGCATTTGTCAGCATAGAAAACTGAGTTGCTGTGCGTTGAACAGTCCAGATGACAAGCTTTTTATAGTCTAAAGTGTAGCTACCAAATCTAGGGTGAACTCCTGGGCTCATTGAAACAAATGACAAAACTCACATTAACTGCAAATCTGCAGATATCCGCTTTATATCCACGGACCATGTTTGCGGATCGTGGATAGGATGCAAATAGAAATTTTTATCCGTGCAGGGCTCTAACAATGGGGCCCAGGATTTCACATCCATCAATCTATTAATCATTGCAGATAGAGCAAATAGGATATTTTTTTTCAGATTTTAATTATTCATAGAATTAGAGTGGGACTCTGGATCCTGTTCCCTGTCCTGAAAACTGGAAAAGTTTGGATCCAAATCCGAATCCAAATGCCAAGCCTTGGACCCATATGTACATAGCAAAGAACCAGATTTCATTCCCTTTACTCAGACTGCATAGCAGCTTCTCCACATGTAGTCCCACTGCTATCAATGTGAATGGTAGAATCTAGCACAAAGTGCCTCTAGGTATTTGGTGGAAGTGAATGAATTCCGTCCTTAGATTAATTTTATTCTCCAAGTCCTTCCATAGTTTTTGTTCTGTTTATACTCAGAATCCTTTTTGAAAATTCCCAGAATCCAAAACTCTTGACTTCTCCCACTCCTATTTATTCTGTACAGTTATCCAGATCTGCACTCTTCAGGGAAAAGTGCTTTGCTTGCATTAAAATTTGGCCAATTTCCAGTTTGAATGTATGATGATTAAATGCACTTTGAAAAATGTGGTCTGAAAAAATTGCATTATTCTTAAAAACAAAACAAATATAAAACAAAATAATTGTCAGAGCCGTGGTAAAATTTAGAGCCTAGATAATAGTTTCTCATGCCACTAGAAAAGCATTCATTGATCCATCTGCTAATGTACAACAGTGATAGAGAACTGAAATACATAATTAGAGTATATCTCTAAAGTGTCCCCAATGATCCAGTTTTCCTCTTGTAATTTCCTTTTCCCCACTGACCTTTCTGAAACATTCAAAGATTCATTTTATTTTCTGAGTTAATACAGGCGTGGAATCTTATCCTGTGTTTGTAAAAAGATTCTGTTTCACTCATTTCCCCATGCTATTTTACTCAAGCCAGTATTAGACTGAGTAGCTTACTGTAAAACAAACAGGAACACAGGGGCAGACCCTGATTACAAGGATGTCCTTGGTTTCAGGGACATAAGGTGACCCTGTTTATTTATGAAAATGTATTATTTGTTTCTATTGTTCATTCACACTGTAGGCAGAGCTAGCAGCACTGCATATACTTAAGGTTGCCCAATATTTCCCATTATAAGACCCTTTTCCAATTGTTTATAATTTCACCAAACTTTAATCATACAGGCTGAAATTTTCAACACTAAATGTCTGCCTCAGGCTGAATTTTCCTTTAAAATTTCAGCAAAAATGGTTCAACTGCTTTTGAGAATGAGGTTAGAGAAAAATATGTTGCTTTGCCCATGTGCGCTGAATTAGGCAGGGATCTTGTGGAAAAGATGGAATGTGACCATGTAATTAAAGACTGTATCATAATGTATATGTACAAGGGGATTGAATTAAGGTTACTCAGGCAATCTTGATGCTGGCATTTCCTAACTTTTGAGTGCTTGACTTTGCAAATTTATTTTTGTTGTTGTTGTAGTTTTGCATGTGTAACTATATCTAATGAAATGGAATCATATTGGACAGGAGTCATTTATTTTATTTTGGGGGACAGTGGAACATGAGTTAGTTAATTTTTTTTCCAGAGAAGGTGGCAGATGGAGTTGTGGGAGGCAAAACATTTTGCAGTCCCGGCAAAAGTGACAAGGCTGGCCATGGTAAGAGGATACCATGTTCCAGTTTCCTCCTTCAGCATGAACACGCAAGGTATGGCTTAGAGATGAGACCAAACCAAAATCTGTGATTCGAATACCTCCATACTTTGGGAAGTTTGAATCTAGAGAAACCCATCCCCATTACACAATTGCCCCTTATAGTATAGCCTTGACCTTAATGGGACTGTTGCTTAAGAACAAAGAAATGACTATGGACTTGGACATATTATTAATAACCAATAATATGTTGGGCCAAAACCACTGTAGTCATTCAACTACATTATGTAGTTTTTTTTTTAAACAATTATTGTAAGAATATTGAAGTACTTTTGTTGCTTACTTTATTAAAGATAAACAGTTCTTGACAGGGACAAGAATATTATAATTCTTTTATAAGTGATACATTCAACTGTAAAAAAATGGCTAGTTAAGCCACTGAAGTTTTTCTCTTCAACAGCACAGCCTGCCATGCTAGAAAAATGTCAGTGGAAAATATCATATGGTCCAGTCACACTAATAACAAGTATATTTTTCTGACCCTGATACAGCTGAGCTGGATTCCAGATTGTCTTAAAATTGGTATCAATGTAATGATTCGCATGGCAATTATTGAATCAAGAGAATTCTGTTACTGTATTGTGATCTCTATTTTCTATAGAAAAGTTTTCTTTAATTTGCATTCTGATTATGAGTAGGGTGACCAGATGTCCTGTTTTTATAGGGACAGTCTCATTTTTGGGGACTTTTTCTTATATAGGCACCTATTACCCCCTACCCACTGTCCCATTTTTTCACAGTTGCTATCTGGTCACCCTAATTATGATCAATTAGGCCCCGATCCTACAAAACTTAGTGCTTAGTTGAATATACGGTGCGTTGCAACAATGACTTCAATTATTATTACTCTTGGAGTAAGGTATTGCTCTGCCCTAGTAAGGGTATCAGCATCTGGATCAAAGAATTCTGCAGCAATCCATTTTCTGTGGCAATTGTGATGCTGAGAATGACATCAGGAGATTTCACTGAGTATGTTCAGGGATTTCCCAAAAAATCTTTAAAAGGTAGCAGCTTCTGGAGTGTAAATAAATGGCCATCTATCCTCCCCACTGGCATATATACCCACGTGCATTTGCTGCACATATACAATACATGCCACTACATCAGTGTAACACATTTAAAATTAAGCCACTCCAGTAGTTTCTGGCTTCATGGTATAAGTTCTAAGGCAAAATGTGCAGAACACCCACGTAACCCAGGGCTTTTAGATCCCAAAGTAAATGTTTTCACATAATCATGGATTGCATCCAAGCAAATGTCTGTAAGATGACATTTCTGGAAGCGTTTTGCATCTTTACATTATATTTAGTTTACACAATATACTATACAACTGGAAAAAATAGCCATATGAGCCAGACCAGCATTTGACCTCTTGTAGAGCGTCTTTGAGAACAGGCTATTCCACTATCCTCCCCTTAGGCTAACACCTTTTACATCAGACAATTTCAAAATCAGGAACTTCTTTGAAGTTCCTGCTCTTGCTTTCATAGTTTACTTTAAAAACATCACAAGGCCAGTGGAATTTTTTTGTTCATATGCATTGGGGGCCCCAAGCCTCTAAACATAGATGTGAGTTTCTCTGCATTTTAAGCCCACTACATTTTCCCCATATTGGCCCCAAGCCTGCTCCAGTTTGAATCAATGGGAATCTTCAGTGAATTTCTGGGTAGAATTCAAGTTGTTAGTTTTAATCTTATAGCCCTAAATGATACTTACCTGAGGGACAGCTTGCCATGCCACCGTGGTGTTTGGCAGAGTCACTCAAGTACCTTCACTATAAACAGAAGGGAGCTGCTGATGGGTCATTCCCTGTGAAGGCCCCTCAACTCCAGATATAACTGTGCCTAAAATATTTAGGGAGGAGTGTGAGGGAAACCAGCATCTTTCTACTGTGTCAAACAGCACAAACCCAGCACCTCCGATCATATGGTTTGCTAATACCACATGCTGTTTCTATAGTTTTAGTCTAGTGGGTGCAGTGAATGTGCTCTGTTTGTATGAACCACTGACAGGAAGCATGAAAAGAGAAAATAATTTAACTTGGATTGTTTTAGTTTTTCCCTTAAGGCCTGAACCATAGACCAGTGCAGTCAATGGGTGTCCTACTGAAATCCTTTGATGTCAAAGGGCTTTGGATCAGGTCCTTAGTTTCTTTTACACATAAGCCAAGGGTGAGTTTTCATTTTTTCACTACTTAAGTCCTAGGTAGATGACTGCAGTGTGGCCTGGGGGAATAACACAGGGGAAAATGGAGGGGAAATATTTTTAATACCCTGTGACAGGGTTAAGAGTTATTTTTAAGTAATGAGAAATGCAAGAATTAGAGGAGAGTTGTTTTTTTTCCACTGCACCATAGATATGAAAGTACAGCTTACCCTTCCCCCCCATCTTTTCTATAATTTTCACTATATTTTCGATAAACATGAGTCAGACAAATGAGGCGAAGTTCCCTGTAATTTTTAGTAGCTCCCGCCCAGTCCCTACCCAATACTTTACAGCTACAGCTTATATGGGAGCAATTTGTCCTTTAAAAAAAAAAAAAAGACTGGCATGTTGTGATGAAGGGGGGTAAAAGGGAAGAGAAGGGGAAAGGGTGGAAGAGACAGTAAAACTAACCAGAAAGTGTGACACTAACAAAGTAGGGAACAAATGGGCAAATAGTAAAGCAGGCAGCTTGCTCGCTAATAAGCTGACTAATGAAGACTTTGGCAACTGACATTGGGGACATAATTTTGCTCCATTCTGGTTTACAGTTTTCACTTTTATCATTAATCGCAATAAAACCCATGCATTTAGGGCCTGATCCATATCATATTGAAATCCATGGAACAACTTTCATTGACTCAAGTTGCAGTGGGGGAGGTCTAGGTTGGATATTAGGAAACACTATTTCACTAGGAGGGTGCTGAAGCACTGGAATGCGTTACCTAGGGAGGTGGTGGAGTCTCCTTCCTTGGAGGTTTTTAAGGCCCGGCTTGACAAAGCCCTGGCTGGAATGATTTAGTTGGGAATTGGTCCTGCTTTGAGCAGGGGGTTGGACTAGATGACCTCCTGAGGTCCCTTCCAACCTTGATATTCTATGATTCTATGACTATAATGGGCTTGGGATCAGGCCCTTATATACTAATTTCTGTATAGTAGGAACCAAAAAGGTGTTATGTGCTGCACGCTGGTGAAATGCAGTAATCTTGGGGGTGGAACCTGATAGCCATTCTGTACTGCCGTAACTATACTCAGTCACTTGGAGGTTGGGTGATGCTCTCCATGCTGACAAGTCCTCTTGCTAGCCTTTTGTGTCACCATATGGCGAGAGAAAGGATAGCATCCTTTGTGCTCAACACTTTATCTTTGAAACTGGCTCTGCCTGCCTGGACGTCAGAGCTCACTTTCTCTCCAAGACATAATGATTCTGTCCCTTAACTGACATCTTCTTACACAACAAACCTGCTCTTTTCTAAGTATAACTGTGAGAAAGGGAGGAAGAATATAGCCCTTAATTATAAGGCTCCAATTCTAGATTCTCAGATGTATAAAATTCATGCATACAAGCTCATTAATTATTACCTTTCTAGGACTAATGTTATCTGCTGCATCCTATCCCCTGTCCTGTCTCTATACATTTGTCTATTTATGGCCAGGTTCAGTCACTCACTATGGGCTTGCTTGTGGAATAACATCCTACGCAATGTAAGTGTGGCATAACGTGGCCCTTATATTGTAAAATCTTCAGGGCAGAGACCTGGCCCTTGTGTCTGGGCCAGACACTCAGCAGAGCTTCACTGAAGTCAATAGGACTACTCAGATTCTTAACATTCAGCACATGCTTCAGGGTTTCATGCTGTAGTTATGGACTTGATGCAGGAATCACTTGGTGAAATTCTCTGGCCTGTGTTATCCAGGAGGTCAGGTTAGATTATCATAGTGGTCATGGGGTGGGACGTACAAATAGAGTGCTACCAAATTCGTGGTCCATTTTGGTCAATTTCATGGTCATAGGCTTTTAAAAATAATAAATTTCATGATTTCAGCTATTTAAACCTGAAATTTCATGGTGTTGTAATTTTAGGAGTCCTGACCCATAAAGGAGTTGTGGGGGAAGTCGCAAGATTATTGTATGGGGTGTGTGTGTGGTACTGCTACCCTTACTTCTGAGCGGCTGCTGGTGGCGGCGCTATCTTCAGAGCTGGGCAGCTGGAGAGTGGTGGCTGCTGGCTGTGAGCCCAGCTCTGAAGGCAGAGATGCTGCCAGCAGCGGCGCAGAAGTAAGGATGGCATGGTATGGTATTGCCACCCTTACTTCTGCGCTGCTGCCTGCAGAGCTGGGCCCTCAGTCAACAGCCGCCACTCTCCGACAGCCTAGCTCTGAAGGCAGCACCACAGAAGTAAGGATAGCATGGTATGGTATTGCCACCCTTACTTCTGCGCTGTTGCTGGCAGGGCGCTGCCTTCAGAGCTGGGTGCCCGGCTAACAGCCGCTGCTTTCTGGCCACCCAGATCTGAAGGCAGCGCAGAAGTTAGGGTGGCAATACTGAGACCCCCCCCTAAAATAACCTTGTGATCCCCTGCAACTCCCTTTTGGGTCAGGACCCCCAATTTGGAACAGCTGGTCTCCCCTGTGAAATCTATATAGTATAGAGTAAAAGCACACAAAAGATCAGATTTCATGGTCCATGATGCATTTTTCATGGCCGTGAATTTGGTAGGGCCCTATGTATAAACACTATACACGCCAACATGGTAGCAGCCATGATGGGGTAACGGGCAGAATAGTTACTTCCCCAGTTCTGACTAAGTGGCTGACCACCAATAGCTGAGATAAAAGGCTACTCCTAGAGAGAGAAGCCTCCTATAGATGGGGGACTCCAATGGAGAGGAGTTCCAAGGGAAGAGGAAGGAGAACTTCCAGGAAAAGGAACTTATGAAGAAATGTCCCTGATAGCTGGAGGAGGCCAGCCTGCAAGGCGCTGCATGCTGTCACGGAGGTCGAGGGGACTCCGCATTAGCCAGAAGATAGGAAATGGCTGAGTGAAACAGCAGAGAGTCTACGGAAGCATACCCTCGCTGCTTAAGACAGGGTCCTTGGTCTGGAACCCAAAGGAGAGGGAGGGCCTGGGTTCCCCTACTGATGCCCCTGGAAATGGAGATAAAAAGAGGGACAAGGACTATCAAGTCCCAGGTGGGGTTGAAGGCCTGAGACAGGGTTATTAGACTTTTGTTTTATTGGATTCTTTTTACCCTGGAAGGGATGGGGTATAAGCAATGGGGCTGGAGGGCTAAGTCATGAAAAGAAGCAATCCACCGGAGGCTTGGAGTAGCCATTCACCGGGGTGCCAGAGCCAAAAAAGCTGCTACACCATGTTTGGCCACTAGGAAGCACTTTGGCCAGTGAGTGACCCTTCTATAGGTCCTTCTGGTCATAAAAATATAGGAATCTATTAAGTGCTTTGCTAATTTGGAGATTAAGTAATGCAGGATTCTGAAATACCTCCTTATTTCCACGTGGTCCTTCCAGAATAGTGTCTGGGCAGTATGGTATGATTTGTCCTGCTTTTTTCTACGCTATACCAATTGTGTATGTTAAAAAATGGACTTCACTCTCCAGAGGTGTTGATCCTGCATCTTTCATCACATCTAAACTCGCTCAAGCAAAAATGGATAAAATAAAAGGATTATTTTCCTGCATCCACTCTGCTGCGACTTTGCACATTAAACAGTTGTTTGAAATGTTAAAAAATAAAAAGGTTTCCAAGAGGAACACCTTTTAAATGCTATAATTTTAGCAACAATATTATTAGTCAAGACAGAGCTTTTAAGAAGATGAAGTATTTGGAAACTGTATTGTAAGCTGATAAGACTGTATGACTTTAGCACCATAATTGCTCTCTGGTACATCCCAGAGAACACAGTGGAAAATTAGAAGCATCCCATCAAGCAATACTCAATGTGAATGAATGTTTAACAGGAAAATAAAATAGTTAACAACCTTTAAAAAAGGGAAGTAACAGGCATCTTTAAAAATATCAGGAGTGGGTCCTTTATGGGAAACTCAGAATAAAAAAATGTTTGGACTAAACTCAAAATGTTATGAAAAGCACTCTTAAGTAAGGACACATATCAGCAGTATTTGTAACAATAAGAACAATGTGATAAATTTTAATCGCAGGGGACCCAGTTTTATGGGAAGTGCCTAATACACAGACATCATTTATAGGTTTCCAGTTATGACCTACGTCTAAAAGACATTTTAATGATAACTAGAGAAAGTAGATGGATTGTCTTCCCAGAGTGTTGAAGGTCCTGTTTGTTGTCATCCTCAGCTTCCATAAAGACCAGAGATTTGCAAAGGTACTCTTCAGCCTTGCTATCAGTGTGCAATACCAAAAGGATGGAATTATCTAAGATAAAACATGCCAGAGACATTCACTCCTCAGGATTTCCTGTGGGAGTCTGACCAAAATAAAGCAATATTAATAAATATAAATTCTGAAACATTATTATCACCAGAACTATGTCATGCAGTTTACCCTTGAATTCTTATAACCCCACTAGTTTTCTCAGGCAGTTCAAACATTTAACTGCAACCGGTCAAAATGTTAGACCTCCCCACTGGGACAATTGTTCTAAATTACATTAAAGGCTCAAAGGCTTTGATAGACATGCCAAGGCGAGGAGTTTAATTTACTGAATGTTTTAACTCTCTGAACTAATGTGGGATCAGGAGTCCCCCTACCCATAGCTCTTAAAAATACTTCAAAACTAGATGCAATCTGGAAGCATATTAGTGCCAAAAATATGTGATAGCCCTCTCTTTGACTCTGTCTTTACCTTTTTTATTTTCATTTTCTTGGAGGTGGTGGGTAGTGGGAGCATAACAAATGCAAATTTCCTAGGGAAAGTGAACTGGGTTGGATAAATAAATCCCAACCAACCAGAATTTTCATTAAAGATTTGAAGTGAATTAACCTCTTTTTGAGATATGAAAACCTCTGGCTATTATTTTTCCAAGTTGCTCACTACTGCGCTTCCTGGTTTTGGTCTGGCCTAGAAGTGGAAGTATCAAAATTAAGCCATGGAAAAAAACTGCTCTTAGAAAAAACAGGAAGCAATACAAATCTCATGAGAAATCCTCATCTAATGGGATTTCTTGGCCAAGAAAATTAGATTAGTTTATCACAGAAAAATAGTGTATAACAAGCTGAAAGCCCATTCCGTTGCATGGGTGTAATTCACAAAGTCATGTGCGTCTGTATACAAATATGTATGAGAACAGACCACAAATGCTATTGATGACTGAACCTCGTGATATTCTAAACAAAAAGAGCACTCAACCATACTTGTAGCTGTTTCCAGTGTGTCACACTGACTCAACAGACCTTCTAAGCTTCAGAGTGGCACATGGACAGTGACAATTCTGGAATCTTATTACATGCATACTATTATAATTACACATGAACAGAGAGAGGCACCATCTGACTAAAGGTTTGGGGTTTATTTCTGAGCTTTCCTTAACCCTCCACATTACAAAAAGGCTTGGGCATGCTGCACATACAAAGTCGAAGGGTACGTCTACACTGCCCGCTGCATAGTAATCGATCTATCAGGGATCGATTTATCACGTCTAGTGTAGATGCAATAAATCAATCCCCGATCACTCCGCCGTCGACTCCTGTACTCCACCGTGGTGAGAGGCGGAAGCGGAGTCGACGGGGGAGCGGTGGCAGTCGACCCTGCGCCGTGAGGATGCGAGGTAAGTCGACCTAAAATACGTCGACTTCAGCTACACTACTCTCGTAGCTGAAGTTGCATATCTTAGGTCAATTTTCCCCCCTCCCCCCAGTGTAGACCAGGCCTAAGAGTGCATCTACACTTCGAACTGGGGGTGTAATTCCAAGCTTGAGGAGATATACTCGCACTAGGTCTTGGAGGGATATGTACGCAGTTTGCTAGCCACTCCTCCTGCCACTCAAGCCACCATGGCTACGTTCTATTTTTATCACACTAGCTCCATGAGAACTAGTGCATGTATTTCTCCTCAAGCTGGGAACTGCACCCTTAGCTCGAAGTGCAAACATACCCTGAGTAGTGCAGTAGTTAGTGTCTGTTCCAGAATCTTAAGTGAATGTTTAGAACCATAGCAGTTACAGACCATACTGCATTTATATGTACCTATTTGTCCAGTGGCATTATGGGTACTGTTCTTTCATATGATTCAATGCTTATTGTTTTGATTGTTGATATTTCAGCTTCTATTTTATTTTGGTTATTTGGCTTGTTTTTTAAACTAAAGTCAGTTAACTCAAGGTCACTGTTAACTCTGTGTTAACTAGATTATGGCTGAGACAAGTAAACCTTGTGGACATGTTTGATACTGAGAGTTGGTTTAAAAGTGAGCTGTGCGTTGCTGGGTTATGTTATGGCTAATATTGTATCTCAACTAGTTGAGAATAAATTTTTACAGAATGTACTACAAACCAACTGAAGAAACCTCTGAGAAGTAAATTTGCTATAAACCTTTTTATTCCAATTCCTAGCTAAGGGTTAGATTATGTCTCCCAATCAATGGGAGTTGCATGTTCAAATAGGAGAACATAATTTTATCCCAATATTTTTTCCCCCAAGCAATGGTAAGCAATGAAAGGATTAGTTTTCAATAAATATGTACTATAGATAGGTGCTTGCAAGAAAATGATGAAAGCACCTTTACTTTAACAAAGCTCCTATGAACGTCATAAAACCTAAACAATATTTTTGTGGTGAAACTGTTATTTCAAAGTTGACTCTGTACATGACTTTTTGGATTAAATTAAGTTTATTTGAAGGTTTCAGTACACCTCCTTAGTTCTCTGGAGCTCAAACCCACATATATCTGTCTAACAAATAACCCCTAACATTTCTATTATTAGATAAGAGAAAAATATTTTGTTTTTTGTTAATTTGTTTGCTTTGTGCATTTAACAGCATTTTGTGTATAGCCAATTTCATTGTTCTGCCTGTCTACTGAGTCAGATTTCCCCAGGTCTTTCACATAGCAACAGAGGAGAGAAAATTTAAAGAAAAGAAAAGAAAAACAAAAATGTGATTTTAAAACCACAAAAATTGACAAGCAGCATCAGAGGCAGGAGCTGTACCTTAAAAAAGTTAGGTTTTAAATTGACTAGTTTTCAGATTGATGGTGTCCCTTTAAACTAAATTTAATGAGATACCCAGAACAGTTGGTAAAATAACAAGTGACATCAAAGGATGTTCCAGATCAGTATTGCTATATATAGTGAAAAGATCATCCCAGTCACATCTTAAAGAACACTGTGATGGGGTCTACAACCAGAGCTGGGAGAATAGCAATACTAGGCTAGGGAGGCCCTGCCTCTCAACCAGTGCAGGGCACATTCTCAGCGGAGGAACAGTTTAAAAAGATGCACTGGTAAGCGGAGGAAAAGGGGGATGGGGCTGCATGTGGCATCAGGAAGCAAGGCTGATACTATGTCAGGAGTGGCAACAGCTTTGTGAAGGCTGGTCTAGCAGCAGGGAGTTGGATTCCCCCTCCACCCTCTCCCCACTTTGGGAGCTGAAAACTCTAAAGGAATTGATTGATTGAACAGGACACTAAGAGACAACAGTGGAGAATTTGCTAAGCTCACTGAGGAGCTCCAGACTAGTAGGAAATGATCCGGGGAAAACATAATTTGGGATAGCTCTGTAACTGGGCTGGAGTGGGTAGCTCCAGGTCTTCCTACCTTGCCCTTCCTCCCCCATCTACCTACCCCCGCTCCTCTGTAGTGACTGAACTTCTGTGGGTGCAATCTGAGCACATGGGGGTTACTGAGACTGCAGTCAGGGCCCCCTCTGGGACAACTAGTCTATCAGAACCTGTAAGGCCATGACTTGACCATTAGGCAAGCTCGTCATCAGACCCTCCCATTACAAACACATACCAAAATAGCAAGCATTGATTAGCTGCCTGGCCTAGTCAGTAACTCCCGCAATCTTACTTAGGACCTGCTCCTGCAAATACTTAGAGATGAGCTTACTTCACACACTGTGAGAAGCCTCACTGAAGTCAAAGGGGACCACTCACAGCATGTAATGTTAAGCAGGTGCATAAGTCTTTGCAGGATTAGGGATTTAAATTGTAAACTTTCAGGGAAGGGACTCTCTCTCTCTCTCATAGGTTTATACAATGCCTAGCACAATGGGGCTGAGGCTGCTACAGACTATGGACTAGAAACCCCAGCCCTTTGTACAATGACTTGCACAATGGGGACTTAAGCACCTAACTGCCTCTTTAGGCTCCTAAACCCAACATTTAGCTACATTGACATTCACAAAACTCAATTAGTGCCTAAGTTTCCACTGGTGGACATGTTTGAAGCTGCCTAAGTCCGGACGCCACTCCACAGCTAATGAGATGCTCAGAGCCCTAGCTCATGCCTAAGCACTGGCAGGATTCTCAAACTGGGCATTTCCCCACCTGTCTCTCCTGCACGGCCCAATCTGGTAGGTACGCTCTGAGCATGCCTAACCCAAGCAAAAGACAGCTGGGGATGAACAGGTTGGGAATTTATTGGACTGGCAGGCTGGCATGTGTCCTACTCTACCCAATAGCCTATGGGATATCCAGATTTAAATCCCCACTTTGCCTGCTTTGGAGCAGGGACTTACCCACCTCCCAGATGAGTGCCCTAACCACTGGGCTTGTGGGGGGAGAGTTTGTCTCCATCTCTCTTGTTGAAACTGTTCCACTTTGTATAAATAAATAAATAAATATTCACTGAGCAAGGGAATGACTGTACAGCCTTTGGCATTTTCCTACTGGGCAGCAAGCTCCCTGAGCAGCTTGCTGACATCTGTGAATCTCTTCCTTAGGTGGCCCCAGACAATGCATGGGGAGCCTGCACACCTAACTCCAGCTTTGAATTCCACAGGGTGGCAGGGTGCCTAGGAGTTAGCCATTGCAATGCCTGAGTTCCTTTTGTGAATCTATCCCAGGTTACTTAATAAAATTGTTAGGGAAAAAATAGGAGCTAAAATACAACAGAGCAATCTAACATTTGGACGAAGTTCAACATTCACCCACGAAAGCTTATGCTCCAATACGTCTGTTAGTCTATAAGGTGCCACAGGAGACTCTGTCACTTTTTACAGATCCAGGCTAACACAGCTACCCCTCTGATAGTTAAAACAAAGTTCATTACAATTAAAATATTCATGGATCATTGTTTACCAGGCTTGTTTCTGCCCAAGTAAAGCTGATGAATGCAAGTTTCCTAGCAAACACACACAAGGGAGAAGGGAGAAAAGACTATAAGAAGTACATTACATTATTTGAGTATATTATAATGGAAGTGAATTTGTTTTATATCTGTTAAATCTGCAGGATGGAGAAGGAATGGGAAATCAGCAGCAACAAAAATAAATGAATACATAAATAGAGCAATGAAATAAACTAAGCCTGTGTTGGTTTGCACAGATTAAACGGCTGTTCCTTACGGTATTATCGATTTTTGGAAACAGTGCAAAGCCTTTCAATGAATGCTTTATAGTAGGACATTCAGCTCCCACACACATACAGGTGTATTTTGGGAGAGACTCCTGATCTCAAAGTAATCTCATTATACACTTGAGAAGTGTATATACGTCTGACGAAGTGGGCATACACCAACGAAAGCTTATGCTCCAATACATCTGTTAGTCTTAAAGGTGCCACAGGACTCTCTGTTGCTTTTTACAAATCCAGACTAACATGGCTACCCCTCTTATACTCATTATACACTGAACACATATATTACAGCTTTTTTTTTCTTGCTATTTGTCTTGCTATCTAACAGACCATGGTGGTGTATGCTACCTTTTCTGGTCTTGGGAGGCATCTGGGAAGAGGTCCAGCTGATGGACATAAAGGTGAATTAGAAAGAGGGAAGGAAAATGAACAAGGTTGGATTCAATCCTGACATAGACTCTGTTGCCCTCTTACTTCTTAGAAAGGGAAGGACGCTTATTTGGGACCCTGCATGTACCCCAGAAAGGGCAGAGAGCTCAGTTGTATGGACTGGCCAGATGAGCTTCTGACTCAGAGTAACATTTTCAAAAGTGCCCAAGTGTCAGGTTTTCAGAGGTGTTTCGGCACCCAAAGACAGGTGCCCCGTGGGGGTTTTCAGAAGTGGATTGGTACTGGGCACTTTTGAAAATCTCATTAGGCATCTCTCTGTATCTTTAGGCACCTAAAAACCTTTACAAATCTGGCCCTAAGTCCCATTGACTTAAGTTTCTGGCTCTGGGAAATGAAAATAAAACTTCCCTGGTCACATTTTCAGGTGTTTCTTCCCCACTCACAGGCACGCAGAAATCCTTGGCAATATGGAACCACAAATACCTGTTGTTTGGGGGGAGGGGAGAGAAAAACAAACAAATGAGGCACAATAATGGCATATATATTTATATACAGCAAAACGAGCAAAATCCCATCAGGGTAGGATGGCCAGCCAAGCAGTTCCAAGTATTAGATGTCCAGCTTGCTGAAATCCAAAACTCTTAGTCACCTACCTAAAATCTCCACCTACCTAAAATTCCATTCACGGGGCCTGTGGTAGTCTGGGGCTGGCTCTCCTTCATGGTCCACACCAGCCCACAGACCTCAGGGTTTGGTGGGGTTTTTTTAAAATTTTTTTTATTTTTTTTTGCTTTCCTCTGTAGCATGGTTTGCTTGCTGGGATCAACTGGGTATACCACGGCTAATCAATTCCCTGTTATCTGGGCATTGGTGCCACCTTGCTCTCTCCTGTTCTCTGCCTGTGACACACAGTTTAGTTTTCTTAGGACTGAAATATTTTGGTCTAGCCAATGTCTTAGAGCTTAATACAGGGGTGGCTTTAGCATGGGCTCACCTTCATCCACAGAAATCATGAAACCAAGGGTGCAAAAACAGGTAAACAAACACTTCTTCTGGCCCAGTGTGGAGGGAAGCTACGGCGAGGGGTGGTGATGTTGGAGCCTGAGCCTGCCCACTCTGCACTCACCCTGCCCCTGCAGAGGTGTCTTCTGTCCCACTTGGCTGGGCCGAGCTCCCTATTCCAGACATTGTGACCTGGTGCACAGGGTCAGAACACCACTCAGGGATGTGGCCCAGCTACGACTCTGTCATGACTGGGGGCATCCATGCCAAATTTGAATGGTGCCTGGGGTTGCAGTTTTTCTCCAGGCATTGCTCCCTGGTGCCTGGGGTTGAACTCAGGTTTGGCCTGGCCATCCCTTCTGTCATGACAGAGTGGCACTGCAAACCTGTGTTCCAGGTTGCAACGCCTGGAGCAGGGAGCTGGGCCCAGCCCTACAGGACAGGCCCTTCCACTGCGAGGTGATCACAGGGCCGGTTTGCTCTCTAGTTCCTCACTCCCCCGCCAGGGCCTCCCTGCCACACCAGGCCAGGATTAGGGTTGCAGTGCCAGGGCTGAGGGTACTGCTGCAGATGGTCGGTGCTCCCTTGGCAGTTTAGTGTAGTGCAGCCATTGAATTGGGAGGCTACATCTGCCTTTGGCTTAATATAAAGGTATTCTGAGTGAAATTTCATGGCCTGTTTTACACTGGAGATCAGACTAGATGATCCGATGGTTCCTTCTGGTTCCTTCTGGCCTTAAACTCTATAGCTCAGAGCCACAAAGGTATTGAGGTTCCTAACTTTCATTGGCTGCAATGGAAGTTAGGAGCCTAAATACCTTTGAGGATCTGGGCTAATGAAACTATGAAAAGTCTGAATCACCACATCTCACTCCTCTGTGTAGTTTCCTGAACCCATTCTGTGATATCAGCTCTGCCAACACTGGTCTGGTCAGGCCTTGATGCAAAGTCAGCTCTGAGTCACCAACAAGGATCCTGTCAGGCCTTCACTGTGAAATTAGCTTTATGCTGCTGGTGGTCCAGATAGACCCTGCTTTGAAGTAGCTCTGCACAGCTACTGCCAATTTAGCCTGAGCCCACCCCACAGAATCACACAGGGTTCAGAATCTCCATGTAGGGAACCCAGAAAAAAAGTAAAAGAAGGCTCTTTGGACAGAGTCCCTAGGTTACTGCTCCTGGGCTTTAAGACACAGCTGTCTACCTTTTAGTTTTAATTCCATTCCTGAACTAGAGTTCACTACCTGTGAAGTTAGGATGACCCACTTACTCCAGGGCCTATCCTGCACAATTCCTATGCCCTTTCATGAGTACAGTTACATTAACAATCTGTTAGCATTTATACAGTCAGAACAAAAGCAACAAAATGCAGCATTCGTAACTATGAATAAGTAACGTAAATGAGGCTCTCTCAATCTGGCTTGTCACCTATAGAGGGAGCAGAAAGTTCCACCCTCTAAGCCTTCTAGCACTGGGGGGCTTACATAAACAAATGCCACTGGTATCACAATCTGAAAGGTGCAGAGAGATTCAGCTTCATAGTCTATTTTCTGTTTGTGACATACAGGTATTGAAGCTAGAAGACTATTTTTCTCACTGCTGAAATACCATCCTATATACATGTGTGCCAGTTTGTTTCATATTTTGCAATAGATGTCAGTAGCAAATCTATAGCTCAAATCTCAAATCCACCAGAAGCCAAATTACCTCTTACTTGATTTGCTCAATATTTATTTCAATTGTATTAGACCTTCTGATACAAAGATATTAAATCTTAACAGTTTAATGTTTTCTTGCTGAAAATTAACACATTGTTTAATATTACTAGTGGTAAAATATTTTTCTACAACTCTATTATCTTTAGCTTTTTCCACCCTCACTCTTTTGGGTTACACTTACCCATCTCCCACAGGACAACATCTAATTGCTCCTTGACTGACCTTCTGCCTTGTCCCAACAACTTTGCCCCAGAGGTCATTTCACCAATCCATTATTCTTAAAGAGAGAAGAGAGTGCTTCCTAATGTAGAAGCTTCTGTTCCTGTTACTGCTCAATTGATTAAAAGGGAGTGATTCATAGCTAATGACCATCTTCTAACAAATATCCGGTGGCAAAGCTTTTATTAAAACAGTGATTTAAAAAACAAACACAGAGATATGTTAATTTTCAGAACCAGAAAAGGTTACAACTGGCTCTTTAATGGCAAATTAAATCCCGTACTATATTGTCATGTATTCTCCTCATTGCCAAATGTGGTTTTCCAATGAATGACTACTCCAACATAAAAATCTGCCTTCAAAAAATTATGGCAAGGTAGAAGCTATCTTGAACTGTGTGATCTTTGTAGGAAAACAAGAACAAAAATGCTGTTTCTTTTAATTAAGAGCCTATTTAAGTTCAAAAATTTATGGACAAATTTTGTTCACACATGTACCCTGTAAATCAGGACAGAATTGGTCCTTAACAGTGTTCCTTGGCTGAGTTTCCTCAGTAGGGGTCTAATCCAATGCCCACTGAAATAAAAGGAAAGACTCCCACTGAATTCAAGGGGCATAGGATTAGACCCTATGGTTTAGGTAATTTGAAATTTTAACTGCAGATGTTTAATTTATTGTTCTGGTTGCAGAAACTGAAGCTGCTAATAAAGAGCCAAATTCAACTCTGAAATATACCTAGATAAATTTGGAGTGACTCCATTTTGAAAGGCATCCTCAAGGAAATGTGTTTTGAGAAGAGATTTGGAGGAGAAAACAGAGGTTGTTTGATGCACAAGATTTTCAAACAAATGACTCTTTAACTTGGATTTCAAGTAGTAGCCAGTGTCAAAATTGATAGAAGATAACTAAGGTTGAAATCCTGAACCCAGAGAGGTCAATTGCCGAACACCCATTGACTGCAACAAAGCCAGCATTTCACCCTAAATGATTGCTTCTAATTTGGCTGGTAGTTCCACTATAAACAGTACTATAACACATAATATTCAGTTCTTAAAAATAATCAAAGAAGAGGAGGACTGTTTTGTTTTCCTAAAACATTATATTGAGGTTCCATGTATAAAGGGTTAATCAATTATTAATAGTTGTTTTACTATACAGTTAATCAATTGCTATAGATTGGTATAAAGTCCAACAGATAAACTGGTTGCTAATAACAATGTCTTATAAATCCTTCTACTGATGCATTTATAGCCACTGATACATATTCTACTTGTGTCTGTGACATGCCTATAACATATAATCATTTTATAAACCCTTTGTAAACCATTTATACATGAAACCTCAATATAAAGTATGACCAAAAAACCCTCAACTGCAATGCCAGTACATTTTATCTGTAGTTCATCCTGTGAAGCATTTCAAAGGCATGATTTGTCTGGGAGTACAGTGCCAGTTTTGTTCCTTTGTGGGAGTTTTTGATCTAATTTTATTCATTTGTGTAGTTTTCCCTTTACAAATACATCACTCACTAAACTATTAAAAGCAATATTTGCAGAAGGTCTTCAAAATAATGACAAATAACAAACAATCGTTTAAAAAAACAGTAACCATTCATCAAAATTACAAACTAGAAGTGTATTTCCTCCAACTAATACATGGGCCACTTCACCCTGGCATAGATAAATCATGAATCAGCCAAGGGGTTAGTTAGTGCTGCTGGTTTCTGCTGAATTGAAAAGCAAAGAGGCTTTCAGAAAGATACATTTCCTGAACAAACAGGGATAGTGGGATTTATTTATGCTTTAAATGTTGAAGCCTTTGCCCTGAGATAAAGATAAAAGGATGGAAATATATTTGTCCTGATGTCCTAGTGGAAACTGTTCAGAGCATGGTATTCCCAATTTTATAGGCCAGTGGAGACAGGAAAAAAGATTTCTGTGATGTTTGTAGTGATACAGTTCACAGAAAAAAACCTTCCTATGAACAAGCAGAGAGAGCAGAGACTAGTGCTAAAGCAAACAATGAAACAAGCCCTTGTGTCCTACATACTGACAAAATTGTAGGCACAGGGATTAAAATGTTTCATCCCAAGTATCCAGTATCTCCCAGAAGGACTAGAATAAGAGGAAATAGGAAGCATGAGGTTAAGAATTTAGTGAGATTGGAGAGATAGTCAAAGACTTGGATGGATTAGATTGTCTGCAACTGATTACTAGGAGGATGTCTCTAAGGTCTCCACAACATCCTATCAGCACTAGAGAACTTTTCTGCAGTCGAGAAGTGGAGTAACTGGTGTGATGAGTCATGAAATGTGTGTGTGTGTGTGTGTGTGTGTGTGTGTGTGTAAGATAGATGTATACATGGACTTTCAAAAGTTACAAGTAACTTTGGGTGCTTCCACTTTTAGAGTACCCTATTTGACATCTTAAAGTGAGCTGATTTTCAAAATGTGCTGAGTACCCACCCTCTGAAAATCAGGCTCCTTTAAGGTGTCTTACGTTGGGAACGCAAAAACCTGAAACACCCTAAATTACTAGTCACTTTTGAATATCTTGACCATATATATATACATATATTAATATGTGTAAATAAATTACGAATGAGAGAAAAATCTGAGAAAAGAAGGAAAAACAAGGAAATAGAAAATCTAGCCTGAAAAGAATAGTCACAGATCAAAGATATAAAATGTAAAGTGACATTATTTTGCATTTCAATAAATGCTGTGACACAGTAGGACTAATGTTGTTTCACCAGATCCCGAGAGAGAGATTCAAGGAGGAAGGAACCAAATGCCATAATTGTTTAAGGCTATCATTCTAATATAGTCTTAAGGTTAGAGGATAACCAGGACTTTAAGAAAAAATGGCCTGAGCCACAAATTTGGAATGCGAATCCAGAACCAAACTTTCTAAAAGTTAAGGTGGGTTTGGATCTAAATTTTTGGCTCAGCCCCATTTCTAAGCACTGGTCTTCACTACAAGATCGACACTACTGCAATCGATGCAGCAGGGATCAATTTAGCAGGTCTAGTGAAGGCCTGCTAAATTGATGGCAGAGTGCTGTCCTGTCGACCCTGGTACTCCAGCTCTCTGAGAAGAGTAAGGGAAGTTGACCGGAGAGCGTCTCCTGTTGACGCAGCACAGTGAAGACACTGGGGTAAGTCGACCTAAGCTATGTCGACTCCAGCTATGTGAATAACGTAACTGGAGTAGCATAACTTAGGTCGACCTACCCCCGTAGTAAAGACAAGCCCTCAGTATAAGTATCTGATGTTTTTTGGGTTAATTTGGGTTTTTGCTTTTAATTTGCATTAACACACTATTCAAGTAAATGATGCTACTGTGCCTGCAATACCAAAGCAGGTGCCAGAGGAAGCATGGTGTTTGTGTCAGCACTTGTCTTCCCATGTTACAATACACAATAAAATATAATCACCATCACATATTCTATATATGATATCAACCCGACATTACCAAGGCCCCAATCCTGCAAACACTTCTGAACATATTAGATTTGTAGATGAGTAGTCCCACTGAGGGGACTTCTTGTGTGTGTAAAGTTTAGCATATGCATAAGCGTTTGCAGGATTAGGCCCAAGTCACAAATATCCAAAACTCCTTTCATAACCAGTCAATTAAAAATGGAAAATAGAAAATAATCTTCAGACAAAACTTGTCCCACTTGTGAATTACATGCCACTTTAGATTTTGTTTCTCACAGGAGTCTGCTGATTTGTCATCTTCTTTGTGCAATGCCTATTCATCTGAAAGTTTAATTTTGCAAGTACAAATTGTGAGATCTAAGATGATGTATTAAGGCATATAAGTAATCAGGAAAAAATGCAGTTTAGCCCATGTATTCTCTGGAACTATGTATAAATATTTACAAATTATAGAGTTAAATCCAACTTGTTTTGTAAATGAAATAGATTCTGCTTTTTGATGGGAAACATCAAACTCCAGAGAGCATGGGAGAATGAGGCATGAAACCCTTCTGAAAAGGACTCCCATAAACTCTTACAAAATCAAGTATTATGCAGTTTTCAACTTTTTGCATATTTTAGTTGTGAATACACCCACACATCCATGCATTCATGGAAGCATCTTTTGCAGATGAGATTTTTTTTTTGCACTTACCAGTTTCTTTGTAAACAATTTAACAAAAAAATAGTTTGCAAGGGACTGCTCTGTATAAATGAGAGCACATCTGTGGCACAGGCAGTAAAAGTCAACAGTTAATTAATTGTTAAGGGCTTTGGTCATCTAAAACTTTGGCTCTGTATGTACTGTATGAATCATGGTTTGTGATCCCTAATGTCCAAAGAAGTCAACGTTTGGCCCTCCATTTCAGCCCTTTCCCTCCTTCCCATTATCACCCCTCCCCACACACACCCACGCCCAATTGTGAAGAAGCTAAATGGCCATATATGGAAAATGGTCAATTCATACATCGGTGAACTGTACTGAGCATGATCAATGAATACTGTAGTCTGAGATATAGAGCTCTCTCCCAGGCTGATTTAAATAACTCCCTGATAGAAGAGCCTTTAAAAAAAGAAACAAAATGTTAACACACGAAAAAGAAAGACAAAAAAGAGGAAAAAATAGAACAAAATAAAGACAGTAAAAGACTATGTACCGTTTTTAAAGAAATTGTAGCTTGCCTTTAGCTACTCAGTATAAATCAATGGCTGCCAGTTACAGAAATCAGAATTTGTATCAATCAGTCTGTTGCATGTTGAAAAATGACATCTCACAAACTGTGAGCCTTGTCTCATCACTTTGATCTCTGAGACCCCAGATCTATGGGGAATACAATAAAATCTTCCACAGCTTCTGGTGACTTGCTCAGTTGCATTTGTTGAGGAAAGATCTACAGGATGTAGTGTGGATGGATGCCTTTTTTTTTTTTTTACACACACAATGGATCCAGCCGTTAGCAAAAACAGGCCAAACTCTGCAATCTTTACTCAGGCAAAACTCCCATTGAAGCCAATGGCAGTTGTGCTTGGATAAGGAATGACAAACAGCTGCATGTTTTGCAATAATAAACTTAAAACTGCATTTTAATCTGCAAGATACCCTTTGTCCAAAGGAATTCCATGTGCTTACCAGAAGCCTGCTAACAGCAACTAGTGAAAAACTGTAACAGGCTGGCTGACCTTTTAAGGCAAGCTGGTCTCACCTTTGCCCATGACTTAGCAGCTATCCCTCAGCCTCACTGATGAGGGCTAATTAACAACATAAGGGCTAATTAGTGACCCCCAGCTAGGTGTAATGGGGCTTAATTAGAAAGACTGACCCCCTAGTTGTGGTGGTGAAGCAGGGAGAGTACTACTTTGATTGAGCTGGGAAGTCAGTAGGGTGGAAAACCCTGGGAGGAGGAACAAGGGGAATCCCACTCTGGGAAAAGCCTGAGGAAGTCAGGTTGAGAGATCCACAGGGAACAGAGGGAGGAGCCCTGAGCTAGGCCTACAAAGATAAGGAAATAAAAGAGAAGCCCAGGAGATGCCCAAAGGCTATTAATTATAAGAGAAATTTTGCAGCAGGCAGATCCCTTAGGAAAGCTGTAGGAATCTTTGGGAAAGGGAGGCAGTAGGGGACTCCTTCTGGAGAAGAAGCAAGGTGAGAGAAGCCCTGCAGTGGCCAGGAGAAGGGGTCAAGAATCAGAGGACTTTAGTGGAGCCTGAGAGGGGCAGATGGGCAATTAGTTTGGATATTTGAGTTGGACCTTTACTTACCCCAAAAAGGGAATGAACCATTGTGTGAGTTGGCCAGAAGGAAGCATCACAGAAGATCCAGTGAGTGAGTCTGGGGAAGAGGCTGGCTGGGAGTGGTCATGGTGGCTGAGAAAGTGGCTGCAAGGGAGGGTATGAGAGGCAAAGTCCCTATAAGGTGTGTCTAGGTGTGGGGGGGGGTGCCCTTGAGGTGAGGACATGGGTTTACAAACACCTAGCAATACTATCCAGTAATTAAAGTTGACGCACCTGAAACAAAACATAAACCCACAAATAGCCCATCCTCATAACAAACAAGAAATAAAACAATCAATATAGGATAAAGGAAACAACAAGGAAACAAAAAATTCTTGAATTTCTCCCAGAAAGGTTCCACAGATGTGCATGTGCCCATGTAAGATAAGTAGAAATAGCATGTCATGGACCCTCAACAAAGAAGCTCCGTTCCCCAATCCTTTTGAGATTACACAAAGATACAGTCAACATTTCCAACCCTGTTGATCTTAACTGCCCTTCTGAGTCACAGGAAATCAGACATCCCTCCAGTAGATCAGTGCTATATTATTTAAGGTTATGAATACTCATTTATATTCTGTGGGGGCAGAATCTATGGTAGAGCTCAGCCAATCATCTTCACTGTGATACAAAGAAGGGAGAGCAACTCTTTCTAACCCTCCCCCTTTCATGCCACTGAGGGCCAGATCTTCCATTTTTGGCTCCTATTTGCTTTTAGAGGCAGAGTGTAGCATGGAGCCCAAAGTGTTTAACCTAGCCTAGATGTCACAAAGGTATTGGCTGAAGATGGACTAGCTGACCTAATAGATCTTTTCCATCTTGAATTTTCATGTTTTTATGGCTTAATGGGGGAAGGTCCAAATCTGGGGAAAAGGTTACAGATTCTAAATTTTTTCAGAGATGGAAAAGCCATTCTTAACCATTGCTGAGGCATGTTCTTTCATGTTCCGCTCACAATCAAAATCACTTTCCAGGCTGCAAACTTTAACCTGTCTGCCAACAGATAGGGTCTCCATTGAACAGTCAAGATACTCTACTACATGCTTCCTTGAAATAATATTTTAATGATTTCAGGAGACATCACCTAGGATTTCTGGTTTCAAAAATCAGTTACTTTAAAAACAAGATTTTGGCTGCAAGTTGAGAGATCAGGATCCCCTTAGATGATCGTTTGAGAAATGATTTTTGGAGCTTCTCGGTATTGAAGAAAAGACCACATCTTGTTTGACTCACCAGAAGTAAACAAAGCCAACCAAGGAAGCTCTATCTATCCTAGTGCACATGTCCAGCTTTGTTTACTGTAGGACACACAAACAGTCACTTTAAAATAAAAATACCTGTTTGGCTGCTGCTGCAAAGATCACTTCTAAAGAGAGGAATGTCATGGGGAGAACTCTGACCTCTAAACCTGCAACAACAAAAAGGCTAACTTTTCAGAAAGTTATTTTTGAAGTTTAAATAAACCTTGACAGACTCCCCTTAAACTTCTTTTCCAGCGACTAATTTCCAGCTAGGGAAATATTGCCTCCTAGAGAAGATGAAAATATTTCCATTTTCCTTCTGTCTAGTGCTGTATTATAAGATCATTTGACCTACCAGACAGAGTGGAAAATCTCTCTTAAACTCAATGTTATTAGTTGGGTAGTGTTTCACATTTCTCTGTTCTCTGCTCCCTTTGTCTCTCAGCATTTCTTCCTTGTTACGCTGGCTCATTCCCTTTCACAGACTATGTGGAAAAGGTTGAATTATATGTTTACATTTTTCTTTTTAGTCCAACTACAGCATTAAGTGGGAACAGTGACAACACTTTCTTAGGGGAAAATCCTGCCTGGGCATAGAAGGGGTAGGCAGTGGAACACCATGGAGGCCCATGAGTGAGGAATTCTCATTCTCCAAGACACTGCAGTAGTGTCCATGTTGATTATGTCCCACCTCCAACATCTAAAGAATTATAGAGGACCTGAACCTTTTCTTCCTTCATGTCATCCCACCACAAATAGCCTCTATATAGACCTTAACCAAATTTCAGGAGGGCCAAGGAGCAGTGGGAGAGGGAAAATATATAAGCCCTAGGCTAATTAAGGCATGGTTCCCTGTAGACTAGGGAGGG
Source organism: Terrapene triunguis (assembly GCF_002925995.2). Lineage (NCBI taxonomy): Eukaryota > Metazoa > Chordata > Testudines > Emydidae > Terrapene > Terrapene triunguis. The sequence goes on from NW_020664436.1 coordinate 51,806,628, forward strand.
TTGTTACAGGTTAATTGAAGCATCTGTAGTCAATTAAAGCCCTGTCAGGAACCTAATAAAACCCCCTGCTTCAGGCAGTCAAGGGAGGAGGAGAAAGGACTGGAGCTTGGAGGCGTGCTGTGCTAGTCCAGAGAACTGAAGCAAGGGAGACTCCCTTCCCCAGTATCTAAGGACTGAAGGTACCCCACCCAAGGGGGAAGAAGGTAAGAATCCACAGGGGTTGAGAGGGGCTGGGGCTCAGAGTGAGGAGCAAACCCAGGCCCTCTCCCCTGCTTCCCTCCTCTACCACCTTCCTGGTCCACTAGCGGGGAACTCCCTGCCCAAGAGCAGGGGCAAGGGGTAGTGTCATAAGAATGGCCATACTGAGTCAGACCAAAGGTCCATCCAGCCCAGTATCCTGTATACCAACAGTGGCCAATGCCAGGTGCCCCAGAGGGAGTGAACCTAACAGATAATGATCAAGTGATCTCTCTCTTGCCATCTTTCTCCACCCTCTGACAAACAGAGGCTAGGGACACCATTCCTTACCCATCCTCTTAGTCTTAGGCACCTCTGCCACGAAAAGTGCAGGACCCACCATACTAACATTGGCCATCTTGCCACAGTGTGTGTACACACACACAGATTATTTCTAATATAAAATCCTGTAAACTCAATCTTGCATGGTGCTGCTGGGCTCCTGCTACATGTGGCCCTCCTGTAACTCCCATGGTTTTCAGTGATCTTCCAGGATGCTCATCCTTTTACAGAAAGGGAATTGTTTATAAAGTCATTGGTTCAGATAGTCCTTTTATCAGACTTTTAGTGTAAAAATAAGGATCTATTCCAAGACACTAAAGCCAAAATTGCATTACTTGTGATAAATTTGAGAGAGTTGGCAACACTGGCAATGATAAAAGCTACATAGAATATCCTAGAATATCAGGGTTGGAAGAGACCTCAGGAGGTCATCTAGTCCAATTCCCAACTAATTCATCCCAGCCAGGGCTTTGTCAAGCCTGACCTTAAAAACCTCTAAGGAAGGAGATTCCACCACCTCCCTAGATAACCCATTCCAGTGCTTCACCACCCTCCTAGTGAAAAAGTTTTTCCTAATATCCAACCTAAACCTCCCCCACTGCAACTTGAGACCATTACTCCTTGTTCTGTCATCTTTGAGATATTTAAACTACACTGGATATAGCATTAGCACACATACTATAAGGAACAATCATGCATTGGAAGGGGGATGGATTAGATGGCCAAACAAGGCTTCTCCATCTCTAACTTCATTGATTTTTATCTTCAAGAAGAGTCCTCAGTACAGCACACTCAAAGTGTATGTGTAGATCAATGGTGGGCATGTCCTATGTATTAAATGTAACTGCCTGTTTAATTTTCTAAAATTAAATAATCTGTGTGTACATGGAAGTTATGCAACCCAAAGCAGAACACAGATAAAAATATATTAGGCTCCCATACACTCTTAATTCAAAACCATGTTCAATCCTTTACATCAACAGGCCTGGCTGGAGCACCTCTCAAATTAGTTAACGCTGCAACCAGTTTCCATTATAAGTCAATGGGAGTTCTGTACAAATGAGGCCAGGTTGTTTCTGCCAAACTGATGAGTGAATCTGAGAAGAACAGAAGTCTCCCTCATGATAAGAAAAATCTGGGCACACATGTTACAGCATATTATTCTGCTAAATGAAAAAGGAAATAAGGATGTGACAAACTACTGTAAACAATGCATATGTATAAATACTCAGGGCTAGATCCTTAGCTGGCATAAATAGTATAGATCCATTGAAGTCAATGGAAATAACTGATTTACTCCAGCTCAGGACACAGCCCTGGATGCATAATTATGGTGGAAAATTGTGTGGTGATTAGCTATCAAAAACTGACAGTGGGAAGTGGACATTGTGAAATTAAAGGGTCTGACAGACAACTCATGGAAGAAGCTTGTGATTACTATGAACTGACGAGTGCCAAATTACCCGCGTTCTACAACATCAGACTGCTTATATGAGGAATCATGGGACTCTGATTTAAATTTGCATTTGCAAATATTAAAATGGAGCAATGATAGTTAGTACTTGCGTTGCACATTACATGTTTAAAGTATTTAACCACTGACTAATCGTCACAGTAGCCATGTGTGATAGATAACGAATATCATACCATCCTATAGACAAGGAATCTATAGGCAGAGAAATTAATGAGTTGCTTGAGGCCACACAGCAAGCCAGAAATTCTTGACTCCCAATCTGGTTCTCATTCTTCTAGGCAAGGGGCTCCCAAACTCTTCCTCAGGGCTTATCTTCAAGGCAACCATTAGCTTGAGTTACTGACCCTCTGTTGCTTTTTACACTCTAATTCAGTGGTTCTCAATCCGTGGGCTGCTTTGGCTGAATCAGCACACAGCTGCGGGCCATTTGACATACTCGGGGCCATACAGGTAGTATATATATTGTGTGGATGTGGCCCAAAATCGGTTGAGACTCACTGCTCTAGTTATTCCACTTGAGCTAGCATAGCTTTAGTGAGAGCACTCAGTCCACACAGTGATTAGATAGATTAGCAGCACAGAGTGATTAGATTAGCAAAGTAATGGGATTGGCAATTGATGAGTAAACTGAGCTGCTGCATCCCTCACTGCATTAGTAGCTCAGTGCATGTCCACTAACAGGCCAGCTAGCTCAATCTTAAAGCACTGCTTAACTCAACCTAGAGATGTTAATATGTGGACAGGAGTTGGATTAGTGCAAAACCCAAATTATAGTTCCAGCTAACATCTCAGTGAAGAAAGGCCCATAGTGAGAACCACATTATAGTAGAATAGGGAAACTGTTCCATGGACAATTCCTACTCCCCTTTGTGATCTTTGAACATCTCCATGGTAACTACAACTGATTGCTTGTAAAGATATTAGGAAAGTATGTAATGTATATTTATCTGTTAGTGCAAAACTGTTTTGTTGGTTTTAAAAAAAGTTAAGCATACTGCCTACTTTCCCCTTTCACTGCATCTCTCCCTCCCCTGTTCTTTTTCTATCCTTCCTTCTGCCCTAGGCATGCTTCACAGCCATCTAGTCTTGCTATTGCTTCTATGCAGATAGAATAGTTATCTTTAAAAATGTTACTTCCTTTATGATACCTGAGTTAACTAAATAACTTTACCTCACTATTTATAGTGTTCAAGGCATTTTCTATAGTATGTATTGGAAAGGAAGAGTCACAGCAATAGTGGCACAGCTCAAGGACATAACCAGGTATGTTCACAGGCACCATGATAAGCACCTAGCTTTCTGGCGGAGGGGAGGCAACATAAAGACTGAACCTCCCTGATCTCTCTGGAGGACAGAGACAACAGGACAAAGCTACAGTGTCTCTCTGGATGCTCAGCAGGATCAGAAGTCAGGTGATTTCCTTTCCTTGCCTGCAGAAGTTGAGATGTGAGGAGTGGGTAAGTAGCATTGTTACAGAGAGGAGACCAGTTTCATTGCTCTCAGGCTGCTCCTCCACTAGAAGAACTTTTGGGAAGCAGGAGTTGAAAAGATCGAGGCGGGCAGAAGAAACTCTGAGAATATAAAAAGACCTCGAAAAGGAAGAATAAAAACGTAGGGGGAGGGCAAATGAGGTACAGAGTAAGGGATTGAACCAGAGTGAAGGAGAGAAGGGCTTCCAATGGACCCTCTAGAGTCAGTGGGGATTGGAGACAGAACCACTGGCCATCCCATGGTGTGGTGACAACATTCTCTCTCCCCTCCTGCTGCCGCACCAACAGAATATTCCCAGGAAAATGAAGTGAGAAGATCCGTAGTGTATTTGCCTCCCCAGAGCAGAGAGCCCTCCTGTGTGGCTCTACTTACTACTTTCTAAAGCATAAATAAGGAACCTGAACTACATCATTTCTATTTGCTACTTTAACTATTTGTCTAGTAACATTAAGCTCAAGGAAGGAGTTTTGTCTGAGGGACACAACCTCGGTTATTAGCACCACATGTTCTGAGATAAAGAAAAGAATCTTTCTTATTTCAGAAGTCTCATTTCTGAGTTGCCACCCCAGCCTCTGACTTTTTAACTTCTTTGCCATTTTGAATGGATTTCAAAACAAATCAACAGACACATAGTCTTCGGTTATTTTTGGCTAGTGTTGGATAAATGAATAGTCCAAAAAGTTTCTGACGTTGTGCCAAATGTCCATGTGCCTAAAGCTTAAGAGTCATGTTTTCCAGGAAACCTTGAAGTTGCTGTGATTTATGCTTTTGATATTGTCATCCATTACTGTATTCAAAGGAGTTGTCTGCATAAAGGTTGATAGAGGGCAGTCAAACCTTTAGCACTGCACAAATTATATCATTAGGTGTCTGCCTATGGGTCGACTTGTTCTCAAGCCCCCAAAACTAAACACAGCTGAGATCTAAATCCTTTGACAAATGAAGGCCCTGTGCAAGGATCACGAATAACATATGGCAAATGGAATTTCTAAACACTACCCTGCAGTACAATATACACCTGATAAATGGCCATCTACAATAATACTGTTGAAAAAGACACTTGATGCAAGCCTGATGCATGGCAGGGAAACATTAAGAGAAATTTATAAGACATTTCAAAGTGGACAATGGTTTTGTACAATTGCACTGTCGCAATTTCTTGTGCCACATAAGGGCTGCATCCTTATTTGCTTGAACAAGGACATGAAGGAGGATAGTCATTTGACCTGTCATGCCTTAGGTCTGTGGAGCCACAAGGAAGAAAGGTGGTAATAATTACGGTAGTGTGGACACAGATAGAACAAGAGACATACATAATGGAGATAGGAACAAACACAGGAAGGTTGAAAGGATGATAGGAATGATGAGGTACTGCTTGAGTTGAATTTTTCAGGTGTATTTGTGGTAATAATAAATGTAACACCTTGCATAATTATAGTGCCTTTGTCTTAAGAGGTCCCAAAGAATTTTGCAGTTAAATTGAAATATAAATTAAATGCAGGGATCACTTCACCTACAACGGAGATGCAGCCGTCTCTGCGGTGTAACACTTAAGTGAAACAGAGAAACATTGCCCAATGGTTTAGGACAAAAAGTGAAGGATGCTGCATCTGAAATGCCAGAGGGAATTTTTGTACACAAAATGTAATTATCCCACTTCGAATTTGCTCAGGACACCAGAGTTAATGCTCCTGCTCTTGTGGAAAGTACCCTGGGATTCTTAATGATCAGAGGCCATTTCACAGCTCATTAAAAATTGATTTTATGGGGGGGGTATTTGATTTGTTTTGCTTCAAAGACACCTAAAGTGATCAGTAAACATTGGCCTCTCCTCAGTTACCGGCTAGGGCATTTCAAGCCCAAAGGCAGGGCCGGCTCCAGGCACCAGGCAACCAAGCTGGTGCTTGGGGCGGCACCTGGAGGGGGGCGGCGCGGTGCTCTGGCCGCCGGGGAGAGCGGGGCCACAGCCGGGCTCGCCGCCCTCCCCCCCCGGCGCTCTGGCCGCCCTCCCCCCGGCCGCCGGGGGGGAGAGCGGAGCCCCCGCCGGGGCTCCGGCCGCCGGGGGGGAGAGCGGAGGGGGGCGGCCGGAGGCTTTTTTTGCCTGGGGCGGCAAAAAAGCCAGAGCCGGCCCTGCCCAAAGGTAACAACATCTGAATATATCTGCTCCCAGTGTGATCCTCACTGGTAGCTAGACCCACTGACTAGCTACTCAAACCCACCTATAACCCTACTCCCTACTGTTTCAGGCTGCTTCTTTGCTGATTTGGGCTTAAATCAGAGAGCCTGTTCCCTTTTTGGGATCAGGCACCCTGCCTGGATTTGGTCCTCTTATGTTTGCCACTTCTCCTCTGAGGCCCCAATTTAGCTGCACTCTTGTCTGCAGCTCTGTAGCAGCTACTCCGTTGCTCCTTGTCCCATTCATAGTAGCCAACGTGTGAAAATTATTTGAGGGACAATTCCCCAAATGAGCCCAGGGGCTGCCAGGTCCCCAGCCTCCAGGGCTGTACTCAGCTGTGTGTATTCAGCTGAATTTTTGGTTTCATAAGTTTCCTAATTGGCAAGGGATACCTCCTCACAGCAGCTTCTTTTGACATGACGGTAAAAATATCTAAAAATAAGTGATGATGGGAAAACCCCAAAGCGTTTGCAGTTGAGATAAGCCTGATCCAGATACTTATCTGAACCAGTGGAGATTTCCCTGAGATTTCTTCATCACCCTCTTCAGACAGCCTGCCCCCCCCCCCCCCCCCCCCCCCCGCTTGGATCTGTCTCTCTGGTGGAGGCTCACTGGCCAACTATCCCTCCCTCCACGTATGTTCCTAGAGGGAGGATAGGTATGTTCCCCACCCTTCTGACACCATCACTGCAGCCTCCACTTGCCTTCCTTTTGGGTATGTGGAAGGGGGTTGTCTGCTTCTTCCACCCAATATTTTCTATCCCCCTAATTCATTCCCTGCCCCTGGTGCTGAAAATACATGGGGCAGGGATATGTCTTCCCTTGTCTTTGTTGCTCACCCCAATCAGTCAGTTCAGCTCTGGGCAGGGTGACATGTTTTTCAGCTCTGCTCTGTACTCGCTGTAGGTGGCTCAGCAAAGAGAACCTGTTGGCTTCTTGCCCTACTGGTCACACACTGACATTGCAGTTTTAAACCACTCAGTCAGCAACGGAGCTGGAATTTTGGCCACATCTGTGACTTATGGAGCTGGCTGAAAACTTTACAATGTGTAGTTGGTTGGTTGGTTTTTGTGAAAATCAGGGACAAATTTTACCTGAGAAATTTTCATAAAAGTTCCCATTTTTTCAACCAGCTCTAGAGAGACTAGCCTGCACCAGAGACTAGCCTGCAAAACCCATGATCTGAATTCCCCTGCCCTGCTGTAGTAGCCAGCTGCTCCTTCACAGTTCCTGGCTCCTACTTACAGCCTTTGGGATAGTCCCACCATCTTTGTTTTAGTTCCTTCCTAGCTTCCTGCTTTTGGCAGCTCCTCGCAATGCTCTGGGTTCTCTCCCCTCCCTAAGCTACCTCACATGATCCCTCAGCAGCATCTTTTGGCCTCTGTCTGGGTCTGTTCTATTAACTGCCCATCATTTTCTCCTGAAGCTAAAATGTAATATTTTGAAGTAGTATTGTGAATTTATCAAATACTCCATGAGCACCTTATACTTAGTATATACTGGTACCTCTAGTCACAATTTACCTGCATGGAGTACATTATGTAAGAGCCTTATCAAAATATATAGACATTGTTTGAGATTTAAGAAAAGATGTGTATTTAAATAATGACTAAACAGATGGCATTTCCTGGAAGTTAATGACTGGCTAGAACAGGTTTTTAACCAAGTTACTGTTTAATTACTAGGCGACGCCCATTCCAAACATCATTTTTGCAATTATAAACTGTGCAAAATTAAGTGAAGAAATCAAAAAATGTATTGAATAGTTACACATGAACTACACATTGTCATCAATATGGTGTTATATTTACAGTATAAGTCCTACGAATTAAAGATCATGCAAGCCTTCTGTGTACAGTGCTCCCATTGACTTATCGTGGAACCTGCGGGACCCCACTTGATATGCCCTTCCAGCTTGACTGTGAACCACTGATAACTACTCTTTGGGAACGGTTTTCCAACCAGTTATGCACCCACCCTATAGTAGCTCCATCTAGGTTGTATTTCCCTAGTTTGTTTATGAGAAGGTCATGCGAGACAGTAACAAAAGCCTTACTAAAGTCAAGATATACCAGGCCCTGGTGACTTGAAGACATCTACCTTGTCTAGGTAATTTTTAACTTGTTTCCCTATTCTAGCCTCTGATTTCACTTTCACTGGCATTCACTATGTCAGACTTCCAATTGCTACTAACGTTTTTTGGTGAAAGCTGAAACACAAAAGTCATCTAGCACTTCTGCCATTTCCACATTTTCTGTTGTTGTTCCCAACTCCCCCATTGAGTAACAGGCCTACCCTGTCCTGGGTCTTCCTCTTGCTTCTAATATATTTGTAGACTGTTTTCTTGTTACCCTTTGTCTCTAGCTAGTTTGATCTCGTTTTGTGCCTTGGCCTTTCTAATTTTGTCCCTACATACTGGTGTTATTTGTTTATATTCATCCTTTGTAACTTGACCTAGTTTCCACTTTTTGTAGGACTCTTTTTTGATTTTTAGGTCATTAAAGATCTCCTGGTTAAGCCAGGGTGATTCTCTTGCCATACTTCCTATCTTTCCTACACAGTGAGTTTGCTCTTGTGCCCTTAATGTCTCTTTGAAAAACTGCCAAGTCTCTTGAACTGTTTTTTCCCTTAGACTTGTTTCCCATGGGATCTTACCTACCAAATCCCTGACTTTGCTAAAGTCTCCATTCATGAAATCCATTATCTTTATTGTGCTATTTTCCTTTCTACCATACCTTATAATCATGAATTCAATCATTTCATGATCACTTTCACCTAAGCTGCCTTCGACTTTCACATTCTCAACCAGTTCCTCCCTATTTGTCAAAATCAAATCTAGAACAGCCTCTCCCCTAGTAGCTTTCTCCACCTTCTCAAATAAAAAATTGTCTCCAATACATTCCAAGAATTTGTTGGATAATCTGTGCCCTGCTGTATTATTTTCCCAACAGATGTCTGGGTAGCTGAAGTCCCCCATCAAGCCCCAAATCCTGTGCTTTGGATGATTTTGTTAGTTTTTTTTAAAAAAGCCTCATCTACCTCTTCTTCCTGGTTAGGTGGTCTGTAGTAGATCCCTACTATAACATCATCCTTGTTTTTTTTTTTTTAACCCCTTTTATCCTTACCCAGAGACTTTCAACAAGTCTGTCTCCTATTTCCATCTCAACCTCAGTTCATGTGTATACATTTTTCATATAAGGCAACACCCCCTCCCTTTCCCCCTTGCCTGTCCTTCCTGAGCAACCTGTACCCGTCTATAGCAATATTCTAGTCATGCATATGATCCCACCAAGTCTCTGTGAAGCCAATTGTCATAGTTGTGTTTATTAACTAGCATTTCAAGTGCTTCCTGCTTATTCCCCACACTTCTCACATTAGTATATAGATATCTAAGATACTTATTTGATTTCCCCTCTATGTTCTCTTGTCTCTCCAATCCCTGCTATAACAGCCCCTGCTCCTCCCAAATTCCAACCCTTCTCCTTGGTCTCCATGTTTTTAACTTACCTGTCTTCTTCTTGAACTAGAAGGCCCTGTCACCCTATTATACTCTAGCATGTATAAGTAATAGCCAACATGAATTTGTCAAGAACAAATCATTCCAAACCAATCTAATTTCCCTCTTTGACAGAGTTACTGGCCTAGTGGATGGGGGAAGCAGTAGACTTGATATATCTTAATTTTAGTATGGCTTTTGACCCAGTCCCACAGGACCTTCTCATAAGCAAACTAAGGAAACTTATCTAGATGAAATTACTATAAGTTGAGTGCACAACTGGGTGGAAGACCATACTCAAATTATAGTTATCAATAGTTCGGCGTCAACTGCAGTGGTCTGTCCTGGGACTGAGACTACTCAATATTTTCCTTAATGTGACTTGGATAATGTAGTGGACGGTGTGCTTATAAAATTCACAGACGACACAAAGCTGGTTGGGGTTGCAAGCACTTTTGGGATGGGATTAGAACATTACCTTGACAAATTGGAGAATTGGTCTGAAATCAACAAGGATAAGTGCAAAGTATTACACTTAGGAAGGACAAATCAAATGCACAGCTACAGAATGGGAAATAACTGGGTGGTAGTGCTTCTGAAAAGGATCTGGGATTGTAGTGGATCACAAATTGAATATGAGCCAATAATGTGATGTAGTTGCAAAACAAAGCTAATATTGTTCTGGGGTATATTAACAGAAGTGTCGTATGTTACATTGAGGTTAGATATTAGGAAAAACTTTCCAACTATAAGGATAGTTAAGCTCTGGAATAGGCATCATTGGAGGTTTTTTAAGAACAGGTTGGACAAACACTTGTCAGGGATGGCCTAGGTTTACTAGGTCCTGCCTCAGTGCAGGGGGCTGGTCTAGATGACCTTTTGAGGTCCCTTCCAACCCTACATTTCTGTGATTCTAAGCAGAAATCACTAGGGGAAATTCCATGGCCTGTGTTTCGTAAGTCAGACTAAATTACCACAATGGTCCTTTTAGGCCTTAAAACTATTAATATGTGTAATATATGCACATATATACAATTTAATTATTATTATGTAGGTAACAGAGGTTCCAGCTAACTCCATTTGCCCCTACAGCCATCATTAAGTAGCTGATTTCTTACAGGCATCACGGCAGAGGTGGATTTGAAGGGGAAGGTAGTGGCCTTATGTAGCTGTTCAGGGAGCACATTCCATGCATAGGAGTAATTCTTACTCACATGAATAATCCTAACCCACACAAGTAGTCCTTTTCACTTCAGTGGGACTCTTCACATGAGTAAAGCTTTTCAGGATCAGGCCCTAAATGTAGTTAACAGCTTGGAGTCAATCCCAAACTCTGAACACGTCTTCCATGCATGTTTTCCTTTAGTTTATTCCTGGCTTTGTATCACCACATTTTCTTCACAGGAAACATCTATGTTAAACATCACTGTCAAATCCAAGACAAGAGACACATTCAAAAGCACATCGAGGGTTTTTTTTTGTTACTATAAGTTGCCCACAGAGGGTCCGTTCATTCTGTTTGCTTGTTCCACTGTGTAATAGCTCAACTCGAGTATCAACAAGATAAGCTTTTAAAAGCAGAATATTCCCAGCTGTTGTGGTCAGACAGCAGCAGGTTCCTATCTGAGGACAGGAGAACAATCCAATGCACCCGTGGCAATGGCAGCGTCTGGGGGAAGCATGTGTTCTCTGTACACAGTAGCGAAGGATACAATAGACAGCAATTAGCACCAGCAGAATGAAGATGAACAGTCATATACATAACCTTAATAAAAATGTCACACAAAAGAAGTTTCACTATGGATCCATGTCAAGCCTTCTTTGTAGGAGAGAGAGAACTTTATTCTTTTACATTAATTTATGTCCATATTTTTGATTTACTTAGGCACATGTTTTTTGCTGCCATATCATCCCTTTGTTCTATGACAAAATAAATAAAACATCATTTTCACCATCAAAAAGCCTAGCATTCAAAGCAGTATAGTTCCATCATTTTACACCTACTTTTTTTCTAGCCCAACATAATCACCTGAATAGATAATTTATGTAGGATTAATTAATCCATTTGCTGTCCAAAGGACCACCACCAGTTTTTGCAAGGATTTCCTCCCATGAAACCAATGTATAGGATGGACCTGAAAATCTTTCTCTCAGGGTTGCTAGTTGAGTTCTAGAGCATGACAAAGATGATAAACCTCATCCCTGGTAAGCATAACTCTTGAAATACCCTCTGGGCACCAATAAGGAGTAGTTTTAATGCCATGCTGGCAGTGCCCTTTTTACCGTCTCAGCTCAAGACAAGTCCCATGACTGTAAGCTGAAAGGAAAAATGATTAAAGGACAATTATACCATGGAGGAAAGTTACTGTGTGGGACATGTTGCTTTTTTTTTTATAGTTATTCTCTTAGTCATTTTCTTTACTCAGTTTGCTAGTCAAAAGAGAACTTTTCTAATTGCTAACACTATGCAAACTGCATTAGGGATCTGAAAATCAACCAGGGTTCGTTCTGCCTCTTATATCATCGCTAGTAATAAAGATTCCATTTCAAAACTTAGCTGAGAATTTTGTTGTTGATGCACAAGGCAGAAGAAACAACGTGCTGTCCTTTATCTGTGCTGGTCCTACAATACCAAATGCAACAATAGTAAAAACTTGATTGTGTCAATAAAGTAAATAGCTATGATTTGAAGATTACAGAGGATAGATATGTTGCATAAGAAGGTGCCATTTTACACTGGGCTTGATCCTTCCAACATTTAAATATGTGCATGTCTGTATTCATGGGAGTATCCCCATAGAAGTCAACCGATCTGCTCATACATAAGCTAAACAAGTTAAATTGTGACTTAATTGGCATCACAGACACTTGGTGGGATAAATCTCATGACCAGAATGTTGGTATAGAGAGGTATCACTTGTTCAGGAAGGACAGGCTGGGAAAAATAGGGAGGAGGTATTGTATTATACATCAAGAATATATTCACTTGTTCTGAGGGCCAGAAGGAGGTGAGAGGCAGACCAGTTGAAAGTCTCTGGGTGAGGAGGTAAAAAATCGGGGTGATATGGTAGGGGGTCTACTATAGACTGCCAAATCAGGAAGGGGAGGTGAAGGAGACATTTCTAGAGCAAATAACAGAAATATCCAAAACACAGGAACTGGTAAGACTGGGGGACTTTAACTCCCCAGACATCTGCTGAAAAAGTAATACAGCAAAACACAAAATTTCCAGTAAGTTCTTGGAATGTATTGGGGGCAACTTTTGTTTCAGAATGTGGAGGAAGTAACTAGGGAGACAGCGAGTGGAGAGTATGCTTATAAAATTTGCAGATGACACCAATGTGAGAAAGGTTGCAAGCACTTTGGAGGACAGGATTAGAATTCAAAACAACCTTGACAAATTAGCGAATTGGTCTGAAATCAACAAGATGAAATTCAAGAAAGAGAAGGAAAAATCAAATGCACAACTACAAAATGGGAAATAACTAGTTAGGCAGTAGTACTGCTGAAAAGGATCTGGGGATTATGGTGATTCCAAACTGAATATGAATCAATGATGTGATGCAGTTGTGAAAAAGGCAAATAATTCTGGAGTGTCATATGTAGGACACAGGAAGTAATTGAACTCTTTCCTTGGCACTGATGAGGCCTCAGCTGAAGTACTGTGTTCAGTTCTGGGCATTGCATTTTAAGAAGGATGTGCATAAATTGGAGAGTCCAGACAAGAGCAGCAAAAATGATAACAGTTTTAGAAAACCTGACCTGTGAGGAAAAGTTTTAAAAAACTGGGCATATATAGACTTGAGAAAAGACTGAGGGAGGATCTGATAACTGTCTTCAAATATGTTATAAAGAGATGGTGATCAGTTTTTCTCCACATCCACTGTAGGGAGGACAAGAAGTAATGGGCTTAATCTGCAACAAGGGAGATTTAGATTAGATTTTAGGAAAAAACTAACTATTGGGGAGTTAAATTCTGGAATAGGCTTCCAAAGGAGGTTATGGAATCCCCATCAATAGCTTTTAAGAACAGGTTGGACACGCATCTGTCCATGATGGTCTAGGCTTACTTGGTCGTGCCTCAGCATAGGAGGACTGGACTTGATGACCTCTTGAGGTCCCTTTCAGCCCTACATTTCTATGCTATGCATAAAGTCATTAGCATATGTGAATATTTGCTATAACAGCATCTTACAGATAGGAAAAGGAAGAATTCCAAATGAAAAAGAGTTTGAAATTCTTCAGCCTTCTGTGCGGTCCCTTTTCTGCTAAAACTGTCTAATGTCTACAAGGCCATGGAAGGGAGTGAACGGAAGGACCCATGATTCAATCCCTGAAATACTTGTGGCAAAAAAACAAATTTAACAAATCTTTACTTAAAAAATGAAAACATTATCTCATCAAGCAAGGCAGCACATAGTAATACCCATAGGAATAGAAGTGTAGACAGTACACTCTGGTATGACATCCCATCTTCTTCCTAGTTAACTTGGGTGATGACAGCAATCCACTTGCAATATGCATCGAACCCTGAATAGCCTCTTCTAACTGTGCTCACTTCTGTTCACATAGCTATATATCCCTATAAACAGAAGAGAAATGCATGGCTACAAAAATTATCTTTGACAATTTTAACTGTACTGAGTAATGAATCGGTTTTGGATCAAAAGCAATAGAAGTTTCTCTCTCTCTCTCTCTCTCTCTCTCCTCTCCCCCTCTTACTACCCACTCCGTCTGTGATATGGACATTAACTCATGGGGACTATTGACTTAACATGATTAAAGGGGTGGCTGTTTTGCATCAGTATGCCTAAAATCCTTTTTATTATCTTCCATACGTCAAAGTTTGATAAGGGGGAAGAAGGATGAAGCTATTTATAATTCAGAATGACTGTTACCAAAAAGTATTTAAAACCAAATCACAGTAAGTCAGAGTTTACAGTTAAATCAGCTCAAATGAAAGACATCACTTTGAGAACAATTAGTAAAGCTGACAAAACTAATTTTGACCTTACAATCTTTTAAGTGCCAACTCAGCTTTTCTTCCAGTATCCAAATATGTCTGTGTCTGTGTGTGCATTACGGCGGCAGCATAACAGTTCCATAGTTGCAAAGAGTCCTGTGGCACCTTATAGACTAACAGACGTATTGGAGCATGAGCTTTCGTGGGTGAATACCATGCATGCATCCGATGAAGTGGGTATTCACCCACGAAAGCTCATGCTCCAATACGTCTGTTAGTCTTTAAGGTGCCACAGGACTCTCTGCTGCTTTTACAGATCCAGACTAACACGGCTACCCCTCTAATACTTGAGTTCCATAGTTAAATCTGTGTTGAGATTTGCATTTAATGCAAGGATTAAGCCTCTTTGCTGTATGTGAATAGTATTTTCCCCCATATTTTGAGCACTCAGTCAGTGAGTACAGAATACTTTTTCTGAGAATTTAGAATTAAATCTCTTCATTATTTTATGAGTAATAATCATATGAAAACAGGCCCTTCTTGAAATTTTGATTTGCTCACTTTAGCAAATAACTTCCTGATTTTTGAGATAAGAAAATTTACTCACTTCTTAGTAAAGTTTAAGGCATAGGCTATTTTTAAAATGTATTAATGTGGTATTTTAAAATTCATTCATAACTATTTCCATTTACTTAGTGATAATCATTGATGAATATTTTTGTTGAATTTTATTATCATAGGACATATTTGTCTTCAAATGAATTCTCCAGCATATAAGATTTCATTTAAAAATATGTTTCTATGCCTCATGGTGCTGAAGATAACCTTGAGAACATGAACCAAGTATGATTGGTCGTCTTCCTTAGCCTCAAGACAGCCTAAAAATATAGCTGTGTTGCGTGACCAGCTTCATTTATCTCAACCTTAACTTTGACCTGTTCATTTGTTATTTATTTATATATTACAGACCAGATTCTCTTCTGTGTGTCAGGACAAGGAAGAGGGGGGGTCATCAAGGCTCCCTGATTCTGTGACCCAGTTCCTGCCTCATCATCACTTATTGCTGCTACTAGGCAGCTCTAAGTTATGGCACTGGGATAGGGTCCTTAATGGTTCATCAGCTGTGACTTGGGACTGGGAACATGCTTAAGTGATTTACTGAATTGGAGTCCTCAATAAAAGTGGCCTGATTTTCACAGGTACTGAGCACTTGTAGCTGCCATTCAAGTGACTGAGGGATGTGGGTGCTCAGCACCTTAAAAATGAAGCCAGTTGAATTAGGAACCTAACTACAAATGTAGTTGCCTAATTATAAGCACCCATGTTTTGACCGCAGGATATAAGTTCTTTAGGGGTAGGTGCCATGTCTGTATGTTTGTACAAGGCTCAGCGCAACAGTATCCTGATTCTGATTGAGGCTTCTGGGAACTACTGTAATGTCAATGTTAAATTACACACAGAAATATGTTAAAAGAACATTGTTAAGGTTGGAAAGTCAAGCATTCAAAAGTTAGGAAATTCCAGAATTAAGGTTGCTGGTGCAATCTCAGTTTATCCCCCAGGTGCAGATGCATTATGATACTGTCTTTACTTACACGATAACACGTATTTATTCCACAGGACGTCTGCTTCATTTTTTTTTTATTTTTGCTGATACCAGAGGAATGGTGAGACTCTGGAATATTGAGTTCCATCCTCAAGGCTCTAAAGGCAAGTGTGCTCGTGTGGTCACAGATCCTTCTGCCCTTTGCTCCCAACAGTGACCCCATCTGCCCCTTCCCCTCCAAGCTGTCCCTGTGCCAAATTTGGGTGCATTTTTACAGGAACAGCAAAAGGTGCATCCCTGACACAAATTCCAAACTGAGGAGCTAGAGCTTCTCAGAGTAAAGGCCACAACATGATGTATTTTCCCCTAGTTTCATACTTAGAAACAGTTGAACTGTTCTGGCTGAAATTTCCCAAGAAAAACCCCAGCCTGAGGCAGACACCCAACATGAAAAATTTCATCCCAAACAGTTAACGTCTGGCAAAGTTTTATACACAACTGCAACAGGGTCTATAATAGGAAGATTTGTCTTAGGACAGCAGGCAGCAACGACCACTGCTTTCCCTCAGGAGCTTCACAAGGACCTAACAGCTTCCAGTGTCTCTTGGGTTTGATATCCCCAGCTGGTTGAGACTGCCTGGGAGTTGCATTGAATCAGTACACTTCTTGATTCAACATCGTAGGCTGGGTCAACCCAAGTTAGGGGCACCTTCCAAATTGGGGATGGTGGACAGTTCCTTCCCCTGTTCCTGAAGGACTTTGGCCACCAAGGATGATGTGGAAATATTTTTGGGGGAAATAAAATGTAGATTCAGATTTTTGCTGAAAGTATTTCCCTCCTTTTTTACCAGCTCCAGTGCTGTCAGCAGGAAGTGACTGTGCACCCAGCTCCTGTTCAGAGAGCAGCGGTGATAAGGGCCGGGGCATGCACCAGAATAAAAATTTAGCTGCTTTTTGAGGGGCACTTTCTGTGCCCGCTGTGGCCAGAGGAGCTGGTTCTCTCTCCCCCTCGGCCGGAGGAGCTGGTTCTTCCCACCAGGGCCAGTGGAGCTCACTATCCCTCAGCAGCCAGAGGATCTACCCCACCCCCAGTTCCAGGGCTGGAGGAACTCGCTCTCTCCGCCTGGCCCTGGAGGAGTTCTGTACCCCCACTGATTGGGGGTGGGGGCTGTGCCCCTATTTGCTCCTCCCCCCGCACACACCCCTGGATAAGGGAGAGTGAAAAAGATATTTCTTCACATGATGAGGAATCATAAAAAGTTTCTCAACGAAAAGTGATGAGAGAAAATTATGCCTAAACCTGGGAGAAAATGAGCTGGCATTGTGCTATGTAACAACTGGCCACAGAAATGGACAAACTTCAAACCCACTGCATAACCTTATGCAAGCAGATCATCCCTCCCTCCCATAGAGACTGGAGTGGTCTATGTTTTTATGCACTATGGCAACATTCACATTGCTTGTCATGCCCATAAAGTCTTATTGAGCAGAACTGAATTGAAAAGCTCGTGTATTTCTCAAGCTCATTCTGCCTGGAGGAATCCTGCTGTAGCTAGCAGAGCTCCTACATCAAAGGATGTGCCAGCCAGCACCTCTGCTGTCTCTGACCTCACCTTCCTGCCAGGATACTACCATTCGTGTATTGTTAATAATCTTGAAGTATTGGTTTTGTAATAGCCGGTTTTGGGGGTGGGGGAGAAGACATTCATTGCCTGGTTTTTTGTGTAGTAAATCACATGACAATCTTATATAAATGCTGTACAGAGCTTTTAATGAACTGAGTCCTATAGGTGAAAGCCAACAGCAATATTAGAAATGGTGTTTATTTTATAGCCTAGAAACTGCATTTTAAATGCTAGTATAGGTTTATATGACAGTTCTATTAAATATATAATAGACCCATTACAAAGAAAACCCTTTACATCTGCTTTTATCTGTGTCTAAATGGCATGCCCAGCCCTGCAACTCCTCAAATGAGACATTTTTAGAACCTTATTTATGTTACAGCCATAACAAACTAGCAACTAGAAAACTATAATGGGCACAAACGGCTAATAAAAATGAGATTGTTGAAAAATACTTCTTAATAGCAACTTACAAAGGATCCTGATAAAACAGAGCTGAGGCTCTGTTTCCCTGGAAATTTGCCACCACTGTAATCATAGCCATTTGGCAACAGGTACTCCCCCCTTTGCATCTTCTGTGACCATTTCCCTCTGAGTCTGCTGAAAGCCAAGTACCCTGGGGTTATTTCCAGCCCCTCTCCCCCCCTCCGACATTAGTCAGTTGGTGCCTACTAATCCTGAGACCTTTTGGAGTGAATCCTCCCCGCCCCCACCCATTATACACTGGGTGACCTGAAAGGAGAAGTCACAGCAGATGCTTGTAATTTGCTCCGTGGGGGGCAGGGTGCCAGAATCTCTTGCAGACGTGTGTGTAAGTGTGCCCCTTTCCTACTGAAACCTGTATGACTTGTCTGCTGAAGTTGATGTGTTTAGACAAGGCATCTAAGATGAACAGGTCAAGCTCTCTGTTTGTCGAGTTAAAACTATTTTGTCTCAGCTAAATCTCAGCTCCCTAGCCAAACGTTTAGGGCAGAACAGAAGTCATTTTCTTTGCAGGAATCTGACAAGGTCCATGTGAACTGGCAAAATAATATCCCACCAGACAAGAAAACATGCATTCCTCAGAATATAAAACTGTCTGTGGCAGCACCCCTGGGTAGTTGTGGAGCAGGGAGTGGGGGAGATAGTGCTGATGATATTTTTAACTAATGGTTCTCAGTGATTTGTCTGATCCAGTCCAAGGTCATGATGAATAGTCTTGGTTACAAATAGATATCTCTCCTGGTTCAGCATAATTCCTGGCATTACACCTCAGAAGATGGAAAGTACAGTAGAACCTCAGAGTTATGGATACCAGAGTTACAAACTGACCCATCAACCACACACTTCATTTGGGACCAGAAGTATACAATCAGGCAGCAGCAGAGACCAAAAAAAAAAAAAAAGCAAATACAGTACAGTACTGTGTTAAATGTAAGACACTAAAAAAATAAAGGGAAAGCAGCATTTTTCTTCTTCATAGTAAAGTTTCAAAGCTGTATTAAGTCAATGTTCAGTTGTAAACTTTTGAAAGAACAACCGTAATGTTTTGTTCAGAGTTATGAACACTTCAGAGTTACAATTCCCAAGGTGTTCGTAACTCTGAAGTTCTACTGTATTTGCTAATTAGTGTATACATTGTATATTTAGTTCTCTATTCCTTGAAAAACAATTGATTAAACTTTTAAAAAATAAATACTGTAGCAGGCAACTTGTTTAAGGACTACAAATACAGTGTAATGTGTGCAAAAAAGCTAATAGGTTGAGAGAGTAATTTATATTACAGTAGAACCTAGAGTCTAGAAATTGTGCGAGGCACACATAGTAAGACATACTCTCTTCTCTGAATAGCTTAGGGCCTAATTAGCCAGGGGTAGCAGAATGGTGAAGTAACTCACCCAGCAGATAAGTGGCAGAGCTAGGAATAGAACTGAAGTCTCCTGAATTTCAACCCAGTTCCCCATCAACTAGACAACCTCACCTCCTGGTTAAAGTCAAGCTCATTTCACTCACAATTGAGCGTATCTATTTATAGTCATATTGCTCATTCTTTGGTTTTCAGTGCGTAATAACACCTTACAATTTTTTTTTGAGGGAGGTGGGGAGTTTCGGAATGATGGGAGGTGGAGGATGGGGGTTGTTTGATGAATAGAGCATACACAGATATAGAAAGCCAAAATAAATATGGACCTTCTTTTTCCTTTTTATCTTTGAAAGAATCTGAGGAACTGTCACAGATTGAAGTGTCACGAGAGGAGGTTTTGGAATTAATTGATAAACTTAACATTAACAAATCACCAGGACCAGATGGCATTCACCCAAGAGTTCTGAAAGAACTCAAATGTGAAATTGCGGAACTATTAACTAGGGTTTGTAACCTGTCCTTTAAATCGGCTTCTGTACCCAATGACTGGAAGATAGCTAATGTAACGCCAATATTTAAAAAGGGCTCTAGAGGTGATCCCGGCAATTACAGACCGGTAAGTCTAACGTCAGTACCGGGCAAATTAGTCGAAACAATAGTAAAGAATAAAATTGTCAGACACATAGAAGAACATAAATTGTTGGGCAAAAGTCAACATGGTTTCTGTAAAGGGAAATCGTGTCTTACTAATCTATTAGAGTTCTTTGAAGGGGTCAACAAACATGTGGACAAGGGGGATCCAGTGGACATAGTGTACTTAGATTTCCAGAAAGCCTTTGACAAGGTCCCTCACCAAAGGCCCTTACATAAATTAAGTTGTCATGGGATAAAAGGGAAGGTCCTTTCATGGATTGAGAACTGGTTAAAAGACCGGGAACAAAGGGTAGGAATTAATGGTAAATTCTCAGAACAGAGAGGGGTAACTAGTGGTGTTCCCCAAGGGTCAGTCCTCGGACCAATCCTATTCAACTTATTCATAAATGATCTGGAGAAAGGGGTAAAAAGTGAGGTGGCAAAGTTTGCAGATGATACTAAACTGCTTAAGATAGTTAAGACCAAAGCAGACTGTGAAGAACTTCAAAAAGATCTCACAAAACTAAGTGATTGGGCAACAAAATGGCAAATGAAATTTAATGTGGATAAATGTAAAGTAATGCACATTGGAAAACATAACCCCAACTATACATACAATATGATGGGGGCTAATTTAGCTACAACAAATCAGGAAAAAGATCTTGGAGTCATCGTGGATAGTTCTCTGAAGATGTCCATGCAGTGTGCAGAGGCGGTCAAAAAAGCCAACAGGATGTCAGGAATCATTAAAAAGGTGATAGAGAATAAGACGGAGAATATATTATTGTCCTTATATAAGTCGATGGTATGCCTACATCTTGAATACTGCATACAGATGTGGTCTCCTCATCTCAAAAAAGATATACTGGCACTAGAAAAGGTTCAGAGAAGGGCAACTAAAATGATTAGGGGTTTGGAGAGGGTCCCATATGAGGAGAGATTAAAGGGGCTAGGACTTTTCAGCTTGGAAAAGAGGAGACTAAGGGGGGATATGGTCAGTGGTGAGCTGGAGCCATTTCACACCGGTTCGCAGGAACCGGTTGTTAAATTTAGAAGCCCTTTTAGAACTGGTTGTCCCGCGTGGGACAACCAGTTCTAAAAGGGCTTTTAAATTTAACAACTTTTAAAGCTCCAGCCCCCGGCCCCGGCCCCAGCTCACCTGTGCTTCCTTGGCTCCTCCCCTGAACGCTCTGCCCCCCTTCTCCTCTCCCTCCCCTGCTTCCCGCGAATCAGATGTTCGCGCGGGAAGCCTGGGAGGGTTCAGAAACAAGTGGCGGCTTCACAAGGTAAGCTGGTGCGGGGGAACGCGAGGAGGGCTCCAGGGAGGCGCGGCGCAGCCCAGCCCAGTCCTGCTCCGGCCAAGCGGCTCCGGCCCCGGCTCTGGCCCCGGCGGAGAGACTTCGGCCCGGCACTGGCTCTGGCCGAGCGGCTCCTGCCCGGGCCCGGCCGAGTGCCCCGGCTCCGGCCGAGAGACTTCAGCCTGGGCCTGGCCGAGCGACTTCGGCCCGGCCCCGGCCGAGCGGCTTCGGCCCGGCCCTGGCTGAGCGCCCCGGCTCCGGCCTCCAGTGCGGTAAGGGGACAGGGAGTAGGGAGGGGGTGTTGGAAGAGGGCAGGGGAGTTCGGGGGGGGAGGTGGATAGGGGTCGGGGCGGTCAGAGGGCAGGGAACAGGGGGATTGAATGGGGGCAAGGGTCCCGAGGGGGGCAGTCAGGAAGGAGCAGGGGTTGGATGGGGCCGTGGGGGGCAGTCAGGGGCAGGGGTTCCAGGGGCAGTCGGGGACAGAGAGAAGGGGTGGTTGGATGGGGCAGGGGTCCCGGGGGGCCATCAGGAATGGGAGGAGGGGTTGGATGGGGCAGGGTCCCGTGTGTGTGTCAAGGAATGTGGGGGGTTGAATGGGGCAGGAGTTCTGGGGGGCGGGGGGGGCATGACCCCCTCCTGGGGTGAGGAGGAGGGAACCAGTTGTTAATTTTTTGGCAGGACATCACTGGATATGATAGAGGTATATAAAATTATGAGTGATGTGGAGAAAGTAGATAAGGAAAAGTTACAGAGTAGCAGCCATGTTAGTCTGTATCCGCAAAATGCAAGGCACTGCATTTAGCCGTATGGAGTGGAAATCCATCAACTTCATGAAGCCACAAGTACTCCTGTTCTTTTTAAGGAAAAGTTATTTACTTATTCCCATAATACAAGAACTAGGGTTCACCAAATGAAATTAATAGGCAGCAGGTTTAAAACAAATAAAAGGGAGTTCTTCTTCACACAGTGCACAGTCAACTTGTGGAACTCCTTACCTGAGGAGGTTGTGAAGGCTAGGATTATAACAGCATTTAAAAGAGAACTGGATACATTCATGGCGGTTAAGTCCATTAATGGCTATTAGCCATGATGGGTAAGGAATGGTGTCCCTAGACTCTGTTTGTCAGAGGGTGGAGATGGATGGCAGGAGAGAGATCACTTGATCATTACCTGTTAGGTTCACTCCCTCTGGGGTACCTGGCATTGGCCACTGTCGGTAGACAGGATACTGGGCTAGATGGACCTTTGGTCTGACTCAGTACGGCCGTTCTTATGTTCTTATGTTAATCAAGGAATATAAGACAAACATTTCCCCTGAAAGGATTTGAACAATGTGAACATTAGAGTAGAATCCCTAATTAAAGAGCCTGTTAAGGAATACAGCTAAATTAGGAAGCTAATTTATTTAAACGACTCCTCAGAGATGTAGATAAACTAAAAGAGTAAGCAAAGTTCTGCTTGTTTTACTCTTGTGAGTCATCCCATTGAGAACAATAGGTCTACTTGCATGAGCAAGGCATGTAGGATTTGACCCAAAGAAAATAAATGTGGCAAATTCATGTTAACTGGGAAATCAGTAGTAGCTATTGAAAAATCTTAGCTTTTAAAAAAGTTATTCTATGGAAGATTGCTTTTTAACCACATTTTTTCTCCTTTTTGTCCCGAGTGCTTAATTGTGAGTAAAATATTTATACTGGGAAGACATCAAAGGCACTGATTTTAGAAATTCAATTTTATATAATGCAAGCCCCCGAACTTTTATGAAAGTTCATTTCATCAGCTATCACTAATCATCTACGAGTCTGGTGTTCTACCAAATAAAACACGACACTATGAATAATAGATTTTCTCCACATTTGAAGTGTAATGAGAATTACAAATATGAAGACAAGCTATGATAATGTGTTTCAGGATTTCACTTTCTGACTAGGCAATGATGTTCAGAATTAGACTGATCTTTTGCTTTAAATAATGGATAGCCCATAAAATTAACAAGTGTACAAAGTAAACTCAGTGAAAAGTTTTATTTTGCATGTGTCCTAGCTGTTATTTTTTTGATCCTTTCTCCTCCATTGCCCTTGGGCTTTGGGGCCTCTTTCAGATCATGATGTTGGAAGGTGCTGAGCCCCTGCTGAGAGATGCTGGATGCCCTCAACTCCCATATGACTGGGGGTTGAGAATGCTCAGCACCTTCAAGAATGGGGCCATAAATGTGCTTACAGTATTTCCAAATTTACCCCCACCTGAAGTAGCAGGATTAGGAGACAGGAGATTCCTCACTAGCAGAGTTCAGCTGCATACTTGCTGCCCTCAGAGGATGTAAAACAGCCACTCGGTGACAGATAGAGGAGATACCCTTTAAAATGTCCATCCCTGTCAGAGGGGAGCCTTCCCCGCCTTCTCTAAGAGAAACAACAGTGAGATTTCAGCACCTTTTGCTAATGCCATGTGTACAGACAAAGCATGGCCCTTTCCTGTCGGATAAAAGTTCTACAGCAGAGTTAGGAGCAAGGGAAGCCAGTGTCAGTCCAGCCTCTCCAAAAGGGAGTGATGGGGACCAACAAGAACATTTTAAAGTTCATCCACTCAGATGCTTTTGTTGCTGCAGGAGAGTAATGCAAGACTTCTCCCAGCATGGGAACAACTAACGGGTATTGTTTAACTGCCCACATTTTTGAGCTGCCTCCGGTGTTATGTTTTGTATGAGTGGCAGGAGGGATTAGCTGCCATGAATATTACCTCGCATCTTGGACAGGTCTGGAGTTGAGGGGGCTTGTCCCGCCTGCCTCTTGCACTGCCCTGGCTACACTCTAATTTTAGCATGCTAGCGCAGTCAGAGGTAGGGCAGGTATGTCTCTTCGAGCTGGAAATTACTCACTAGTCTATACCAAAGTATAGAATCATAGAATATCAGGGTTGGAAGGAACCTCAGGAGGTCATCTAGTCCAACCCCCTGCTCAAAGCAGGACCAATTCCCAACTAAATCATCCCAGCCAGGTCTTTGTCAAGCCGGGCCTTAAAAACTTCCAAGAAGGAGATTCCACCACCTCCCTAGGTAACACATTCCAGTGCTTCACCACCCTCCTAGTGAAATAGTGTTTCCTAATATCCAACCTAGACCTCCCCCACTGCAACTTGAGACCATTGCTCCTTGTTCTGTCATCTGCCACCACTGAGAACAGCCTAGCTCCTTCCTCTTTGGAACCCCCCTTCAGGTAGCTGAAAGCAGCTATCAAATCCCCCCTCATTCTTCTCTTCTGGAGACTAAACAATCCCAGTTCCCTCAGCCTGTCCTCATAAGTCATGTGCTCCAGACCCCTAATCATTTTTGTTGCCCTCCGCTGGACTCTTTCCAATTTTTCCACATCCTCCTTGTAGTGTGGGGCCCAAAACTGGACACAGTACTCCAGATGAGGCCTCACCAATGTCGAATAAAGGGGAACGATCACGTTCCTCGATCTGCTGGCAATGCCCCTACTTATACAGCCCAAAATGCCGTTAGCCTTCTTGGCAACAAGAGCACACTGTTGACTCATATCCAGCTTCTTGTCCACTGTGACCCCTAGGACCTTTTCTGCAGAACTGCTACCTAGTCATTTGGTCCCTAGTCTGTAGCAGTGCATAGGATTCTTCCGTCCTAAGTGCAGGACTCTGCACTTGTCCTTGTTGAACCTCATCAGGTTTTTTTTGGCCCAATCCTCTAATTTGTCTAGGTCCCTCTGTATCCGATCCCTACCCTCCAGTGTATCTACCATGCCTCCCAGTTTAGTGTCATCTGCAAACTTGCTGAGAGTGCAGTCCACACCATCCTCCAGATCATTAATAAAGATATTAAACAAAACCGGCCTCAGGACCGACCCTTGGGGCACTCCGCTTGAAACCGGCTGCCAACTAGACCTGGAGCCATTGATCATACCCGTTGAGCCCGACAATCTAGCCAGCTTTCTATCCACCTTATAGTCCATTCATCCAGCCCATACTTCTTTAACTTGGCGGCAAGAATACTGTGGGAGACCGTATCAAAAGCTTTGCTAAAGTCAAGGAATAACACATCCACTGCTTTGCCCTCATCCACAAAGCCAGTTATCTCATCATAGAAGGCAATTAGGTTAGTCAGGCACGACTTCCCCTTGGTGAATCCATGCTGACTGTTCCTAAGGCTGAATAAAAAGATCAAGGAAGATTAATAAAACAAAACTGAACAGCCATAGAGACTCCATAAAGGGAGAACAATGTGTGCGTGTCCTCTGTGACAGGCTGCATCTGACGTGAACACAAAATGGCAGCTACCCTGGAAGAGTCCTAGAAATGTAAAGGTGCAGTACACAGAAAATAAAATTACACCAGTTACATACCTTCTACATGCACCACACCAGGATCCAATGGGGAAGCATTGTAACGGTGGCAGAATCTGTTTCCATATCGATAAGCTGTTCTTTTCTGTTTTGTTCTCTCACATATAGTGGCAGATCCTCCTTGGGTGTAAATCAGTGTATCACCTTTGGCTTCAATGGACCTATGCCAAGATATCAGAAAAATTGGAAGAAAGTTATATTCATTTCACTCACCCCAAAAGTCAGATATTTTGAAATGTTGATGCTCCATTGATTTTTTTTTAAATAGTTGGGAGTTTCTGTTGACTGGTATTAGTTATCTTCTGACAGTTCAGAGATCTTACATTCTAAGCACCTGATCCAAACCCCATTGAAGTAAATGGGAATCTTTATACTGACTTCCTGGGGGATCAGAACACAGAGATATCATGTAACATAGGGATGTTGATTCTTTTTATAATGCTTCTCTATTGAGAAGAATAGAGTGTATATTATAGGCTAATGAATGGCAAATCTCAAAAGGTTAAAAGTTTGGATTTGGTTTATTTAAGCATCAAAAAGGATGAATACTTCTCTGAACTATCTGAATCTTTTGGGCTGGAAAGACCAGGCTTTCTTTTTTTCAGTTTTTTTCAGCCTTCACCAGCCTTATGTTTTCTGATCAGTATGAAACACATAACGAGATGGTTCTCTGACCATCGTCCATCACAGAAGATTGTGGAGATTCAGTTATTCCACTTAGATTGTGAAAAAGCTTTTGCTTCAGAAGTGCCCTTCAGTTAAACCATTTTCAGAAGTGGAATGAGTGGGCTGTTATCATATGTATGCTCTGATTTTGACAAACCCCTACCTTCCTTTTTCAAGGTTTTGGAATTGTGCTAGACATATGGCTCCCAAGTTAAGCATTAAGAGGATTAGAGATTAATCCAGGAGAGCATATTAGCCTATATCATCCTCAGGTCACTTTTCAGAAATAAGAATGAACGGATTGGAGAGAATTTTTTCCTAAATGCTCCAAAAGGATACCAGGTTTAATCATAGCAACAGCCACAGACAAGGAAATGAAGTAGGCAAGGGATTAGCCCAAAATTCCTAGTCCTCGGCAAATTGTATTTGTAAAAGCAATACGTCATGCTCATACAACGGGGTGTGTTTTGTCTTAGGAGTTCCTAAGGCATTATAAAGTCAGGTAGGTGTTATTATCCCCTTTGTGCAGAAAACAAAAGTGAGGCTTACAGAAAGCAAGTGACTTGATTTGCTCATACAGTTGCACAGCTGAAACTAGATCCTAGCTCCCCTAATTCCAAACTCTGTGTTTTAACCATTAGATAATACTAAATGCATTTATTTAGTTATACTGGGACTACCTCATGAGGTGAAGATGCAAATGCTGCATTGCTAGGTCAGTCTTACAACACAATTTAGAGATGGGTTTTCCAAGGCTAACCTCTTTTGTTACCATCAAAATCCATAAGCCAACTTTGTTCGTTGAGAGATGAACAAGAGAAGGCTTTTCACAAGATCTCTGGTACTGGTGTTCCACTTCCTCGACAAGATGGAAGAATATCTTATGATATTTTGATACTTTCACTTCTGATTATTGCAAAACCCAGAAACCACAAACAATGCAAAATTAAAAATAAGAGGTCATCAATTTTTATCAAACTTCAAAAATGTTTGGTTTGAATTAGACAATTAGGTAATGTCTTGGTTTGGTTCTTAATAAATCTCCGCCAGTTCACCCATACCTAGTCCCTTGTGAACATTTGCCCACCACACAACAATTCCCAGCATTTATCCAGTCAGACCAAGAGCGGTAGTGCTACAGGTGAAGGCTGAAATAAATTAACAGCTGAGTGAGAAAACCATGCTTGGCTGGAGCTGGTGCTGTTAGGCTCTCACTTTCATGAACCCTAAATTCTTTCACAATTATTAAAAGACAAAAACAAAAGAAAAAATAAGTTGCATGAACTTTTCTGAGAAGGAAAATGAGACACATTCGAAAGAGCTAGTTAAGATCTAGGCCAGAAAAAAATGTAGAACTGGGAGGTACTCCTTAAGAAGCCAGAGACTGATGCAAGAAATCATGGAAAACATCAGCAATTTACTTATACTAAAATATATGCAATATGTCTTCTTTCTTCTATCCTGAGTATCCGGGTTCAATGTTGACCAAAAGCAAGAAGTCCTTTGTGGGAGAAAGAAAACCACTTCAGTCTCAGTGAATAGAAGCAACACATCATTCACTGGTTCACATCTCACTCACAAAGTCACCTCCCTAGGCACAGATGAAAAGATCTTCTTGCTATTCCCTGGGTCAGAGAGAAGCTTTCTTTCAATAGTGAGTGACTGTTTGACTTAAGAGCACTTTTGGAGCTACAAAGAGAAATGTTTAAGGTAAGATATCTGTGTATAGGGAAAGATTATATTCAAATAATCACTTCAAAGGAAGTGGGGGAGGAAGCATGTTTCTAATTTCTATACAAAAACAAAGAACGGAAGAATTTCTTTCAAGGTTTTTTATTTGTTTTTCAAATTGCACAGTACTCAACTTTTAAAATAATAATTGGCCTTGACAGTCGTTTAATAATTGTTAGTGATCTATAGCTTTATTATTAAGTACTCATCTAATGATGTATTTCCTTTACCCCAAGGGCCAAGTACAAAGCAAGGAAATTATCTTAGTGATACTTTTTAATAACTTCCTGTGGGATTGCAAATGCTGGCCGAAGCTGTCTCTGCAAAAGAGTTAATCATGTAATTTCACAGATTAGACAACACAGGGTTACTAATGAGAAACTTCAGTTCAGTGATAAACTTTTTTTTCCCCCAAGAATATTTTGAGAGGCCTGTGACCTTTGGCTGACACCCAGTGAGGCTATTAGTTTAACCATGGGATGTACGAGAGTCAGCAGAACCTCTCCTTCTGAAAGTTGTTCATAACCTTTCATAAAGAAGTGTTCGAAAACCCCGAAGGAATAGATGGAAGGAAAAAACAAGCAGAAAAGGACTGACTTATCAGCTTCCGATAGTTGGCATGGCTTCAGCTTCCAGTTTCTTTTCAACAATATATGCTCACTATAGCAACCCCGGATCCCATTTAAATGTCATGCTGCCCTCTGTTCTATAAACATGTATCATCCATCACTAAATATTTAGATCTGAATTGTTGGAGCTGAGTTCTGTGCCAGGGGTAGGGGGATTAATTCCTTTCAAGGTCCTCACATGATGGATTTTTCACTGAAGTAAACATCCGAGAAGAGCTCACACTATGGCCATAAAATATATAAATAAAGTTTAAAGTTTAATTAAGTCAACATTATTTAAAGTGGTTGTCATATTTTATGGTGAACTTTTCATGTTTATTTTGTATGACTCCTCATAAATAGTCTCTCCCCATCAGACAAAAGGCACTGCTGGGTTAAAGTTAAAGGCTCCATGCATGGTACAGGAAGGAGAATCTCTCGGGCTTCAGGGTTCCAAAACACACACTATCATGCCTTTCGCTATCTCATGTCTTCCTAATGAACTGAGATGTTGTACAGACACAGGAAAAGCAGGGTGGAGTTTACAAAAGACATGACACTGGGAAGTCCTGGGCTTTGCAAAGTTAGGGCCCGATCCTGCAAGGTGCTAAAAACTTTCACTTCTTATTGACATCTGGGCTGGACAGTTAGGCTGTAGAGAATGGGAGAACAGGATCTGGCTTGGGCTTTAGAGACTAGCAAAATATAGGAGAATGGAATCAGGCTCTTAGACCAGGGATAGTAAGTGAATTGGAATAGGCCGTTAGAGAGATCTGGTGCTCGCTTTAAGTGCTTTAGATACCTCTGTAAATAAACATGCAGTATCCAAAGGAAAGGGGATTACCATGGTATTTTCCCTGACTCTTTGTAACAGTAAGAAATCTCACACAGTTTTAATAATTCTCAAAAGGAAGGGAAAAAATAAGTAAAGAAATGTATATAAACCAGTGATGGGGGCTCCTCACCCAGCTTTGGAGAGTTGGCCACGTCGTGATAAGTACGCTAAAGTATAGGTGCCTTTTTCAGCTACTAGAAGAGGAAGGACAGTGCTCTTTTTAGAGTGTTAGCCTGGGCCATGGGAGATCTGGTTTTAATTCCTTGCTCTGCCAAGGACTTCTTGTGTGATCTTACACAAGTCACTTAATCTATAAAATAAGAATAATAATATTTTTCTATCTAGTCTGTTTTGATTGTAAGATCTTTGGGGCAAGGAATGTCTAGTCCAGTGGACCCCTAATCTCAACTGGGGCCTCTGGGAGTTACTGTATACAACAATAGTTAAGAAGAAGAATGTGCTATCACATGAGGTTTCAATAATTTGATCATTCCTTCTCCTGATCGCCCTCTTTTGTAGCATATCAGTACTTCACTGCCAATGTCTTTTAGAAGCCAATGTCCTCTAGAAGATGGATAAATCCATCTTCCAGTTGCCCCCTTTAATAGCATTTCAGGACTTCACTTCCAATATCCTCCAGAGGTGTGTTCAACTGGAAAAGGGTGGGGCAGGGAGGAAGTTAATGAAACTTTACTGAATCTCAAGTATCCATTTTTGATCTCTGGGTGTGTATGTGTAAATAAGAAGAGTGCTATAACACAGATCGCAATGTCAATTAGTGAAGGACAAACCAATGCACAAGTGAAAACAACTTTAACCAAATTCAGCACATGCAGTACTGTAGGTAAATGTGAACCATTAGTAAATCACAAGATTGTTCTAGCAAGCTGTGTCAGAAGATAGTTGTTCGATGAAAAATTCCTCCAGGTTCATTCTGTAACGTAATGCTGATTAGCTTTCTCCAACATCTTTAACATGAGATAACAAAATTGTAGTGTAGAAATTTAATGAGGCCTTAATTTACATGACAGGTTAAAAGCTATGGGAGTCTCCAAAGGTTTTATGTTGTAGCAATGTAATGTAGGCGAATATTATTTGATAAGATAGGAGGAGGCCCAGCTAAAGTGAAGGCATTGCCATGTAGGCTCCAGACTTGAGTTAGAAATGAAACTGTAAAAAGAAATTGAAAGAAGAGCCTCTCAAGCTCAGACAGCTCCAGCTTTCCAGGAACAAGAAAAAAAGTTCAGAAAAAATAGCAAGAAGAACAGGAGAAATGTTGAATTTGGTCTCAATATGAAAACCATAGAGGTTCGTCAAAATGACAGAGTTGATGATTAACTTCCTATTGGTGAAGTGTCAGAAGAGCTATATTTAATGGCATGGGATGAAATTCATCCCTGGGCAAAGTAGCAGCACTAGTCCTATGCCCCACTTCAACCCTATTTCACCCTCCATGTTCAGTTTATGTTAGCTAATGAATGAGAATATTCCATTTTCAGGTGCTGACACATTCAAGTTCTGTGACTGGTTGAACTGAGTTGCAATTTATCAAACCACAGATGCATAAGCTGTTACAATGGCCATTACATTTTACAAGAGTGATGGCTGTATTTCTATTGTGGGTGAAGTGATCCATATATAGGGTTCAATCCTAAAAAGTCAGCAAAACCCAAATTAAAGTTGTGTTCTTATGAGAAACTCCAAACTAACTCGGTGGAGCTGGGGGACAGAATCCTCAAAGGAGAAATAAGGCCAATAACACCTGCACTGCTGGGCCACATTCAGTTAATGCTGGCAATGTGGTAGGAGGATAATTGCTCTTTATATTCTGATCAGTTCCTATTCCACTTTTGGGGCCAGGTGGATTCACACAGTAGTGTAATCCACCCCCAGCCTAAGGTAAGCCCAAAGCCCATGCACCAGTTAAGTCCCACTTAAGTTTTCAAAATAGGGCTTAAGTAGGTCTAGCACATTGGCATTGACATTGGCCAACCACAGAAGTCTTCCTTGGTCATGAATCTCCCTTTGTTATCTGCCACTTGGTCAAAGAGCGTAGTGGGAACGTTGCGTTTCTGCTGCTTATGGCCCTTACACATCTGTGTGATAGGGGCCATGGTTTGCCTCTTTGCTTATAATTCTGTAGTGTGCTTTTGAGAGGCTTGGAAAATTTGCTGAATGATTCAATAAATAATAAGTTTTGTTTCTCAAATATTTCAAGTGAGGAACACATTTAACAAAGATATCAACAAAAAGCAACAAAAACATAGATACATTTTCAAAGTAAAAATATGTTGTTAGGATTGTTAGATGCTGTGTAGCTGTACCTAGGAATAGTGGGTCCTTCCAGAATCTGCCACCTTCCAGCCAAATCCTTCCCTAAGATATGAATGTACACCTCCAATGGGTATTGTGTGGCAATATCAGAATTTGGCTCCTAGTCTAAAATATACTGAGCACCTTCTTAAAAAGAAACTTATCCAGCAGTCATGCAAACCTCTGCATTTTCTATATGCTTTTTCATGGAAGATTCTGTATTATACTGATGTGTATTTGCATCTGGATTTTATAGCAATAGGTATTAAGTGCTGTGTATGTGTCTAAAATGTTAGTCACGAATGTCTAAGTTAATTTACACTTTACAAAAGCAGTTATTCCCCAACTGCAGTAATTCTTTTTCTTTTAACAGACATTATGAAGACACTTTGTATTCAGATTTTCTTTTGGGTTTCACCAGTTTCATGTCAAGGTAACCCCAGTAATTTTAGTAGAGTTACACTGGCATAACATTGATGTGATGGAGTGGAGAATCAGACCCTCGGGTTGAAATCTTGACCCCATTGAAGTCAATGGGAGTTTTGCTATTGACTTCAAAGGAGCCAGGATTTCACTTCAGGACTTAATATAATCATTTATCTCTCTGTGAGTATGATACAAAGGATGAATTTTTCAGTTCCAGTGCCCAGATTTGCATTATACACTGTACACAGGAGATACCTCTGTGAAAAGTTATTCAGTGAGTAATAAATAGACACCTAACATCCTCGCTATGTGCCTGATCCAAAGCATATGAAAGTCAATAGGAATATTTCCATTGACCTCACTGGGCTTTGGATCAACCCCTATAGGCATAATGTAGTTCCGCTGACCCACAGATTTCTACAAGAGATGTGTGAAACTCAGCAGTGACGTGAAGTGTTCGGGTTTTGTTTGTCTTCATTTTGTTTTTGCAAGCACTCTGGGCCTGATTCATCTCTCACACTGATGTAAATCAGGAGTAGCTTCTATTGAAGTCAATGGAGCTACATTCACACAAAGCCGATGCCAGAGGCGAATCAGATCTGTATTATTATTCCTCTATGCTACTATCACACTTCCTTCTATGACACTGATAGCTTTCGAAACACAGCTGTTCGGACATCTGGTTAGCTTTGGACAAGCTTTCTGACATCCGAAACCTGTGTAGCTAATGAACAGGTAAGACACTCCCCACAGCATGTAGTTGTTCCACTCTTCTATATATCTAGGATGCCTCATGTAAAAATGTTGACAATTACAGTAGGATTTTACAAGACATTGCTGCTCATATTCCACAAGGACCAAATAAATCCTCATGGGAATCTTTAATATAAACATTAATAGTTTCCCACATCTTTGTTTAGAAAATAGTCTGAGGATTTCTAAACTTTAAGATCTTATTCATTCCAGAAGAATAGTTTAACTTATGGTCACATAAATCTTTGCTTTACTTAAATTACCAACAGTTGGGTGCACCAGAACGCTAACAGAGAAATTGCAGGTGATTGTACTTCAGTGTATAGTATAGATGACTCTCATATTCTCCATTAACTAAATTCCTTTGAAGGTGGCTGTTAAACCATGCAAGAAATGGGTTGACAATGTTTTATAGTCCAGTGCTGTAGTGTGACTCTCAGCAGACTCGTGCGGTTCTTATTATGAAACAATAAGAAGGTTTCTACAGGAGTGCAAGGCCAGATTTTCAAAAGTGCATAGTGCTGAGGATTGAAGTCACATTTTCAAAAGAGCAGAGCTCCCTTTTAGGTGCCAAATTGAAATGGCTAAAGTTGGGAGCTGCTGGGTGCTGATGAACACTTTTGAAAATCTGACCTTATATTTAGGTGCCTCCATGGGAGCTGTTGGTAGTGAGCTCCTTTGAAAATCTGACCTAAAGTGTCCACGGTGGCCCCCTCTTTCAACTTTCCTGTTTGATATTTTTTTAAAACTTTACAGGCATACTTGCCACCTTGACATTTTTTAAGTTG
The DNA here is from genome assembly GCF_002925995.2 of Terrapene triunguis. Lineage (NCBI taxonomy): Eukaryota > Metazoa > Chordata > Testudines > Emydidae > Terrapene > Terrapene triunguis. Next base: position 51,840,167 of record NW_020664436.1, read on the forward strand.
TTTAATAAAGTTCCTCCCCATATCACAGATGTCATTATTAGCTGGAATCTTATTCATACAAGATACACACTATTTCACCTAAAAATTTCTCACATTTTTAATGTAGAAATTTTTAATGTCTCTCATGTGGGATTTGCAGGATCTAAGGTTTTTGTGGGTGGGAGCAGGATAAAAATGCAAGAAACAATGTGGGAGCAGTGCGAGTGGGTATTGTGGGGCAGGGTGACAGCAGGAATAAAAAAATAGCCCCACGCTACTACAGTGCTTCAGGTACTCTGGCATTCCAAATTGTGTGGCAAACATTCCAGCAGGGGGCTCTAAAGCAGCAGCAAGACTTCAGGGAGACTTCCCTGAAAGCAAGGTAACCTCAATACCGGATTGAGGGTCATTTTCCATGCTGAACAAGTAGTATGTGTACCTAAAAGCAGGGTTCAGCATAATCAGTCCTTTGCTCAGAGCAGGTCTGGATGACATGATGGTAAAAACTGTAGTGGCCAGCATACACTAGCACTCTCATAATTGCTAGCACAGATGAGAGCTGCAATGGTGGGAGAGTCAACTAAAACTGTCCACTTAGACTTGAGTTTCAAGTTTGAATAAAACCTGTAGTCAAAATAAAACTCAATCAAAAATGCTTAACATCACCTGGTTTCAGCTTGAAATCTTGCAAAACCACAGTTTTGCATGTCTTCTATTTAACTCTATTGTGATTGTTTCAGCCATTGAGATCTGTATGTATATATGCCACTGTTTCAATAGGTACCCACTAGTATACCTTTAACTATAATAGATCCCACATATTCAGCCCCCTACCCTGCTAGAGTGTTCACCCCCAAAGCAACACAGAACAAGTTAAATAAGGTTAATTAACCTGATAGGCTGCACCTGGGGGAGAGCTGGGGATTGAAAGCCTGATTGATGATGGAACCCATCTGAGAAGGAACAGGTAGGGCTGGTATAAAGTCAAGAAGTTGGTGGTACAAAAGGGCTGTAGAGGAAATTGTTTGCAATCACTCCCTTGGATTGATAAACCCAGGGGCAGCTATGCTGTAGGAAGGAGTCTAGGAGTGAGCATATCACAGTTGCTAGACATAGTCACTGGACTAGAACTTGGAGCAGAGGGTGAATGTGGTTTCCCCTACTAGATACTGGATAAGTGGCACAGTTTGGGTAGTGAAGGGAAAACTGCCACTTTGGAGAGACTTTGATACACCAGATGTGGAGGACTATAGTGACTCAGCAAGATGGCCAAGCCATGAAGAGAGAGCACCCTGAATTAGAGAGAGAGAGAAAGAGAGAGATGAGCAACAAAAGGGGGTGGCAGACATGGCAGTTGCTAATCCCTAGAGTAGCCAGGAGGAAGTGCCTTGGGGGTGAATAGACTATTATACCTACTACCGTTCCAATGAGCTCCTAATGGCATCTCTGTTCTATTGACTCCTGACTATCCAAACATATTTGGAGTCTCGGAAGCAGTTTGGATAGTTAGGATTCTACTTATCTATTATGTGAACATACAGTGGTGCTTTTCAGCCCAGATCCTGCAATGGGCAGACACCCATGTGTGTGTCCCCTGTACCCCCCAGAGCTCTGTTGAAGTCTGTGGGACTCTGCCTGCAAAGAGCGCATTGCCAGATCAGGGCTCGAGTTTGCATTGTTCTCAGTGTCAAATATTTTATCTGTTAACTGAATACTGTAGTTGGGTGAATGATGCTGGTTATCCTAACCAGACAGCAGTCAGTGGCTACATGTTTTCACTCCTAGCCCCTAATGAAAGAGGCTGTAGCTCGAATATCTGATAGCACAGGAATCCAGTTAGTCATTTATTATTGGTAAGTTAATTGCTTTTACTATCCCTGCATGTAGTTGTTAAAATGTTGCTTCCTTCTTGTATATTGGTAATTACTCTTGAATGCATAGTAAATTCTTCTCCACCCCCATGTTTATGCCTGTAATTAATTAAAAATAATTTGTTAAATCAGAACTTGTAAATAAATGTACACTTCTTTTCTACACTACCTGGGCCCAGCTCACTCCCTTCTCACAGAGAAACCTTTGAGAGGGTGCTACCTGGGCAGGGAAACACTGAGGTGCTTCAGTTTCCTGTACATGAATTTGGTCACGAATCTCCCTTTGTTATCTGCCACTTTGGCAAAGAGCGTAGTGGGAACGTTGCGTTTCTGCTGCTTATGGCCCTTACACATCAAATTCATCCTGTGTTCCTCCAGTCCCACAGCTGCCCCTTGCTCCCAAGGTTTGTGTGCCTTCATCCTGCAGTTGTGTAGGTTCTTCACCCCTCTGGACTGAGTGGGCAGCTTCAGGGGCTGGCTCTTCACCTCCTCTACTAAGCCTGGGGTAGGGGAGCAGCTCCAGCAGGTATCCTCTTCTCCCCCTTCTATGGCCTGTGTGACAGAGCTGGGGAGGAAGAAGGAACAGAGCTGCTCTGAGTTGCTGGGTTCATTCTGCCCCCACCTCCCTTTATGCCTTCAATAAAAGTATCCGCTACTCCCACTCCCTGACCCAAACACTGGTCCCCTGAGGGAGGGGATAGAACTCAGCCTACTTCCTATGGCAGCTGTGATTGGCTGTTCTCAGCAGACAGGGAGGTGGGGAAGGTAGCCAATCAAAGGGGACTTGAAAGGCTGTTAATTTCTTGTCCCATGTCAGGTTAACTTCTGCATCAAATCTTTTTACATTGGAGAAAGCGGGCAAAATGGACTCATTGTGGCCAACATTTTCAAAAGCAGATTCCTCATGTTAGATATGACACCCTCCTGGACCACTAAAGTCCATTGATTTCAATGAGTGTAAGATCAAGCCCTGAATCCAGTGGAAATAACAGGTCCTTGGTGCTTCTGAAAATTAGGGTACTTATTTAGGTGATTAACTTTAGGTACCCAAGTTTGAAAATGTTGGCTTATTTCTCTCAGTAGGAGGGGTATGGGAAGTCATGGAGACACAAGGGACCAAAGCCTCTCAGCCCCATGAAAGAAGAAGCTACCCCTATGCACTTGGGTCTTCTGGTCCCCCATCCCCTGGCATCAGACAGTCCAGCTGCTGCAGGGGGACTGTGTTATCTTCTGCTGACCTAAAGGGTTTCTGCTGGAAGCTGTGTCATAAAGTCTTCTGTGCCACTCTCCCAAACACCCTTCTTTGTGGAGCAACCCACATGGACCAGCTGCAGGGTATAAATGTGAGGGACAGTGGTAGAGAGGCAGCACTCCCTCTAGCCTTTCTACACTAGCAATAGATCAAAACACTTAGGGTCTCCTCCAGGTGCAGATGTGAAAAGGAAGCTCCAGCCCCAGCTGTCCTTAGGTATCTGTGCAGACATTAAGGAAAGGGGAGGAAACTAACTCTAACTAGATCACTTCTGCAACATCTAAGAGGAAACTCAGGATAAGAACACTTAGCCCAGAGACTTTTATGCAGAAAATAAGGGTTAATTTAGGTCAGGGATTCTACTTTGTTTTTTTTAAATGAAGTTTTAATATAATCAAATTTCCTTGTTACTGGCATGTAATATATTGATATGATAGGTTGTGATGCTTGTTTTTTTTTTCATTTATAGTGTGACAAATACCTGAAAATAAAATAGGAGATTGAACCTGGGTCAGTAAAGTTCAGTGAACACAACAGAGGGAAAGATGAGCACACATCTGTGTGCCTTGAAGGAGAAAGAAAAATCCATTAGTGTGAATCCAGGCCCAGAAAGCAGAGTATGAAGCTTTGGCGAGCCAAATATCTTTGGCAAATGATTCACCGAGCATAACTAATAGAATAAAATTTAAAAGATGCTCATTTACAGTCATGACATCAGGGATTTTACTCCCAAAAGTCTAGGACAGGTTTTATAAAAAACAAGGTTTTATATGAACGAATAGAAAATATATGTGAATTTGCGAACCAAGAATTAATTGATTTGATTTACTGAAAACTGTAATGAAAGAGCATTGTGATATTGTATGAGAACCATAAAGTAAAACAGACTGGAAACAAACTTGCCTAATTTTTTTCCCAAGCAGAGTTTAAGTGCAAAAAAGTAAACAAGTAGTTGAAGTCTGTCCAACTAGGTGTTTATAATCATCACCATAATATCTGAGTTGGGGCAAGTACATTGAATTAGAACATCTACTTTCACTTTTAATCATTTGAAGTGTTAGTACCATAGACACAGAACACTAAAAACAAATATACATAGATACTGTATTTGTGGCATATGACATGAACAAAAAGGTCTCAAAGCAGTTGGATGTCAGTAACTGAGAATTTGTTCTGATAGTATAAAAGCTTGTCCTCTGAGACCTTGGGTTCAGGGTTTCTGATGGCTGGAGTTTTTGTGGAGCCTGAATTTAGTCACGATTCTTTCTCTCCATCACATGCTTGAATTCAGATCTTCATGAACTTAGATTTTTTTTTTTTTTTTTGCCTCTGGAATCTTAACTCTTATTCCAAACACACTAATATTTATGGCATGCCCTTGAAGATAGTGCCCCTTTAAAAACATTCATAAAAATCAGTACAACACTAAAGTACAGCAAGTTAAAAAGAAAAACAGTCTGGAAACAAGCTTTGAAATAAATGCTTAAGAGTCATTATCTGAGGTAAACTGGCAGTCTCTAATGAGACATTTGTAACTTAATTGTGTCAGGGGGAGACTATAAATTTTCCTCAGAGCCCATATCCAAGTTGTTTTTTATAATGAAGATAAAGTAGCACACATACCAAAAAATCACTTGAAATATGCTACAGCTTCTTCCAAAAAGATAGTGAAGGCCTAAGTCCTATTTATGGCAATACACTCTGTTGCAGTGGTTCCCAAACTTTAACAATCTGTGAACCCCTTTCACTAAAATGTCAAGTCTCACGAACCCCCTCCTAAAAATGAATATATCCAGGGATTTTCTCCTTTACCTGAGTATAAATTATAAAAGCAGTGATCTTGGAAATATAAAATTTGTTTTTATGACATGCTTATTACACACTATTTATTATTAATTATTTATCATTACAGTATTTTTATTACATTATGAAAATGGCAACACTCTTCCAAGATCTCACTTTCGTAGCTTGTATCACTTTGAATAAGCCTGTTATAAGACAAGGCTCCTATGTTTCATCAAGGAGTATCAGATGTGAAACAGCATGAAGGTATTTAAGAAGCCAACTCAAAGAGTTCCTCCTACACAAGCATTCAGGTCTTGAGCAGTCCAGGCAAACAACGCACATTACAACAAAGCTTAAACTTGTTCTTCATAATAATTTTAAAAACAACAAAAAATATCCACCTCCCTTTCCATTTCTTATAAGGATTCTTGAAGTTTAAATCTCCTCAGTGTGATAGATAGGCTTGCTTTGATCTGCTTAGCTCTTGGAAGTCCAGGGGCTCCAGGTTGCTGGCCCCATGCTGCTCGGAGTCCCTAGGGACAGCTCTGTCCGCCATTAGGGAATTTTTTTCCCGAGAACCCCCTGTAACATTTCATGAACCCCAGTTTGGGAACCATTGCTCTATTGCATAACAGGGCTTACAACAAGAAGTAGGCTGTGGGGTAAGAGCTCAGCCTATAGACAGCTAATAATTTATAATTTTTACATTTCTTAACTAATCATATTGCAAACATTTGGACCCAGTTCAATAGCAATAGAATTAAATAATAAGAAAAATCACAGGGTCTGCACATATTTGTCTTATAGAAACTTTATGAGAAGTTTGATGTTTTTCCTGGAGAAGAAAATGTTTCCAACAATAGGCAACTAAACTACATGTGGGTGGGATTTTTAAGACTCTAAAATGAAAGTGTATAGATTTCCATGGCTCAGATGTCAAACCTGATTCTTCAGAAAAGAAAAGAAAAGAAAAGAAAAGAAGGACCAAGGTCTACCTATCCCCATCCCCTTGCCCTCTCCTGCAATTGCTAGAAATTCAGTGTGTGCTATATACTGATGGATGATCCTCTTGGCTCCCTAAATTGAACTGTATCTTTTTGGGGGGTATAGTTCTATTAATCAAATCATCACAATCCCAAACATTTCTGCTTTTTCATACCACTGAATTCCAATGATTTATAGGAATAAAAAATTAAATAGCTTTTAAAATGCAACCAAAACATCAACAAAAATCTGACCATTTACTGTTTTAACTCCAGATGTCACTAAATAACATATACGTGTGTAAGTGAGCTGGTGGTAAAGAGTCTTTTAGGGCCTCATTCTGCAATAAGCTGTGCACAGGTTCAAAAATGTGCCTTGGTTAGAAGGGAAAAATAAAAACCCTAATTTCTTTGGTTCACTTCAAATACTTGCTGCAGAAGTGTGGTCTGAGTACAGGACTGGGAGTCATATTTCTTAAAATCTAATTCCAGCTCTGATAAACTTTCTCTGACTTTAAGCAAGGCTTAATTTTGACACATTTCCTCATTCTTTGACTTCTAATGAAGATGGTGATTTTCAATGTTGACTTTGAACACTTTATATTGTGAATACTGCTCACAATTACAGCTGCTCAGGAAACTATTCCCTCCTTCCACACATTTCAGAAAAAAAATGTAATTGTTTACTTGTTGAAAATTTTCTTTGAAGTTGTTTGGGTTTTCATCAAAAAACTTTTTTTAAAAAGATTTTTTTCCTGGTGTTTGACAACCAAACACTGAATATTTACATCTTACAAATGAAAAAAAAAAACCCCACAATTTTCTAAGAAAATGGAATGTGTTTTGCAAAATTTTCCTTTGCCATTTTCTATCCAATAAAAGGTTTGGTGGAAAAATTGTTAGCCCTTCTACTCATGATATAATACATTTATCTATTTTTATATTAAAAACATCATACATATAGACTGAAAAATAAGAATTAAATCAATGTAGGTGTTTGAGTATATGAAACATGAGAAAAAATTACCAAGAATTGACCACTTTGGGTCTGATTCTCCACTGCCTTGTGAAGCCACTTACATTTGTGCAAATAATAGTAGTATTTCACATCCACTTTGTATGGGTGTGTGGTGGAACAGATTACTCCCCTCCCCCATATACACCAGTCAAAAAGGGGTTAAAGAATGTCTGTGGTGACAATCAGCCCCAACCTACTGCACCTGTGCAGCTTCTCAGGCCTAGGAATGGTATTCTAAAACAAACTGAACTAGAGCTCCTAGGTTAGGGGTTTGGGTTATGTGTTGAAGAATAGTTTGAGAGCACTGCCAGCATGTGTCTTCTGAGAAAAGAAGGGCCAGTTTGTTTCTTCAGATGAAACCCCAGAATTAAGCCTTGGCCATTAGCCATGCAAAAGGTTAAGGAGCTGCGATTTCCTCAGTCTGAAAGACTGCTTCCCCTTCTCTGCATGTGGGAGGGGGCATAAAGACTGGTGAGCTGTGGAAATACCTTGTTTGATTGTTTGGACTGTTTCATAACCCCTGAAACAGGGTGGGCTTTCTAAGAGGGACAGCAAGAGGACTGCACCCCATACCTTGCAACCAGACCACAGGACTGTCACTGCTCAGGGAATGATAAATGAGGTAAGTGAGGTGCCTGCCTTCATCCGAAGGGGGTTACCTGAAGACGCAACATTTGATAGGGTGTAAATGGCAGCTGTTGTGTATTGAGGACTCTGTTAGACTTGCAAGCTAGGTCTTGGAGTAGGGGAGTTGAGGTTTCCTGGTTTGGTTTCTAGGCTAGGGGCTGTGTAGTGAAGTGTGCAAACTAATCTGAGTCAGTCTGGAAAGAGACAGTTTAAAGCAATGGGTGAGTTCTCTTAGGGAACAGCCTGTTTTGTCTGGTTTGGGATTCTTGTGTCTTATTCTGAATACTAAGAAATAAAGTAGTGTACACTAGAACCTCCCAGCCGAAGTATTTGTTTTTTATCTAATTTTGGTGTGTACGCTGTGAACATAACAGAAGCCTTTCTGGTAAATATGCTGATGTCAACACAAGTTGTTGAGCTCAGTACAGGAGTAACTACAGTACATTGAAAACTCTTCTAATTTATAGTGGTATCTTGTAATTTTAAGGGGTTTCTTGGTCCTTCTTGTGGGCTAGAGGGCTCTGAAGGAAACTGTGTGATGTGGGTTCTCATAGGTAAGTCTGAAAAGCGAGAGACTGAAGTTAGTTCCTGGTTATTCAAAGGCCAAAATTATTTAAATATATCAGTAAGATTAACTTTTTAGAAATTTCCACAGTGTGATATATTTAAATTATGAATTACTTATTTGTTATAATTACCAAGGAGCTAGATTTTGACTGGCTGTTCATCATAATACATCTCAGGTCACCCAAAGTGACATGTCCCCATGAACATCAGATTGTTCTGAATGCACTGGGACGAGTCACTCTGACCCAAAGCTTCATTCTTGTGCGGTATGCCTCCCCACACTATGCCTCCACTCCACTTCCATACTATGCTTGGCATTTGAATAAGGAGCTAGACTCAGACTGTCTGTATGACAAAATACATATTGAGTAACCCCACATGCACAGCCCTGTGACTGTTACTTTTCTATGAATATGCCACTCCCAGAGGCGAGCCTTTATTTCAGGTCTGACAAACATATATTACCACAGTTTTTACTGTGTTGTGTTTTTGTTAGTAAACATGCAATATGCGTGTACAAATCAGCAAAAAACAATATTCAGCCAATCTGCTGCAAATCCAGCTGCAATGTTTTTACAGAAATTATGATGGCTACAAATGAAGATGTCTATAGGAACGTTGGTTTGTTTGAATTAAGAACAGGAAAAATGACTTAAGCTGATTAAATTAATTGTGTAACAGATATTAGAAACACTTATGAATAGTGTTACTTTTGCTTGTAGCAAAAATAATATGAAGACATTGCTTGGTCACAGCTGGCTCCCAAATTATCACATTTATTAACTATATACAGACATACAAGGCCTATCTTAATGTATACTGCTGCTCTGAGTGGTTTCTGATGGCTTCGAAAACAAAAAACAGTGAAGACCACTCGAGTGTTAGCAAAGTGTTTTAAAGAAATACTACCTTATTCCTACGTTTAGCTGAGCCAGCTAATGTCTTTAGTTTTGCTGTGAGACTCATACCGAGCCTCACTGCTGTATACTTCAGTCGAATTTGGATAACTCTGTATCTGTGGCTAGAATATCTCCACCTCATTCCTTTTTAATTGGATCATAGAAATACAAACCGTAAGTTTGATCTAGCTTGTGGAAACATACAAAATGGTTCCCAGTTTTGTATGTTGTCCCAAAAATGTTGTAACTTTGAAGGCAACACCTTTGCTTTTAATAAACTTTCCTGCTTATGCAAATTTTGATTTCGATTGAACTAATCAATATTTGAAACATTGTTTCAATATTAATGCTATATTGAAGTTACATGGAAAAGAGCTACAGTGAGGGCAGGTGAAGGATTTTTCTGGAATAGGAGCATTTAATTTTTGTCCTAATAGTCAGAGAATGGTATTTAAAAAGATGCAGGTCAATACTTTGAGATGCAGCCACCAAAATGCATCTTGTTTTTCTTCCAACTTACATACTGTCATGCACAGAAATCTCTTTGGGAAGTAGTCGAGGGTCACATTTTTAAATCTTTCTGTGATCAGACTTCATATCATGAGTAAGATGCAAGGTTCACCAATAGCTAAATGACATACTCAATTGATGTAATCCATTGCACTTGTTCACTTTGACTCTGAAGTTGTAAAATAAGTGACAAAGTTGCTATTGTCATAAAAATATTGTAATTATCTGAGCAATTTTTGCAGTTAGTGATGATAATTGGTGACACCTATATTTAAGCATTCCTAAGGATTTGTATGATAAGACCCTATTCTGCACAGAAGAGAAGTTGCTTCATGAATTTCTGCATAGAATGTCTGCCTCTTTGGAGATTTGACTGGTCTGTAATGCTAACACAACCAACTATTACAGCAAATATCCACATCGAGGGGGAAACTTTGGTAAAGGTGTGTGTGCAAGAAGGGCCAGTAAAAGGAGTTCATAGAATAGGTTACCAAGAGAGGTTGTGGAATCACCATCACTGGAGGTTTCTAAGAACAGGTTGGATGAACATGGCTCAGGAATGGGGTGTGTATACTTGTCCACTCCCTCCCACTGTGAGGCAAGACCTAGATGACCTCTCAAGATTCTACATAGTCCCCCATTCAGTAAGTATAGCCTGCATTCCTTGTTCCTAGATATATAACAATTTATGTTTGAATCCAGATTGCTCCATAGGACTGTTGTCCTCATCATTATTTACCATTCTGCCAATCTTCGAGTCATCCCAAAGTCACTAATGATAAAGTCTGTGGAAGTAAATATAATTCACTGGTGAAAATGTTGAATAGTGTTGGGCCTAATACTGCTGATACCCGCAGAACTCACTAGTTGCCAATGGGGAGTCATCACTGAATGTGGGTGAAATTCAATGACTCTCTCCCTTATTGGCAACTACTTTGAGACCTGTCAATTAGCCATGTCTTAATCAATTCAAAATGTGCTTTATTGATATAGCAGAGTGTTCACCTTTTAAACAGAATGTTGTGCAGTATTTAAATCAAATGCCTAACAATAGGTGGAGTATATTCTATAGAGGTTCTTATGATGCTCATCACTGCAGTATCTGAGTGCCTTCAAACAGTGCAATAGAAATCTGTCATAGTGTTTGTTCTCTCATCTTCTCTTCTGGGATAGAGGTGTGTGCAGTGGAGTATCTTGTTTTGGCAAGATTTTTGGTTTGTTTTATTTAAACATACATGTTGCTATGTGTTGTAGAAGGCAAGGTCAAAGAAATGAGCCTTGCATTTGAAGCAGAAGGTGGTGAGGTTTGTGATGGTGTTTAGTTTCTGGAAGAACGAAAAGGTCCGTCTCCCACACAGATGAGTTTTCCCTTGTTGTAGAAAATACCATTGTGCCTGATCAGCAGAGTTGTCAACAAAGATTTTTGTTCTGGAGCTTAGGGAATCTTTTAGATATCCTGGGCCCAGGCCACTGATCACCTTGAATATAAGCACTGAGACCCTGAACTTGATTAATTCTGTGGTAAGACAGTGTCAAGAAAGGACAGGTGTGTAGTGTTCATGGTAGCCTGTGTTGCTCAGGAGATGTGCTGCAGTATTCTGTATGAGTTGGAATTTCCTGAATGCTGAAGGCTTCCTGCCCAGGTATATCACATTGCTATAGTCCAAGTAGGAGGTGACAAAGGTGTTTATAACTGAGGTCTGGTCATTGTCCATTAGGCTGGGATAAGGTGACCAGATCGCAAGAGTGAAATATCAGGACACATTGGGCGAGTGGGGGGTGGGGGACGACGATAGACACAGGTGCATAGCCCCGACCGGAGCCAGAGGCACACTTGTCCGCCTTGTTCTGTGCTACCAGCGTGCCCCTTCCTGTTGCGGGTGGGCCCATGCTGCGCCATATAGCTCCCCTGCCCAGCGCCCCCTGGATCCACTATGCCCAGAGCCCCCCTACAACCCTTCTACCACAAATGCACAGTGTTGTGCACACCCCCCCCCCCACCCAGAGCCCTCCTGCCCACAGCCCCACCACAGCTGCCCAGCACCCCACACAACCCCCCCACTCGCTAGTTTCCCAATACACACAGATTTCCCCTCCCTCCCTTCCAACCTCCCTCCCAGTGCCCTTCCCCACAGCCCCACCACCACAACTACACAATGCCCCACACAGACCCGCACTGCCCACTGCCTTGACACACACAGATCTCCCCACTGTCTAGCACCCCAAAACACACAAATCTCCCTCACAGCCCAGAGCCCTCCACACCCTCACAGCCCAGCACCCCACACACACCTCCCAGACACTCCCTCCATCACACCCTGCCCCCTTCCCTGGCCGCACTCACCAGCCCTGCTGGGAGGTCTCTGGCTCCTAGGGTGAGAGCGGCGAGGGGAGTCTCCAGACTCTCCACGTGCTGTGCCCTCCACAAGCGTGAGCTCTGTGGCTCTCATTGGCCAGGAAAAGCAACAGTGGGAGCTGCCGGAGCCACGGCCCACTCCCGGTGCCTGCAAGCTGCACCCCTGCAGCATGTGGCGCTCCTGCCGGCAGGCGGGCGCCGGAAGCTGCCCCAAGAAGCGGTGAGCAGCGGCGCCGTGGCTGTGGTTGGATGGACGGTCCCTGATATCGGGACAAAGGGCGTCCCAACCGATGTAAGGTCGGGACGTGGGACAAGTCCCCTAAAATCGGGACTGTCCCGATAAAATCGGGACATCTGGTCACCCTAGGATGGGATGGAGTCTCCTAGTCAACCAGAGATGGAAGAATAAGTTCTCACATACCAGTAGCTGTGAGTAACCTATATCAATGAGGAATCCAAGAGTATTGGTAAACCACAGACCTAATTAACTGTGGATGTGTACCTTCAACCAACAGAGACTATCCACTGCGGCTACAAATGCTAACTTTATCAAACTTGTAATGTCATCAAAGAAAGAAATCGGGTTTGTCTGACAAGACCTATTTTCTACAAAACCGTATTGACTGGAATTAATTATATTCCTGTTCTTTAACAGTTGAATCCCATATCAACTTTTCCATTATTTTTCCCAGGATTGATGTCAGACTAACTGACTTATAATTACCCAGGTCATACTGTTTGCCCTTTTTGGAATACTGACACAGCATTAGTATTCATCTAGCTTTCTGAAATTTCCCTGGTATTCCAATATTTATTTAAAGATTAACATTGGTTGGCCAGAGATCTCTTTTGGGACTCTTGGGTGTAAGTTACTAGGGCCTGATGATGGGTTGGAAAGTAGTTCATTAGCCTCATGTGATACAAATACTGTACATCATCCTGCTTCTTTCCCAATGCAGAACAAATATTTATTGAACTTTTACTGCATCATTAATTTTGCCAGCTTCATCTAATGATGTACCCATAACCCTACTATTGCTTGGATATTTTTTTTTTTTTTAGTTCCTAATATTCTTTAAAAACTCTTACTGTCCTTAGCCCTGCCAGCTGTAGATTTCTCTCTTCCCCCACCCCCCCATGTCTTTAGCTTTCCTTATAAATTTTCTATACCTCAAAACTTCTAACTTTAAATTGATTGCTATGTTCCCTTTTTGGATATAATTTAAAAACTTTTTTTTTTTAATTGCTGCCTCCACTTTGACACTGGACCAGGATGGACTTTAATCAAAGTTGACCACTTTCTTGATTGCATGGCTTTTTGTTCGTCTAATAAGCTCTTCTTAAAGAACTCCCAATTTTTATCATCATTTTTCTGTCTAAATTTTTTCCCCACAGTCAATTTCACTCGTAGTTTCTCTCAGCATTGAGAGATTAGCCCTCTTTGAAGCACCGTGTGTGTGTGTGTGTATGTATGTGTGTGTGTGTGTGTGTGTATATGTGTGTGTATGTGTGTATGTATATATATAATTTTTTTTTTTTTACTGGTTGGGAATGTTCTGTTTATCTATATTGAATGCAATCAGAACACAATTATTAGTCCCTAGACAACCACCAACATCCATTCCAGTGACTAATTTGTCTTGATCCCTGAATAATGAGGACCAAAATAGTTACCTCATATCAAGTGCAGTACTTTGTGTTAGAAAAATCTATAAATTTTAATACCTGGAATGACTTATTACTGACTGCATGAGCATCCAGTATATTTCTCCAAAACTGAACTCCCTCCTAAAACACCATCATTTTTATCAATCTGTTAAGCACCTATCTGTAAGGACTAACTCATCCTGTTCTCTGTTTGGATTTGGTGGCCTGTAAGAGACCCCCCTGCCCTACCCCCCCTCCGCCCCCCAACAGTAGACCCTCTTTGGCTTTGTTAGCACATTGATCTATGTGTATTTGAGATGCTGTGTTTCTGAGTTATTGATAATTCTAAAACAGGTAATGGTGTCTTTAATGTAGAGTGACTCCCCCTACACCTTTTACCCAATTGATCCCTCCTGAGCAGCTTGTAACCAGATGAGTGAATTGTTCCACCTGGTTTCTGTAATGCCCATTATATACTTCTCTCATCAAGTTTTTTTTTTTTTTTTTAATTCCTTATATCTGTTACCCAGACTCCTAGCATTGGTGTATAAGCAACTGAAAACTTTTCTTTTTGTGTTTTTTGCCACATCAGTTCAATTTGTTCATGACATCTTGAGTTTTGTACTGCATTTGCTCCCTTATTACCCTCCCCTTGTTTTGGTAGTTTCATGCTCTCCTAGCTGTTCCAGCTAGTCTCCAACAAAGAAGTCTGCTACCTATGAGATGGAGGCTGTTCTTTTCATGCATTACCCTCTCCCACTAGAATGTGGTCCAATGTTAAACCAAAACATTCAGCCTCTCACCGGTCATGCAGCCCATTGTGCACCTGCAATATCTTCTGCCTTATCTCGCTCATTGGGCTGATAAGATCTTTGAGAAGACCGCTTGGACTTTCCTTTTCCTCCACTCCCTTTCAAGTTGCCTGAAGTCTTCTATAATCTGTGTAATTCCATGAGATACCATGCCACTGGTTCCAATGTGTGTCACTGTCAGTGGACTTTGCCCAACAACTTCATAATCATGTCAAATCCTGCAGTTACATCTCCTATCTTCACTCAAAGAAGACAATTGTCCTTGTGTGTGTCTTGCCAAATTCTGTCTGCTCTTCTTAATAGGGAGTTGCCAATGATGCATTGCATATTGACATTCCTAGGATGGCTGCAGAACCTCTCTTGGTTGCTTATTTCATACCATAAGGACACCAAGTATGTCTCATGTAGTTCTTTATTCCATTCCTCCAGAGACAGGTTCTTCTGTAGCTGACTTGTTGAGTATCTGAAAATGATTTGATAATTCTTGTTGTTGAATGCGTCCTGGCTCTTACCTTCTTAGTCACTGTCTTGTCTTTTTTTCTACTCTGTCCAATTCCCTCATCACCCATCCTTCCTCTGGTGTTTGACAACGATTTCCAAATCTGGTTGACCAAGAAGTCTTTGTTCTCTCAAATTCTGCATGATGTTGCAACTTATGCTTCCAGACTATGTATCTTCTCCTCCTATATGGCCACCAAATTGCATTTCATACACAAGAAATCTATTCTCTCTCCCAGCAGAAAGAAAAACAGAGTACATCCAAGGCAGGGGACAGTAATTGTTTCCTCATCCATGTCTGCTACCTGCTGAGGTCCGTATCTAAAACAGGAATCACACTTCCTCTCTAAAGTCCCACTGAAACTCATCCAGTTTGCTTCTCCTGTTCACCTGGCAACTGATTTTATATACTAAGCCTCATTGCTCTGCTCTCTCCCAGCAACAAGGCCCTCACTGAAACACAGAACTGTCTCACCTATACATTCAGGGGACCCACAGTCCAGCCACACAACCCTCACAGAGAACAAACATAGATGGAACAAACACAATACTCATCAAGTCCCTGTACCTGCAAGCATAGGATCCACAGCTCCACTCTCTGAAACTTCCCGTTTTGCTATTTCTTTTCTCCTGCTAAAATGTGTGTTTGAGGGAGGAGGGCTGGAGATACAGGCCAAAAGTTTTTGCAAGAAAATTTTGTCAAGTAGTTGCGTTGCTCTGAAGTAGCTGAGACATGGAACAGTCGTGGGGATGCATCACCTGAGGTGACCCAAGACTTATTCTGTCACATATAGCCATTCAAAACCAGCTCCTTAATTGGTTAAAAAATAATCAAGTAACTAGTAATTGAAAGTTATAAAAATTGTAATCACATTAGACCAGCTGTTTAAGTTTTCATAACCATTAGAGGAATATTTCCATTTTGGTAGTAAATCAGGATGAGGATTTTCTTGGACAGGGCTAAAAGGGGTATTAGAATGAAGCCTGCTTTTTATTTGGGTTTATGAAAGGCTTAAAATGATTCTTAGGGACTACCAAATTTCTGCTGAATAGGCTGAAGGCCTCCTGACCTTCCATGAGCTCCCTCATTTCTGCTGAGCCCAAATGTGGAACTCTGTGAATGGTTCCCGCATCTGCTTCATCTGAAAACATGCACGGGCCACCAGTATTAGAAGGCACTAGATAAAAGGAGTTATAATTCCAGCCATAGGGCAAGATTGTGACCCACCCTTACAATATCACAGTAAAGCTAGGGGGTGCAAAGCAAGGTGCCCCCTTTCCTTCCTGTGTGGCCTACCTGCACCATGGGTAACTGCAGCAGGAGAGCAGCACCTCTCATAGGTGGGTGGGGTGGAGCATGGGTCAAGCCACCATCATGCCAGCCAGCACATCTGATCCAGAGGGGGAAGTCATCGGCTTCTGGTTTATATCAGAAGCTGACTAGATCCTCCCTGAACTAAATGGGGAAGCAGGGAGAGAATTGTGCATTGCAGAGACACAGTTCCCTCCTTGACCCATTACTGGCGCAGTGCTCCTTTGTTGTTGCCTCTGGCTCAGAGCAGGTTGTATACTTACAGTCTAGTCCATATTTATAATCCACATACATGTGAAGAGGGATTTGTATAATCAGTGTTTTCTGACCGATCTTATCTGGGTTGTCAGCAGTGTGTTAGCCATTATTATTATTATTAGTAGTTTTTATTCTTGTCTGGGAGCTCCGATCATGGACCAGGAACCCCATTATGCTAGGCACTAAAGAAACAAACACAAATACTATCCCCACTCAGACAGCTATTTCAACCAGCATGAAATATCTTACTGTACTTAGATTGTAAGATTTTCTAACTTTGTACACAACATAATTGACATTTACTACTACAAGCATCAAAAACATTCCAATTTGTCAACTTTGAGCCAGAAACCAAAACTAGATGGGCTATATAGCCTCTTATGCCTTAGCATGCTCATGAGGTTTGTTTCTTTGAAACCCTTCCTGCACTGAGAGATCTTTCACAATTATTTTTTCCAATGCTGTGTCTTAGAATCCATGTGTCTCCTCTTTAGAATATTATTGAGTTAAATAAGAGCATCTCAAAACTTATTACAAAATGCAACAGTTACAGATTAGGTTCCAGAGTTTGAAACTTTTGCTGCTAAGCACACATCTGCAAATGGCAAATCTAGCCCGGAGTGATGCAAGTAAGGATAGAGTAGTGTGGAAAAGTTTGTATTCTAGTGTTAGCCTGCCTATTAGTAACTCTCTGTAGGCCTAGGAATCTTTCCATAGACTTCTATAAACTGGATCATGCCTTAGTTTTGTATAATGTACTGTTCAAAGTACATGCAGTAACTATTATTTAATATGTGAATAGAGCATGATGTCTTGGCTTTGTTTTATCTTTTGCACCAATCTATGGTGAGCTGTTCAAGAAGTAGTCTTTAATTTTCTTCCCAAAAAAATCCCCTCATTAAAAGTTGCATAAGCCTCTCACCAGCACTTTATTAAGTTGCAGGGAAAAAGCTCTGCGAGGAGATCTAAACACTGCACATTTTTACCTATCGTAGGTCTCAGTTCAGGAAGTGTAAGTACAGGCTTTAGTGCTCTCCATGAATATGGATGTTTTTCTGAATCAGGGCCTTGGGACATATACATTAGGAACAAACTCCGGTTTCAGAACATGGCAGTGTCAGCACTAGCTCTGCTAGCTGTCCATTGATCATGCACAGTGAAATATTGTACCAAGTCATACAGTATTTTGAAAATTGTTCTAGTGTGTAGTTTCTAAAGGTAAACAAAGTGTGGCTAGAAAGAAGGGAAGGGAGCAACAACAATAATATGTAAGGCTATTTTACAGTAGAACTTCCTACATCATTTGCAAAGAATATCTAAATTATACTTCTTTTTTATGAACTTTAGCTAAAGATTTGTGTGTGTGTGTGTGTGGGGGGGGGGTGTTATGGTGGATGGTTGGGTGGTTGTTCCTGCACTTAGTTGCTTTGTTCAGATTTAGGGGACAACTTTAGCAGGATTTTATACATTTAATTTTTTTCCCTCTTACAAATCTGCTCCATCCATGTGTGAGCTGGTTATTTGGGTTCTATGCTGGCGGTGTGTGGAGGACACGGGGAAGTGAAATCTAGCACACCAACCCAGGGCTAGGGCTGCAATAGCTGTCACAGCACCCCCAAGATGTGGAGGCTGCTGGATCCATGTGAACACAGATCCCCAGACTGCCCAACAGCAGAGTTCTGAACTGGCTTATGCAGGGATGATGCAGAGACTCTTTCCAATGTACACAGACATCCTTACATGGCCACTTCAACCACTGTACAGGCAAGCTCCGCCATTCAAGCTTTCAGTGGTAGAGTGGGCCTTGTGCTGCCCTCCCACACCCTGCATACATTTTAATCTGTTTGATATGATTCTGCATGTAGGCTTTGGATCAGAAGTCTTTGCATTCACTTCAGTGGAGTATTTGTAATTATTTCAAAAGCTCAGTAAGAATAAATGAGTGGGTGGGGGAGGGGAAACAAGAACAAGGCTAATTTGTCAAAGGCTCCCTGTCCTACTCAGATTTCTTAACACGCTCACTTGCTAATGTGATCTGCAGACAATCAAAATATGTACATGTGTCTACACATGGGGTGATCTGAGTAGAGAAAGCAAGGACTGGTGGATTGCAATGGTGCAGCTGATTATTTCATTTCAAATGTTTTGTCTATTCCATTTTATGTCCAGTGTAAACAGTAGTTACAGAATTCCTAAGAAACAGGATTTCATGGAAATTAGGGTCCTTACACCTATAACGTATTGGGTGTGTGTGTGTGTGTGTGTGTGTGTGTGTGTGTGAGGAATACATTTAAATCCAAATGCTGGAATTCTTCTAACAGTGTGGCTCATTTGTGACTGAGGAATGTGGCTAAAATGATGAAGATGGACCTTGCCAGAAATGCATTGTTCGTTTAATGGTGAAATCCTGACATCCCTTGCTATTCCAGTATAAACATGGCCACTCAAGTATTGTGCCATCTTCGGAGTTCATTTTCTGGCTCACTGTTGGATAGTTTCTTTGGCAGCCAGCAATTCCATGAGCTGGCAGAAAATTATGGGCCCTGCTTTCATCACCATGTCTTCCAAGGTTCCATCTATAAAACAGGATCAAACTAGAAATCTTCCCCCATATAACTTCACTCAGCAAAAGCACATACACATGATTAAATAAAGCCCATGAGTAGTCAGTAGGATGCTTTACACATGGACATACATGATATACTGGATTGGAGCTATAGTCACTCATTGACAGCACATTACTGATGCATGTATTGTAACTATGGGCTATAGCTTGTGATGAATCTGTGCCCCAACCTGGACTGCATGTGCTGGTGGAGAGGAGGGCTGAGGGACTGATTCTCTTGTTCTCCTCTTGGAACAAAAATGACTTCTCACAACTATAACTAGGAAAGGAGGCAGCACGCTTACATAAAAGCTGCACTTACTGGGAAATGTTTATGCCTTGTTCCTGAAAATTATTCTGGCCACATTAATAGTGTAGGACAGAGTTCAGTTTGTACTATGTAAAGAGAGTTGTGGGGGATGAAGACCTTGGGGTCAGGGCAGAGTATCGTCCCTGGGAATTTTTTAAAAATACTTGCCATTTGTTATGATCTGGTCCAGCCCAAGGGAAATAACATGCTCTTCACAAGTAACTTTATGAGCACCAGGGGTACATCCCCTTGCTGCAGGGATGATCTAGGAGAGATGTTGTAGTACTATCCAGCAAGCATCCACAGAGGGAGGGAAATCATCCAAACTTTCCATTCAACTTCACAGGAGATTTTTTTTTTTTTTACTAAGGAATTCCTATGAGCCCCCAAGAACTTCCTTAGCTCCTAATTCAGCAGAGCTCCTTGAAAAAAAGTTCCTTACTAATCATAAGTTTGAGCTACTTAAAATGAGCCAGATTCTCAGCTGATCAATGAGGATCAGATTTCTCAATGGTATTTCAATGCTTAATGATGCAGATAAACTCCTAATGAAATTTTCAAAAGTGCCTGAACATTTCAGATGGTCACAGTGGTACCTTCTGGCTTTGGAATCTCCAGATAACTCCCATTGGTTTCAATAGTTTAGCTTGCCTAGGTAGGAGCTTTTGAAAATCCCACGAGGCACCTAATTGTATCTTCAGGCACCTAAAAACCTTTGAATATCTGATCCTCAGTCAAAAGAGCTATGTTGATTTGAGGATCTGGCCCACTGAATTTTAGAAAATGCCTTTCAGCCCAATGAAAACTAAAATGACTGCATTAAAAAAATTGTTTCCATTCAGTGTGGTGGTCAGAATGGAAAGGTTTACAGTCCCTTAAAATGAAATGATGCCGCCAGATGCTGCTGTAAGTGGGGAGGCGGGGGGAGAAATCAGCAGCTGCAAATCCTCATACAACATCTCACTTAAAATGTCATGTGTGCTACTTGGTTTAAATTGTCGCCCCTCCAGCAACCACAAACAATGCAGAAACAGCAGATGTGTTTTCTATTTAGAATTAAACAGTTTATCTCAACCACTGTCATTGTTACAGAGGGAAAATAAATAAATATCCATGTTAATGTAAACTTCAAAAGGTACTTTCTGGCAAGAATGGCTATTTCTGAATCCAGAGTCCACTGAGAACTAAGATTTGACCAGATTTTTTTCCAATAGGGATGCTGGCAGCTCAGAGCGTAGTAAAACTCAGACTGGTCAAAAAGATTTTTTGGCTAGATATTGCATCCAATAACTCATGTCATTTATACTTAATGGTCCAGAAAATTTAAGTAAACATCATAAATGTCTTTTGTTATTAAATGTTCCATTAAAACATTTTGTTTAACTCTTACTGGACAGTAAAGAAGGCATGTATTTGCCTACATGATAATCTGAGTCACCTCCTGGAGAGTTAAGGATTTGACATAATTTCACCCTAGCCCAGAACTGCGCAAGAAAAACAAAACTGAAATGTCTTGCTGTGAGTATTTTATCTTGAAGTTAAGTTACTTCTGAACTTGCTCTTCAGTCGGCATGGCTAATTTCCTATCCTACTCATATGTTTAGAAGACTATAGCTTTGCTCTTCCTATGGCTAGGCAGTATCTCTAGCAGTAACTACTATATGAATATTAGAGGATCACTTTTTAAAAGGAGAAATACTACTACTAAAGGGTAACCTTCTGAGAGACAATTGGGTCATAGAAAAATATAGTTACTTTCTGCAGAAAATAAAGGTAGAAATTCACTTAGCTATTTATATCCTGTGATTATATTTAAAAACCAAAGCAGAACATCGTCTAGGTGACAAGGTATTTTGACTAAATCATACTTAATTCTTTCCCCGATCTAAAGAAGGTTCAATGGCTGAAATATTACTACTCTTTTCAGTCTGACACAGACTTCAGCAAATACCTTTCTAGTGTTTGATTCTCAGCCAGTATGTTAACATACCACCATTCAGCATATTTCCAGATTTTATATTTTTACAATGAGATTTTTGTTCTCATTCAAGTGAACACATCAGTCCTTCTGATACCTTTCCTGTTTAGAAATGGGCAGAGAAAGGGTATGTATATGCAGCCAATGAAGAGCTGTGTTTGCCATTACTGCTGCTAATTACACAGTGGACTTGGGACACACTCAAGTACCTATGCAGTAATTTTATTTTATTTTATTGCATTGCATTATGGTCCCAATCCTGCAAACCTTCCATGTGCTGAACCCTACTGCAGCTGACTAGAAGTCTGTACACCGAGAACTTGCAAGATTGGTCTTTACGTTGTTATTAACATTTTAGAAGTGCTGCAAATGAGTAATCCATCTTGTAACACACACTCCCCTATGGAATACCCTATGCCAAGTTAAAACTTTCTAGTAGTTAATCTACCAGGGCAGCACATCTATTGGATTGAGAATAGGGCTGAGTTCTTGGAATCCTGAGTTCTAGTCTCGGCTCTGACACAGGCTGAGTGGCAAATCTGACCTGAAGAGTGAAATTCACATCAGCAGAAGGTTAGGATAACAAGTCCCATTTTGCCTTAGGCACTAATGCTCTTCTGTCTCGTTGTCAAAGCCACTTTGTCCTTAATGTCCTGCTCCTCTTCTAGGCAACATGCCTCAATACTACATATCACTAAGGAAAAAGTGCATTAAACTTATAATTATTTACAAGGTTCAACTCATACAGCATAAGAAACATGGAATGTACAGAAATCTTGTTACTAAAACCATCTGATTGAAAGCAATGAGACTTAAGCACTGAATCAGGGCCTTAATCTCTTAACACTGGTTTGAGTAGTATATAGAGACCTTGTGTAGTGAGTAAATTTCACCCAAAGTGCTAAATTTGGGATTCAAGTGCATATACAATATACAGGGCTCCCATTAAATCTCCTGGGAATTGGAGTTGTGAAAACATATTTCCCCCTCGTCCCCAGGAATATATTTTCTGTTATGTATTTAATGTTATCACACCTTTCAATCCTTAGTGCATTTATAACATGTGACTGGAATATAAAGGAAACAGAATATAGAAGTAATAACCAAATGAGTAAATTCATTTTTGTTAAAGTTTCTGTGCCACTTAAAATTGATTTCTAGTACCTTAGAAACTTGCACAGCTGAACTTCAAACAGGCTTAGTTTTCTCCTGACTGGACACATTTTCAGTCAGCCTTATTCAAAACAGCTCTTGTCCGTTACTCTTCAGGAATATTGAGGTTAATTTTAAAACTGCTTCCAAAGCAATGGGAAGTTCCTAAAATAATGCTGTCAGATATGTAAAGGGTCATGTGAACTACATGTCAAAGAAGAGTAAGGACACTTCCCCCCCCCCCCCCAGCACTTCTTGGGGAAAATGGTCATGATCCTTTGCCACCGAAGTCAATGGGAGTTTTGCTATTTATTTTAATGGTGGCAGAATCTGATCTTAAAAGCACGTTTTGTTGTTTATAAATTAAAACGCCTGGATTATATATAACTTTTTAAATACTTACAAATTTAGCTCTAGTACTCTGTTTTATGAGTTACCTGGGGAGAAGAGGGGATTATTTTCTCAAGTTTGTTATACAAAATTATTTGACAAATCATTTAGAGGAATTATGCTTGATCTGTAGATTGTTCACGAACAGGTTTTTTTGCAAATATTCAATTTAAGCTGTGTGGGTCACACAGGTCATGTGATAGTGTTGCTGTGCCCTGCTTGGGTGAATATACTTCTTAGAATCCACTTTTGAGTATTAATGATCTTACTTTTGATTATTATCTAACATTACATTGTGCTGTACTATTCACTGTAAATTGCTGTCTCCCCGAACATTCAGGCTAACAAACTTGTTTACTAGAATAATTGTGAAAATCTAAAAGAAAAGGGGCCAGACCTAGCTGAAGTGATTTCAGTTTTATTTGAGTGACAACTCAAGGAAAATATTTGGTTAGTTCTTGAGAGCACTGTGTATATTTGGGCTAATTTCCCCAGGAAGCTCTAGCCATGCACCTCACTTCTGATATGAATGACTCTTCTCTCAGTTGAGGAAACTTAGCCAAAGTGCAGGAATTTGCACAATGATAGTAAAGTTATTTCTCACTGACTCCAGTAGGAAAATCCAGGTTCATCTACTGCTTTTAGATCTCCACCTCCTATGTGCCCACAACAAACTTGGCTGCCTCAGCATCTTACTTCGTCCCCATCCTGTAGCCCAGCTCCTCTTACCCTCTCCTCCAACTTTCAGCTCACAGCTGCTCTCTCCTGACCAATGCTAAATGCCCCTCCCGGAGATGCATTAATCCCACATATTTATGGTTCTATGGGCACACCAGTTGGTCACTGCCTCCAAAACCCCTCTCAGGAGGGGCAATTCCTCCTAATTTAAAATGGCCATCCAACAGTCTCCTCATAGATGGACCCCACGCATCAAAGAGCTCCCCGAGAGGAGTCCAGTGAAAGGATGTGATGAAAGCAGAAGTCCTCACTTCAGAGCATGCCTGGTATCCACTCCCTTGGCCCATGGAGGCAGAGAGGATAATTTGGCCCTAATTTCTCTTTAATTTTTCTTTTCTATTTTAAGAGCTCCACTCCCTGTTCCTCTCAGCTACAGCAGCATTGCTGGTGGGAAACAAGTAGCGCACCCCACTATCTCTGTCTGTCTCCCCTCCTCAGTAGGATTATTCAATGATTCTGAATAGGAAGAAAATGCTTTTATGAGGCGGGAAGGGAGAAAAGAGAAGGAGGGAGAGGAAGATAAGACGGGGAAAACATAGAGAAAGGGAGCCTTTAAAAAATAACTTACTGTGGGAGGTGAGAATCATGAATGGGAGAAGGAAAGGCATATTCCACTTGTAATGACTTGAGCATATTTCCAGCTTGATGGGTGATGTAAAATTACTTGTGCAACTTGATTTAAGCTTCTGTCTCACCTAGGGTTGGAGTCACCTAAGATTATTTTCCTTGGTGGCTTGAACATCTCTGCCAATGATAACTCTTGTGCACTTACTAAAAATCTCAGGGCACCCATGGGACTTTCCCAGGAGGATTCTTGCCTGAGACACACCAATAAGCAAACTCTCTAGATCTTATTTTTTGGAAGTGGATTGGGAATGATCACCATGGTTAGACCATCTTCTTCTAGGCCTCACTCATGTTTCTCTCAGAGCATGAAGAGAAGAAAGGATGATCCAGTAGTTAGGGAATTGGGGATGCTAACACCTAAAACATGGGTGGTAGGTGGTGGTCAAAAGTTGTTTTACTGTATGGTGGCTGTTTCTGGTAATCTGGATTGCCTGTATGATGCAATTGCTGATAGTTTGATATGACCTTTGGTATGCATTTATTTATTTATTTATTTTTAAAGCTGTAAAGGCACCCAAAGGCTTGTGTGCTGGACTCACGTTTTATAAATGTGGATGTAAATGAATAATGACAGGAGTTTATACTTTGTTTTACTCCACATACTGTATGCAATGAAACTCCCAGTTACTCCCTGATTCTCTGATAGCGTCTCTCCCCCCCCCCCGCCCCACCCCCCTCAGCAAGTAGCACATTTTTAGGGACTACCAGAAAGAAATAATAATTATTAACAGGAGTTGAAGAAGGTTTGGAATGGTGGGGTGACCTGTACTCAGGGCCATCCTTAGGCATACACGGCTGCATAGGGCACCTGAAAATTTGGGACACCCCTGGGTCTTAGTGTCCACCCACCCGCCTCTTCCTATCTCTGTTCTGACCCTTCCTGCATGCTCCCACAGCTGGCTGCTGCAGCCTGGTGACTCTTACTCCAGAGGGGATCTAGTTACTTAAAAGTGAGAGAGCCTCCAGCCTGCCAGACCTATTAGCACAACATTGAAACTGTTAAAGAGCCATGCAAGTGGTAATGAAGCCATTTAAGAGGCATTTGCCAACCCCCAGGTATATACTGCCAGTTTCTGAATTTACTGACAAAACCAGTTGTGCATTACTGTAATATTTACTCAGAACATGTTAGTCTACAGGACCTTAGTTTAAAATTTGCTTTAAAAATATTTCATTAGTGTGTTGCTGAAGATAAAATCATATCTCTAAAAAAATCCTTGAAGAGAGCCCTTAAAGGGACAATACCCCTTTCCTGCCAGATATCTGGACAAATGAGTTTGCCTTTCTTTACTTCTGACTATTTGATGAACTACTTTTAAGAGAACCCTCTAGCAAAATCAGTACCTTAGTAAGATATAAAATCCTTTGTTATGCCTAAAATCTTTGGAAACATATTTTTTAAAGTTGGTAAAATTTCATAAACATGTCTATTGTTACGGGGATCACACAAAGTAAACGAGTGTTCCCTTTTTCTAAAAGAAATGAACATTGTTATGAACACACTAAACCTCTGTGACTGTTTAATTTAAAATAATGACTTTGTTTCAGCGAGTTTCGACGCCGTACGCTCTGTGTGAGGGACAGGGGATGGGGTTCTCTGTGAGGAACTGTGACTCTCCGCTGCCGTGAGGCAGGCTGGGCGGCTCAGTATCCTTTGCTGCCTCGTCCCTCCTGCCCTGAGCTGTGAGCCTGGGCTGCTGTCGGGCATAGGGGCACCAGTTTAATAATACTGCGTAGGGCACCATAAATCCTAAGGACAGCCCTGCCTGTATTTGCTGCATCTGGCCTCATATGTAGGTCTCCCACTCCAAAATTGAGTTTAATAGAGTGGATCCATCTAATGTCTGACTCCCAAGATGGAATTAAAATGGGATTAGAACAAGAGTACAGTATGCCTGTGCATAGTTATAGTGAATCTTGAGTTTGTGTAGGTATTTGAGTTTCTTGAGGGTGATGTTGGAGTCTCTAAGTCTTTTTCTGATAGATGAAAACAACAAGGAGTCTGGTGGCACCTTAAAGATTAACAGATTTATTTGGGCATAAACTTTCGTGGGTAAAAACCTCACTTCTTCAGATGCATAGAATGAAAGTTACAGATGCAGGCATTATATACTGACACATGGAGAGAAGGGAGTTACTTCGCAAATGGAGAACCAGTGTTGGCAGGGCCAATTCAATCAGGGTGGATGTAGTCCACTCCCAATAATAGATGAGGAGGTGTCAATTCCAGGAGAGGAAAAGCTGCTTCTGTAATGAGCCAGCCACTCCCAATCCCTATTCAAACCCAGATTAATGGTGTTAAATTTGCAAATGAATAGATAGATGACTTCATTGTCCATATGGATGATGACTCCTTCAGACAGACTCAGGATGTCATGGCAGCTGTAACAACTATAGGAGAAACTCTGGTGTGCATCTCGGCATACTCTGTGTTTTGGTTTTTGGCTTGTTTTGTAAGGGAGGGCATTGGGGGTTGCAAGTAACACTCTTGTCAAGGAATGACCAGCCCAAACCCAAGGAGATGCAATATTAGTTTCCACCTCACTGTAAGCAATCCCTTTGTCATGGTATGGTCAGTGCAATGAGTGCCCTTAAAAAGTTCTTCCAATTGTAAAGATTCTACTGGATCCAGGCATATTCCCTATCTTTCCAATAAGATAATCCTGTTGGAACCAGTAGAGGCTTTCAGAGTGGTGGAACTTTTCAGGGGCACTCACTGCACTGACCATACCATGACAAGGGGATTAGTTGTCAGTGCAGTATTTTAATGGTCTACCATTTGGAGCTTAATGGAACCTGCTCAGTTTCAGAAGTCTCTGAGGGAAACTTCTGTTTCACCAATAAACTACTCCACTGAAGGCTTGGAAAACTGTAATTATCTTCTGACTATCATTAACTCTGAGGATATTTGAATACTTATCTACCCTCCCCTGCTGTGGAATTAGGTATGGAAATTAACAAGTTCAAGTTTTCTGTTTGTTTTGTTTTGTATTTTTTTTAATGTTATCATTCCTTGGTATACATAACTTAATTTTTAATGCTAAGTAGCATCATTAATCTAAAACTAATCAAGTTGGTGATGAATTATAGTCCAAATACCTTTTGAACGTCTATATTAAAAACAGCATGTTATTTATGAATATGAAACACCTATCCTTTCCATCTGGTAAAGCAGCCAATAAATCTGCTATATACAGCTTCCTACATCAGCTAGGGAACAAAGAAGAGGTCGGAGGAAGAAAGTAGAGAAAGAAGTCCGCTTTTGTTGTTATTGCTCAGTCTCCCAGGCAGCAGTCATCTCATAGGAAGTGACTCCACTCCATGCTTTGACAACGTAGAGTGGTGATCTTAGTTCCCTTCCCCTCACTCTTACAGTATTGTGAGGGTTGTCAAACAGGAATCTAAAAATGAATATGGAACTCAGCAGTGCATCAGACATTAGGTAAAAGATAAATTATGTATTATGACCACATAGGCAGTATTCAGGCACTGTGCAGAAGCAGTATGGAGTCTGAGTTGGCTGACAAAGTACAGATTGCTATCAATCAATTAACTGTTTTGCTCTTATTGCAATTAAACTCTGAAAACTTGACTACTGCATTCTGAACATTAGTTTCTTCAGTGCAACCTCCTCTCCAATGCAGATACCTTCTGCTAACTAAACAAGGAATTTCAATCTAAAGTTATTATAAAAGCCCATTAGACACAACAACCAGCCATGTACATTACATTACAAAACAACTCAACCCTTAGCTTTGCCCTGCATTTATAAGGGTGATGATTCTTCCTTAATAAAATAGGTCCAAAGTCTGTGTTATAGTTTTAAAAGGAAAGCAAAATTATGCAGAGGGAGAATATTGGAAGGCCAGATGGACTGTATCTGGAAATGTTTATCGCTTTTAATATTTTGAAACCAGATGTTGGTGCACAGACATTGCTGGTTGCAGCCATAGGAAGCTGCATTGGAGAGACACTCTAACCTTTGGTAAGAAATTACAATGTTTTGATCCAGTTAAGATCAACTATTAGTATATAACTGGCCAACCACTGCTGTAAGCCGTTAAAAAAATAGGAAACAGATGCTTGATAGAAAGAGAGCTATCAGCCAAAGCATTCCTGATCTTTTTATAAAATGTAAACTTAAATATTTTATGTGTCCTTTAATGAACTGCTATGGAACAACTTTAGTAGTCAAAACATTGCACAAGATTAGACACATGCAATTTGTCTTTTTTTTTTGTTTTTGTTTTTTGTTTTTTAATATAGTCACAAAATCTTTCAATTGTGCTCCTGGGAAAATGGACACAAAGATGACTCATGCCAGGTTATTAAAATTAGATCTCTTATGTAACAACACAAAACAGATACTTATTTAAGAATGATGGCATTTTGACTCAAAAAGTAGGGGCCTTTATCATTCAAAGGGGTTGTGTATGGGGGAAAACATCCCCGATGACTATAAAATGGCGCATTCACATCTTCATCTGTACATGTTAGCAAGTGTGTGCCAACAGATCATACTTGCAGGAAGGACAAATGCAACAATGTTCAGAGATAGTGGACAGAGAGCAGATTCTGCTATTGCCACCATTCTCTTGCTGTGTTCAAAGTTGTGGAGCTGCCTCTACTTCTTTTCTTTTTTTCCATCAGAAGAACTGAATTGCTTTGTCCTGTCCTTGTAAACTGAAGGACAGATCTTCAAGAAATGCAATAAATGCCAGGTCACAAGTTAGCAAAGCATCTGCCACCACCATCAAAACTGTGGCGGTGCATCACTTAAGTGGAGGGATGGATCTGAACCAAAATCTGAGAGCTGAATTATAGATGTGGATCCAAATTTTTTCAGAGTTCTGAGTGTTCAGATTTGATAGGGTTAAGATGTGAACTTCGATTGGAACCTTGATCTGGGTTTTGGGTTCAGGAAAAGCTGGCCTTTTGGATCTGCAAAACCCACAACTTTGGGTCCCCCTACTTTAAGGGACAGAAATGTAATGGAGAATCTCTCGGCTTTTTTTTTTTTTTTTTTTTTTTTTTTAAAGTAGGTTTCTTTCCATTTTCCATATGGAAATGGAAGAGTTTTTATAGTGGGGGTGCTGAGAGCCATTGAACAAAACCGTTAACCCTGTATATGATAGAAACCACTTCCAGCCAGGGGATGCTGCTGCACCCCTAGTTCCATCACCCATGCATGAAACCTAACTAATGCAAACCAATAACTAATGTTGGAAGTTTAACTGACTTTTCATATAGATCACAGATTATCCTCAGTTCTCTCACATCTATCTAGGCTGAGCTTTGGAGCCCAGTGGGAAAAACAGCAACTTTTTCAAAAATTCTTTAGCAGTTCACAGCTGTAGGGGCCCCAGGTTTGTGAGGAATGATGGTCTTGTGGGTAAGGCTTTAGAATGGGATTTGAGAATTGGGTTTCTGTTCCTAGTTCTGTCACAGACTTCTTGCATAATCACAGGCAACTCACTCTTTCCATACTTTCATTACCCACAGGGATAATACTTGCTGTATCCTGTTTTGTCTGTAAGCTCTTCAGGGCAAGGATTGTTATGTGTTTGTATGTCTGTAGTACAATAGGCCCTGATGTTGGCTGAATCCTTTACGTGCAAATATAAATTAATATTTTTTTATAGTCCAGACAACAATAAAAGTGGCAAAGCCAAAACTGCCTCCTTGCTCCCTGAGATCTGGGGTGCACTGTCATGCCATTTGAAGCAGATTGTAAAACAGTACCCTATCCTCAGTTAATGACAAGAACAACACAAGCCAGGGGTTGTGGATGCCAACAATGGAAAGACCACTACACGGTGGTTTACACGTGCTAATGAAGCACAGTCAAAATGCATCCTGTCTTAGGACATTCAGTAGCAAAGTAGCTTTGGAGAAGTGCTAGAAACTATCCCCTCCTAATCTGTTGAGGTTCTTACAATGCACACGCCACTGTGGTATCTGAGCACTTTTGCTTTGGGTAGAACAATCTTGGCCAGACAGATGGATAGACTGGGTAAGATAATATGTTCAGCTCTTCTGGCTATCTATTTTCTCTGAAATGTTTCCTGAGAAGGGTAAATCCCAGGAAAAAAGCTTCTACGGTTCTGTCTCGCATGCAGACCTAAGGGACTCAGAGCCCTTTTTCCCTTTGTGAATCACATACTGATCCACACTTTAAAAAATGCAGTTTCTCAAACACACCAGCAGTAGTTTGTTAAAATGTTGGACTCAACTACTGCACAACCAAAACACTCCAAGTTATCTCTCCATTCAGCATGACCTCCAATGTTTATCATATGAATTGAGCAGAACTGTGTTTTACCAGATTAGATATGATTTGCACAAGGGGACAAGAGGAGTGGAGATCTCTTGCGTGTATTTTAGCAACGAAATTGTTTAGTTTAGTCTTTTGTTCACAAACAAGCTTCTTCTTTTTTTCCCATTGTTTTTGGCCTCCATCCCACACTTCTGCTCATGCTAACCAGAGCTAGAGTACATCTGGCATTGTCCCTGCTCTTCTTCACGCAGCTGGAACAAGTTAGCTTGCATTGTTTCCTATGACTTCCCCTGCATATCAATTGCCATTACTTTGCCTCTGCTGCAGTGCTTTTCAATCTATGCTCTCCTTCTGTTCTCTACAAACTGCCAGGATTTTTCTCCTTTTCTTTATTTCCACTGCTAAGCATGTAGAAGGCCAAATTTTCAAAAGCAGATGCTGAAGAAAATCTACTATAGCACTCGCTCCAATACACTACAGATGATGGTAGTGCTACTGTGTTTGGGGCTATTATGGCAAATTATTGTCATTTTTATAAGAGGGTTAACGCTGTGACATACTGTTCTGTAAGTGTTTGTTCTCCAAATCTGATAACCTAGACCCCTGGGTCTAGCTGAGCCATGCTCAGTATTACCTTTGTGCTCCCACAATACTGGGAGCAGCTAGGAGAATTGGTTCAGTCCCTGATGTAAGATACAGCAACCTCAGTGCTGCTCTAACATATTTTGGGGATTGCTGGAAAGCAAGGTGCTCTGGCCACAACCCCTACACCACATCATACAGCTAGGCTTGCTCTACACCAGCCAGAGAGTACCCTAAACAAGGTGAAGCCTCGGCTGCCCTGCTGGGACAATCTTACGTTCCCCTTCTACCAGTCTGTGATGGCATTAGTCCTCTAGCTCGGGTGGTAGCACTTTCTAAGAACGTAAGAACGGCCATACTGCATCAGACCAATGGTCCATCTTGCCAGTATCCCATCTTCCAACAGTGGCCAATGCCAGGTGCTTCAGAGGGAATGAACAGAACAGGTAATCATCAAGTGAGCCATCCCCTGTCACCCATTTCCAGCTTCTGGCAAACAGAGGCTAGGGACACTTTTTCTATCGTGCTGATGGGCTTGTGTTCTAACCCTGCCCATAACTTACTTACTTCAGAGAAGTATCCCATTTATAAATGGGAAAAGTGGCTTTGTTTGAGGCCAGGACCTAGTTTGGGTAACACCCCACCATCAACCTCAGCCTGGACCAGTCCACACAAGAGATGCACTGTAGTGTCTAGGAAGTGGAAATAAGTGATGGTCACATAAACACCACCCTATACCGGAAACCTACTGACCGCTATACGTACCTACATGCCTCCAGCTTCCATCCAAGACACATCACACGATCCATTGTCTACAGCCAAGCCCTAAGATACAACCGAATTTGCTCCAACCCCTCAGACAGAGACAAACACCTACAAGATCTTTATCAAGCATTCGTAAAACTACAATACCCACCTGGGGAAGTGAGGAAAAAGATTGACAGAGCAAGACAGGTACCCAGAAATCACCTACTACAGGACAGGCCCAACAAGGACAATAACAGAACACCACTGGCCATCACATACAGCCCCCAGCTAAAACCTCTCCAGCGTATTATCTACGATCTACAACCTATCCTGGAAAATGATCCCTCACTCTCACAGACCTGGGGAGGCAGGCCGGTCCTCGCTTACAGACAACCCCCCAACCTAAAGCAAATAAACATCAACCCAGGAACCAATCCCTGTAGCAAACCTCGTTGCCTACTCTATCCCCATATCTACTCTGGCGACACCATCAGAGGACCCAACCACATCAGCCACACCATCAAGGGCTCATTCACTTGCACATCCACTAATGTTATATATGCCATCATGTGCCAGCAATGCCCCTCTGCCATGTACATTGGCCAAACCGGACAGTCCCTCTGCAAAAGAATAAATGGACACAAATCGGACATCAGGAATGGTAACATACATAAGCCAGTAAGTGAACACTTCAATCTCCCTGGTCATTCTATTACAGATTTAAAAGTCACTATCATTGAACAAAAAAACTTCAGAAACAGACTTCAAAGAGAAACAGCAGAACTAAAATTCATTTGCAAATTTAACACCATTAATCTGGGCTTGAATAGGGACTGGGAGTGGCTGGCTCATTACAGAAGCAGCTTTTCCTCTCCTGGAATTGACACCTCCTCATCTATTATTGGGAGTGGACTACATCCACTCTGATTGAATTGGCCCTGTCAACACTGGTTCTCCACTTGCGAAGTAACTCCCTGCTCTCCATGTGTCAGTATATAATGCCTGCATCTGTAACTTTCACTCTATGCATCTGAAGAAGTGAGGTTTTTACCCATGAAAGCTTATGCCCAAATAAATCTGTTAGTCTTTAAGGTGCCACCAGACTCCTTGTTGTTTTTGTAGATACAGACTAACACGGCTACCCCCGATACGTGATTTAAGTACAGATTTACCCAAGCCATTCATTTCTGGATGATTAGTGTTTATTTGTGAAGTGCCAACAATGTGTTCAGTGCTGTAGAAGGCTCAGAATGAAAACAGTCCCAACCCTAAAGAACTTGGACCTGAAGTTTCCCCCAAAGTCCGAGGGCTTAGATCAGGTGTTACAATTCAGGGTCATCTCTATTATGAAGTGGTGCTGAAAAAATCCAGATGTTAACAAATAATCACTGCATTTTCTTGTAAAAAACATTGGAAATGACTAATTTTTCTAACGAATATTTTGGAAATGACATCCATGCGGAGAAAGTATAAACTGCAATAAATTCTATAAAGGTTAAAGTTTGTAAAGGCTGAATAGAATGGAAAATTTTGGCCAAGTTTATTTTAAAACTTTAAGACAAGCCAGAGAGTTAGCGATGATGTGGTGTAATCTTAGGTATCCATTAATGGTTTCAGGCTACATTATCAATGTTAAGTGCTGTACAGACACAGGTTGAGGCATCAGGGAGAGAAGGCTATTTAAAGCAAATAAATTTTAAAGCAGTAAGAATTACAGAGACTAATGGAGGATTCTGAGTCTTTGCACTTTGAGGTCAGGCTTCCCGTTTAAAAACATACATTCTGTGGGATAGAAAAGCTAACCTACTGGCTGCTGCCCTCCCCCCCCAAAAAACATCACCCCAGAGGGAAGAGTGGAATATCACCCTCCCTGTAGGACCTGCTTTCCCATGTAAGGAGTAGTAGAGAGATTGCAGGGGTTCAAAGTCTTTCAAACCTTCCCGAGGGTTTGGTTGGGAATTATGTTTGATAGGAGTTTGGGACGAAGCTTCTGCTTGGTTTGTTATCCACTTTGTAACTTCACAAGCCATTGTCTAAATACTAATTATACTTCATAACATCCCCATGAGGTATGTAAGTATTCATATGCCCATTTTACAAGTGGAGGAAAACTGAGATATAGCCCAGTTAAGCACCTAGGGCCACATATATCAGTGGCAGAGAGCTGGACCCCAGAAGTACCTGGCTCTCAGTCCTATGTCCACT
Source organism: Terrapene triunguis (assembly GCF_002925995.2). Lineage (NCBI taxonomy): Eukaryota > Metazoa > Chordata > Testudines > Emydidae > Terrapene > Terrapene triunguis. The sequence goes on from NW_020664436.1 coordinate 51,874,152, forward strand.
CCACTCCATAGTACTGAACTACTAGCTTTACTCTTCCCTGAGGCCCGGAGGTGTTAAAAGTTATCCTGGCAAATCAGTTTGAGGCAGCATGAACTGCCCTTGCCCATGCTGTACCTGTTCTGTGGATAAACAAAAGACTTTAGAGCTCAGTCTCTAGCACATAATTCTGAGGCCATTACAAAAATAAGGCAAACCCTAAGTGCAATGATTAAGATGCAGAAATCTATAAGAGTAACCAATATTGACTTTAACCTGACTTAATCCAAGGGTCAGGTCCTAAATATCCCAGTCTCACAAACTCCACCCCCTGACATTATTGCTATTCCACTGATGGATAAAGCCATATGGCAACAGTGTGGGCCAATACAACAGTTCCAGGAGTTTTGGATCAGTCCATAGTTAGTTAAAGGATAGTTTTATGCTGTGTGTTTGGCTATCAGAAGCCCTTCATTTAAGATTTAAGTCTGTACTTTTTAATACCTATTGTGGGGGAAAGTGCACACCTGTTCAGTGTAATTTATTCTGTTCTTTATTCTGCATTGCTACTCTCAGACGGTCCCTAATAGGTCACCTCTTTTTTAAAAAAAAAAAAAACAAACAATTAACATGACTAATCTCTGTGGGGAAAACTGCCATTCCATTGCCAAGTAAATTGCAATTTTTCCTAGCGTTAATAATGGTGACACATCAGCCTCTTGTGAACTAGACCTACTGCATTGTTTAATGTGAGTAACAAAACGAGTGTGTTTTGGAATGTGTAAAATTATACATGTATACCATAAACCATTCAACTGCCTCACCAGTGCAAATGTTGGGACAGATTCTCAGCCTTTACTCAGACAAAACTCCCACTGACAGTTCAAATTTCTCCATAGTAGGGCAGTTGAAATGGGCAAGTAAAATAAATGAGGGTTTGGGGGTTTTCTTTGGTTAAGAAGCTGGTTTATGGTGAAGCTAAAGAGTGGAGTGCCCCCTAGTGCTTTTATGGGGTATTACTAGCATTGATAATATGGTTAAAACTAACACATTCTACCCGGCTTCCTCCAAACTTACATCTTGAACACGTTTTACTATAGGGTGAGAGACAATGAGCTTGCAGATAAAATGTTCTGGGATGTCTGTCTCATCACATCCACACACACAAAATAGATATAGATGTAGTACTCTACTACTGGGTGACACTGTTCAATCTCAAGTATCAGAGGGGTAGCCCTATTAGTCTGTAAAAAAACAACAGAGTGCTGTGTCACCTTATAGACTAACAGACGTATTGGAGCATAAGCTTTCGTGAGTGAATACCCACTTCGTTCGATCTGTGTATTCACATGCCTTGACTTTTTTTTGTCTCAAAACTGCATTGTACTTTTTCATGTAGTTTGGGGTGTTTGTGAATTTGTTTTCCTCTATGTATTACTATGATGTTGGAAAGGAAGGAAAGTTCTTTGGAATCCATTTAACTGGCCTCTTTAAATGCCTACTTATTTTGGATAAGTGATTGGGGAACAAATCAAATTCATTGCACGGACTCCAGCCTATTGCTAACTCACACTTCATTTTAGATAGCATGTGTGCTGTGAATTGGCCAACAACACCTGTTAACAAATATGGATTGCTGTTTGCCAGCGTAAACCTCCTATTGTGTGGCCTTTTATTCATTCCAAAATGCTCTAATACATTTTTTCCCTTAATCTCTGAGAGATTTGTACTAAGCTAATTTTTTTAATCAGCCCTGAAAGGGAGTATCTCCCAGCACAATGAGGTTTTTGAGAGCTGCTGATGCATCATTTGTGTCTTAATTCCCATGTCTCTATTTCCAGACGGGTGCACCCAAGATAAGAGGATGCTACAGTGCTACAAAAAGGGTGTGTAAGAATATGGAGCCACAAACATTTTTATATCTGTTTCTAATGTGTCATCACCATGGGATGTTGGCCCTAATGTGAATATTGAAGGAACCTTACAACTTTTTTTTGCCATGCCTGCAAATGATACGAAGCGCAAAACGGAAATGTGGCCAGGAGATGGCAGTATTTTACTACATATGTCTTTCACTTGCACATTTTTTTCCTATTGGAAATGAAATTGTAGGGCATATGAAAGTTTTAGCAAGAGTAAACATTAATTTCCATAAAATTAAAAACTACAACCATAGCTAACGTTCTCTAGTCTTCTTTTTTTTTCTATAAAAAAGCATGTTTGTATGATACACTTGATAAATTATTAGTGTTGTGCTAGTTGAAAACATTTGTGATTCTAATGTGTGAGTAATAGAATCTTCAGCCTTGGTTACCCCAATGGATAGCTTCTCCCCCCTGTTCAGGTCTAGACTGATCATCAGTCTTTGCTTGGCTACAGAGGGGAATAAAGTTCCCCTTATTCAAATTATGACTCCAGCTGTGGTGGCTACTCTCCCTATACTCCTTGCTGCAAGAAGCTGGGTGGGAAAGGGCTTGGCAGTGAGTAAAGGCATGGAACCAGGGTTTCTCTCTCTGACCAAAGTAGCTGTTCAGGTGCACAGGGGGACTAAATGGCTCCAGATGAGGGGGGTGAAATAGCTTACTTCTCAGAACCACAGATGAGAGAGACTGTATCTCATGGTATCAGGCTTTTAAAGTGGGATTTGAAAGTTGTTCAACATTGGCTCAACTTATTGACCTCCAATGTTGCAGAATTGGACCAATGCTGAATGCCTTTGAAAATCCCACCTTTAGTGTCTTTAGTGTGGGGCCCCTTGATGATCAAGATACAAAAGGAGCGCTTAAAGACGATAAAGTCATTGCGGAGAAACTAAATGGATTCTTTGCTTCAGTCTTCACGGCTGAGGATGTTAGGGAGATTCCCAAACCTGAGCTGGCTTTTGTAGGTGACAAATCTAAGGAACTGTCACAGATTGAAGTGTCACTAGAGGAGGTTTTGGAATTAATTGATAAACTTAACATTAACAAATCACCGGGACCAGATGGCATTCACCCAAGAGTTCTGAAAGAACTCAAATGTGAAGTTGCGGAACTATTAACTAAGGTTTGTAACCTGTCCTTTAAATCGGCTTCTGTACCCAATGACTGGAAGTTAGCTAATTTAACGCCAATATTTAAAAAGGGCTCTAGAGGTGATCCCGGCAATTACAGACCGGTAAGTCTAACGTTGCTACCGGGAAAATTAGTCGAAACAATAGTTAAGAATAAAATTGTCAGACACATAGAAAAACATAAACTGTTGAGCAATAGTCAGCATGGTTTCTGTAAAGGGAAATCGTGTCTTACTAATCTATTAGAGTTCTTTGAAGGGGTCAACAAACATGTGGACAAGGAGGGGGATCCAGTGGACATAGTGTACTTAGATTTCCAGAAAGCCTTTGACAAGGTCCCTCACCAAAGGCTCTTACGTAAATTAAGTTGTCAAGGGAAGGTCCTTTCATGGACTGAGAACTGGTTAAAAGACCGGGAACAAAGGGTAGGAATTAATGGTAAATTCTCAGAATGGAGAGGGGTAACTAGTGGTGTTCCCCAAGGGTCAGTCCTCGGACCAATCCTATTCAACTTATTTATAAATGATCTGGAGAAAGGGGTAAACAGTGAGGTGGCAAAGTTTGCAGATGATACTAAACTGCTCAAGATAGTTAAGACCAAAGCAGACTGTGATGAACTTCAAAAACATCTCACAAAACTAAGTGATTGGGCAACAAAATGGCAAATGAAATTTAATGTGGATAAATGTAAAGTAATGCACATTGGAAAAAATAATCCCAACTATACATACAATATGATGGGGGCTAATTTAGCTACAACAAGTCAGGAAAAAGATCTTGGAGTCATCGTGGATAGTTCTCTGAAGATGTCTGCGAAGTGTGCAGAGGCGGTCAAAAAAGCAAACAGGATGTTAGGAATCATTAAAAAGGGGATAGAGAATATATTATTGCCCTTATATAAATCGATGGTACGCTCACATCTCGAATACTGTGTAAAGATGTGGTCGTCTCATCTAAAAAAAGATATACTGGCATTAGAAAAGGTTCAGAAAAGGGCAACTAAAATGATTAGGGGTTTGGAATGGGTCCCATATGAGGAGAGATTAAAGAGGCTAGGACTCTTCAGCTTGGAAAAGAGGAGACTAAGGGGGGATATGATAGAGGTATATAAAATCATGAGTGATGTGGAGAAAGTGGATAAGGAAAAGTTATTTACTTATTCCCATAATACAAGAACTAGGGGTCACCAAATGAAATTAATAGCTAGCAGGTTTAAAACAAATACAAGGAAGTTCTTCTTCACGCAGCGCACAGTCAACTTGTGGAACTCCTTACCTGAGGCGGTTGTGAAGGCTAGGACTATAACAGAGTTTAAAAGAGAACTGGATAAATTCATGGTGGTTAAGTCCATTAATGGCTATTCGCCAAGATGGGTAAGGAATGGTGTCCCTAGCCTCTGTTTGTCAGAGGGTGGAGATGGATGGCAGGAGAGAGATCACTTGATCATTGCCTGTTGGTCCACTCCCTCTGGGGCACGTGGCATTGGCCACTGTCGGTAGACAGGATACTGGGCTAGATGGACCTTTGGTCTGACCCGGTACGGCCGTTCTTATGTTCTTATGACATTTTATTCCCCCAGGCTGGTAAGTCATCTAAAGATTGTGACTGCTGTTCATGGCACAGCCAGGGTGGGACGCTGACTCCAGCTCAAACCAGTGGGTCATGTGAACAGGCAAGACCTTTAGTTTTCTTGCAGCAGAGGGAGTATTGCAGGTACCATGACCTACAACTAGGTATTGAGCTGCAAAGTTCAAATCTGGTTCCACATTTTCCCATAGTTTGGGCATGTTTAGACCCAGGCGTTTAGCAGGGGCACATCCCTTTATATGACTTTGTCATAGAGGGGTACTTCTGTGTTTGGGGTTTGTGAAGTATTGCAAATATGGCCAGGTTTTGGCTTACAGGTATTTTCACTTTGCGGGATGGATCCATAAATTCAATAATGATGGGTTCTTCAGTCCCCCACAGCGAAGGAGACAGAGTCAATGTTTTTTGAGATAACAGGCTACAGTGATTCTGATCACACCACACTGCCCCAGATAGTCCTAGTTTTCAGGTCTCGTGAAGATAGCTGTGGCCTCTGTAAACTCTACTCTCAATCTACTATCTCAGGGCTGTCTGTTCTACCGTGACCCAGCATCTCTGAAGCTGACTGCCTGGTAAATGAGCTGTCAGATTTAAAAAAATAGGATTTTCCAGTGAGATGTTCTGTATCCCACTGCAGTCCAGAAAGCTTCCCACCATTTCTCAGTATACAGTACTATGAAGAAGATATATTCCTGGTGCACATCAAAAGGATACAGAGCAGGATCACCACTGGTCAACTTGCTCCTAGAATTTCTGCAAGCTGGACTGTCTCTGGGGCTACAATACAAGTCAGTCAAAACTCAACTGTCATTTATATCCTCAGTTCTGGCAGCCAAGGGTCAACCTCCCTGTCCAATTGCCCACATGTTAAAATTCCTCCAAGGTACCCGCCCAATCAGGCTTCTTCCTATTCATGGGGTAGCTCCATGGGATTGTTTCCTAATATTAAATATGCTCCTGGCTCCACTTTTCGAACTCCTGTCTGAAGTGTCACTAATATTTCCTAACAATTAAAGTCACTTTTCTAGTGGTCATAAAACCAGCTCAAAGGAGATCAGAATGGGGCACCCTCTCTATCCTCCCTCAAAATTTGTGTGTTTTTCCCTCCACAATGACAGGGTGGTGTTTTGGACAGACCCTTCATGCATCCCCAAGTTTCTGTGTAGGGGGATGAGTCCATAAATTCATCCCACCTGTACTTTTTCATCTCCTCTTACTGGGAGTTGTGTTTTCAATTGTATTTATCCCCCCACCTTCTTTTAGGGAGACCTGGTAGATAACTGTGTTCTTACATTTAACTGCTGACTGGGTTATCCCAGTTTATATGTCTTTGTCAGTGTGACAATCAAAGTCCAGACACCCCAAAGGGAGAACAGAAGGTTTAAGCTCTTCCCCCCCCACCCCAAAAAAAAACAGTTAAACCAACTGATGGCATATTATATTATTTTATCATAAGGTTATATAAAGATCTTTTATGAAAGCTTGTAATACACTGAACTTAATAATCCATTATGATACACGCATACACAGGCTGTGGAGAGGAAGGTGTTTCACGGCCTGGTTGTGAGGTGATGCTGAAGTTGCATCACAGTTACAATGACAATTTTCTGTATATATACACAATCAGGCAGGGAAGGGCTACCTCCCCAATAAGACAAGACTGGCTTCAAGCACCCAGCCATTGTCTAGGCTAGGCAAGGGAAAAAAACAATGAGGAATCATCAAAGCAAATAGGAACAGTTTGAAACTGAAAAGAAAACCCTAGTGTTAAGAAACATAGGCCTCCTCTATACTACAGGGGAAAATAGATCTAAGTTACGCAATTTGAGTTACATGAATAGCGTAACTCAAATCGACGTAGCTTAGATCTACTTGCTGCGGGGTCCACACTACGCTATGTCAATGGGAGATGATCTCCCGTGGACTCCCCCTACTCTTCTCGATCCGGTGGAGTACAGGAGTCGATGGGAGAGCGATCTCCAGTTGATTTAGTGGGTCTTCACTAGACCCGCTAAATCGACCGCCGATGCATCAATCGCCACTCGTGGATCCCCCGGTAAGTGTAGACAAGCCCTAAGAAGGGAGGGAGTTTTCCCCACTTTGAATATCTGGGACGGAAGGAAAAAAACTGCAAATCTTATTAAAATGGAAGGGGTTTGAACTGAAGACCATCCAGTCCCTGGGGAACAGTCTCAAGGCAGGATGCAGTCTGTGAATGCTGGATTCCCTCCTATAGCCAGGGGGTACACTGATAAACTGTTTTAAAGCAATGGGTAATTCTTATTAGAAAAAGGATTTTATCTAATATGAAAGTATAAAGCCTGAGGTTGTCTGTTTTCTGTATAACTTGTATGTGTTTGCTTTCCATTACTGATTTATCTTTGAATCTGTGACTTTTTTTTTCTATTACATAGACTTCTGGTTTATTTTTATCCCTAGTAGTTGTCTGGTGTGTAAAGTGTGTGCGCCAAAGTGAGCTGGTGTATGAGGGAAGGGTTTCACACCTTTGGGGAACAGTCTAAATGTTTGGTAATTACATCCTCCCCGAGTTTTTATTTGAGTACTGGAAGTGGTGTTGGAGTAACGAGGCTGGTGAGATCTTATGCTTGTGGGAAGACTATAGATGTCAGGGAATTGAACCAAAAAAGGCCCCCAAAGTTACATGCCAGGTGGTGACAGAACCCCTTACTGGTCTGGGTGGACCCCAAAACATCACTTTCAAGTTGAACACTTCTATTTCCTAGTTGTTGGGCAGATTTGAGCTATTGCTAATGTTTTTGAAAGACTTGCTTTCAAAGCTGATAACTGTCATGTGTGAATGAAACTCTCTGGAGGAGCTTTTCAGTGAGAGGAGTAATATGGATAGTCAGCCCAGCCTGTCAAAAACATCTCTCTGCCTCCGCCGCCTACCGTGTAGGTGACTGAAAAATCCATTACTGCTGAATGTATGGACCCATTCCCCTACCCAGAATGAAAGGTTCTCTCACTTAACCAGAAGTTTTCTCACTTCTAGCTGGCAAAAATTCCATATGTGATAGGCAGGGCATTAGTTGTTGCAAACTCTGATACCCATATGCTTCATCTTTGGGAGAAACAGATGATGTGATCCTGATGAGAAAACAGCAGTCAAAAAGGGCAAAATGGCCTCTCTTGTAGCTCAGGGCTCTGTCATTCATGGCTCTGTAAAGAGCATCGAGCATCTTGAATTTCACCTGGAAGTGGATCAATAGCCAGTGCACGTTGTGGATCAAAGGTGTTTAAAAAAAAAAAAAAAATCTAAGAATTTGTTGAAATTTTGTCCTTTTTTTTTTTTTTTTAATTCTTGGTGGAAATTTTTCATTTTGGTCATTTTCCCAGTTTTTCAATGGAAAGCTGGAAAATATAAACAGATATCAAAAACTGAAATTTGACTAGAAATAAATATATTTTATTGAAATTTGTTACTGAAAAGTGATTTTCCTCCACCCCCCTTAAGTCATTTAAAAAACAGAACTATTTTTTGGTTTTTATTTAAAAAGAAAGTTCACAGGAAAATTTAAAAAAAAAAAAAATCCCAGAAATGTTCTAAATTTCCCATGAAAAATAATTGGCATTTTCTGACCACTTCTAGTAACAGGTTCTTGTCTTAGTTTGCCCCACCCAGAAGATGGATAGTACTGGCTAATGCAGAATGAGATTTCCAAGTAGCCCTCAAAGTTAGACTGGGGTAGTCAGTTTGGCAGTAATATAATCCAGAGTTTCTTATTGTCATGGTGAAATCCCTTTTGGAGATTGTCACAGGGTTTGGGGTGCAATCCAGACCTGTGAGGGGTTGTCACCATTTGCCCTGCAATCCTGCATGCCTTACAATGCTTTGCTTCTGTAGCCCCCAGCCTGGGACACTCACAACCAGTCTACAAGCATATAGGTCTCACACCCTGAAGTGCCTGCATTCTAGACAGCACTGGTATAGCAGCTCTGACCTCAGACAGCCCCACTCTGGCTTCCACCAGCCTTCACTACAACCAGCAAGGTGACCCCACCGCACTCCTAGTCCTGAATTTCCCCAAAGCCCTGTGGTCTGCCATGTCCCCTCCTGGACAGTTCAGAGAAATATGGTTCATTTGTTCCTCTAAAGACACAAAAGCACATCACAGCTTATTAACTTCACCGGGGTAAATTCAATCTTCTCTTTAAACACAGCACTGAGTTGGTTTATAGTAAATATAAAAAAAATTTATTAATAGGACATAGGGTAAGTGATGCCAGGGAAAAGGGATAAAGTTACAAAGGGTTACCGATAAAACAAAAGTGAAAACACTCATCTAAAAGTATAAAGCTTAATCTAGCAAGGTACAGGCTTCGTTCAAGATGGCTTCTCACCTATATTTAGTTTCCAAAGACTGCATTTGGGAGAAATGATGTGTTTGCTCTGGATAATTCCAGCGGTGCATTCAGGAAGGGGCAACTAGATTTTGAGTGAATTAAATTAACCAAGCATGTGTTCTCCCCAGGCACATGGAAAGTTCATACCATGAAAGCAGGTTACCTCCAGCTAATGCAAAATGAGGTCTCATTATATAAGTGGAATGTGATTGGTCTGAGAGAGAGTCCATGTGGACTGGGAATAGAATGACTACTGTAGAAGGAAACACACTGATCTGGAGTTGTGACAACTGAATAAGACAGCATGGGGTTGCACCACTGATCAGGAAGCAGATTAGCCCCTACATGATAGCCTAAAAAACTGTCAGCAGCAGGTTGATGACCCTCAGATTGGTAGCCCATTCCTATCAGGTAACTGTTTTCCAGTGCTATGCCCCTACTAGTGACTGTGATGATGAAGAGGTTGAGAAATTCTTTAGAGACACTGAGAAACTAGCAATTGTTCACTGTACAGACATCTTATTTGTACAAGGTGACTGGGACACGCGCATTGGTCCTGAGAGTTACCCAGAATGGTGCAGCTGTGTTGGGAAGTTTGGGTATGGAGAGGCAAATGGCAGAGGACTGCAACTCTTGCAGGTTGTGACTGAAAATGACTTGGGGCTTGTCTACACAAACAATTAGTTTGCTGCAAGCTGGAGTGTGATGCTACCCTGCACTAGTCTGCCGTGGAGTAACTGTCCATGAGGACTCTGCTGATATGTATTAACAGTTCATTGAGTTTTGATTAGTCCCATTTCAAAGAGGACTAGTCAAAGTGCATTGATGAACTGTTAATGCACATCAGCAGAGTGCAGGGTAGATTCACACCCCAGCTTGGCATGAACTAAATGTTCATGTAGACAAGCCTTTAGTATTAACAAATACCTTGTTCAAGCACAGACTGTCAAGGTGATGGACTTGGACATCACTGGACTTGTGGACTCAGAACTAGATTGACTTCATCATGATCTCAAAGGTGGCATTCTGGCAGGATGAGGAGGCCAACAAGAGATTCGATGACAACTTAGTAGTAGCCAACATAAAGCTTAAACTGCGAATCAAGAAATGACCAGCAAGTACCTTCAGAGTTTGTTATAATGACAAACTGAAAGTCTGTGAAACACAAATGGAATTCAAGAAGACTGTCGAACAAAAGCTGCAAGTTGCTGACCTCTTCATTAGTAGCATAGATCAGATAGCGTACAACATCTCCTGCTACATTACAGAGACCACAGACGAACTCCTAGGAAACAGATTCTAAACAAGAAACCTTTGATCGTAGAGCAGATTATCAAGTTGTGCTCTTAGCTTTCTTTGCTGATCACACAAAGGAACACTGATGAAACTGCCAGAAAGCAATAGACCAGTATTCCAATATGACACAAGAAATAGGTGATCTGATTAAAGTGGCAAAAGTAGATTGGCTTGAAGAATAATGCATCAGCAAATGCCGACAGGAAGTTCTACCACACCATTAAGACTCTTTTTCAAAAAGTTTCTTTGGCAGGAGAAACACCATTTCACCCAACACTTGGGGTAGGTATTGCCAAGAGCTGTATAATGTTAGTGAAACAAATTCTAAGTTGGAAGTGAAAAAGGGAGAGGAGATCTATGAAAGAAGCTCAACTTATCTCAATGAACCTCCTCCTATGATTGAAGTTGAGATGCGGAGTGGACACTAAAATGCAGTAAAGCCCCTAGAGTCGATAACATGCAAGCAGAGGCACTCATCTGGGCGTATCATAAGCCTGTCAATGTGATTTGAGTGTCTGGAAGATGGCCCAAGACTTGGATACAGTCCAATGGCAACCCATGGGAGGGGGCCCGAAGGGTCACATGACCCTCCCCAAAATGCTGGGGGGCAAGGCCGGCAGCTGGGGAGATGAAGGGGCAGGGCCAGAGCTGGAAGGGAAGAGGCGGGGCCAGAGCCTCTCCTCTTCCGGCCACACTGACTGGTGTGTCCCTCCCACTAGTCGCCTCAATGGTTCCCATTCATAAAAATGGGGACATGGCTGTTTGTGGAAATTAGTGCACAATTGCATTATTGAAACACATTAGCAAATTACTGTTCCACATTATCCTGAAAAGAATTGCACCCAAGATAGAGATCTATCTGTCTGAAGAACAAGCTGTATTTAGTCCCAAAAAAGGTACAGTGGAGCAAATATTCAAACTGCATGTGCTATGTGGAAAAAGTGCTGGAGAATGATTGAAAGGTGGTTCCTGGTGGTTTTTTAGTGGATTTTGCTAAGGCGTTTGAAAGCATATGGCAGAAACCTCTTTGGGAAATCCTATGGCTGACCAGAGTTGGTGAAAATGTAGTAACACTGATTCAAAAACTATGGGTGTGTGATGGCTTAGGTGTTTGAGGCATGAGCAAAATAGTTGGTTTGACTTCAGGATAGGTGTCAGACAGGGCTATTTGGTATCCCCAACTGTTCTCTTGAAGAAATCTTAAGGAGACACTGGTGGAAACTTACAAGAGGGTCTGCCTGTCAGTGGATGAAAAATTAGTCATCGGTGCTTCATCAATGATAACCTGATTGGATTGTACCAAAAAAGGTGCAAAAATTGCTAGAAAGAGAAGCAGTGTAAGCAGAGAAGTTAGATTGGAAGATATCTGACACACAGACAATGGTGACAATGAAGTGTGTTGAAATATTTCTTTCCAATCTGAGGCGGCACTGGAGTGCATTGAGCATTTCAAATACCTGGTTGTATGACTACAAAGGATTCTAAACATCACATAGAGATCTGACACAACACTGGACTCATGACTGCCACTCTAGCGACACTCAGCCACATTTGGAGAAGCAAAGGGGTTACCATGAAGTGTAAAATGAAATTGCTGCAGTCTCTTGTCTTTAGCATCTTGCGATGTGCATGTGAAACATGGACTTTAAGGAAACAGGACATTGAGGCTTCCTGCCTTTGAACAGAAATGCTATAGATAATTGTTGTACTTCTCACATGACTTAGGAGGAGGTAATTGCCCAAATTTACAGCATGACCAAAGTGATACCTGATATCGAGATCAGATGAAGAAAACCTGAGTTCGTGGGACATGTGGGTAGAATGAGTGGAGAAAGATTGTTGAAGCAAGGCTTTCAGGGACTGGTCCCGGGGGCAGGAAGCACCCACCGTGAGTGTAGTTCAATGATGTGTCTGGGTGAGGTGTGGTATGGCATGCCTCTAAAGGCTCTGTGACAACTGCAAAACTCGGAGGAAGATTGCTGGCCAATGACTCTTGTGTGTTGTGTTTTACTGTGTATTGTAATGTGACTCTGTGGTGCTTTGCATCATGAGAGGATGTATGTGTGTTTGGTCACACCATCTCAGAGGATATAGTACAAATGGATAATGTGAAGGACAATGGAAATGATTAGAAAGGCAGAGAATCTTCTATGTGAGCAGAACCTAAAAAGTTTAGGGGGCAGATCCTCAACTGGGGTAAATTGTCAGAGCTATTGAAATCAATGGAGCTATGACCAATCACAGCAGCTGATGATCTGTCCCTGGGACTGTTTAGTTCACAGTTGACCAAGAGGGGCCTGATAGAGGTAGATAAAATGAATGATAAAAAGGTCAATTAAGCGCTCCTATTTAGCCTGTCCTTTCCCATAATATTGTGCAAAAGCAAGTGGACACCAAAGGAAATTAAAAGAGAACAAATTTATAACTGATAAAAAGGAATACATTTGCAGCCAATGAGTAATTAACCTTTGGCTCTAAGAGCCACATGATATTATTCAGGCAAAGAGCTCAGTAGGATTTGAAAAAGGATTATGTTTTATATGTATAATAAAAATATCATCAGTTACACTGGCTCAGATAGTAATTTATAGGGGTTGGCAACCTTATGCTTCAGGACATATGCCAACCACTGACTGCCTCAGGATAGGAAGAAAATTTTCCCATAGATGTGGCATTGCATAGTTTTTATGGAGATTCTTCACTTTCATCTAAAGCAGTTGGTGCTGGCCATAATCAGAGACAGGGTACTGAACTGGATTGACAATTTATCTGATCTGGTATGGCAATTTCTGTGTTCTTATAAAACATATGGTACCCATTTCCACTAAAAGCAATAGCTTTTGGAGGAAAGAAAAGAAATGTGCTAACAGCCATGCATTCAATAGTTACAGACAGACAAAATCCATGGATGACAGAGCAATAACATATGAGATTATGAACATTAACCAGTGAGTAAAATCCCCAAGAGAACCCTGTAAATGATTAGATGTTAGCACAAAATCCTGCGTTTAAGAGTATGTACCACACTGAGTGGAGGATCTCCAAGCCTTCCTGGCAGTACAGGGGAGGGAAGCCATGGTTACGAATTCTGTATAATACCCTACTGTTGCTCCAGGAGGAAGTAGCATAAAGTTCTTCTGGCACCTGCTGCTATGTAGGCGGGCTGGGGCCTCCAGCCCATGCAAGATGTTCTATGGCTCCTTTGGACCATAGAACATCTGTAGACATGTTAGCTGGGATCACAACAGTCCATATCCTTGTATCTGTGTAAGCCCTCAGAAGTGAAGGAGCTCTTGTGTCCTTTTTCCCTACCTGGCGCTCCTACATGAGAGAGGCCAGGATTTCATCTTTAGTAGATCAAATTCTGTCCTCTGTTACATTCATGTAAGCCCACTGACTGCAGCGTGTTTACACGGGTCTAACTAAGGCATTATTTGTATATAGGAATATAACATGCTCATCATGAACATGGTTTTTGGCTTTGGTAAATTTTGTGTTTTCCTATCTGCCCTATTAGTTAGTAAATATTTCTCTGCACAAAGGCCAACAAAGACTTTTTATTGTAATCAAATATAAAATACCAGACTCTTTTGTTCTAATGGTGAATGGCTAAAAACAGAGGAACCCCAAATTAGTTGTTAATTTTGAACCAAGGTAACTTGACTGTATCAGAGCTGACAGTGCAACCTAGTTCTCAGGACTCCTAGCTCTGAGCTTTAACCACAAGACTATCCTTTTTCCCCTGAAGTGTCTGACTTTGTCCCTCCTCAGAAATTGGATATCTGCCTAGATGGACAATTGATATAGCAGTTCCTGGGTTTTTAAGAATAATAACAAAAAGAGTATTTTGGAGAGAAAAAGGAAATATGAATAGTCCATATTCCACCTGAAGAGACAGTTTGAATTACTATAAGAAAACACATTGTAATTAAACGGGCAACAGATTAGATCAGCAGGTCTCATTGATGACCCTCTGCACCCTTGCTGATGGGTCTGTAGAGAGCAGGTTGGTCACACAATTCTAGCTCTCATCTTTGTTTCAAGCTGCTTGATTGCATTAAGAGAAGCTAAAAATACACTAAATGCTTCCCCAACGTTACTTTTCCAAGTAAGCAACTGCTGTTACATAACACCAGGATATTGTGGGATTAGAAATGGAATGGGATACAGTCTGTGCTCACAGAAGGGAGGCGAGCTGGTCAATGAGAGAATCCGTGTTAAGGTGTAGTTCACTCATGGGGGGGGGGGGGAGAATGAGAATACCTGGATTAGATGCAAAAATCAGGAAAGAATTATATAAACCATCATCAGTTTCCATAGTCTGTACGTTCCATTACTCAGTTTGCCATTATTGACAGAGCAAATGTCAACATGTTGATTTTATTTCTCACACTCAGTTCTAACAATTCCTGGTGGTGAAAGAAGTAGTAATGATCTAGCCAGGCATATTCTATTCTTTGTCATCCTAAAATCAACAGTGGGAATACCTCTGAAGAAATGTGCTCCAGTAGTCAAAAGCCTCATTGAAATTGAATTTGCTACCATGGAACTTTAGACAGGGACAAACTGAGCAGCAAAAAGTTTTCAGCTCAAGTGCTTTGAGAATATGGAAAATATTTACCGTTACAAACCATTCTTTGTGATAAAACAGCCTAACAGAGACTATTGCTGAAGTTTTCTGTGGCCTTACCCTATATTCAGATTATTTGATCTGTAGCTTCGTTGCATCACCATATAGCAGTTTTGGTACTGCATTTGTCAGTCTGAGCATCGAGTGTTCAGTAGTTTGGCATCTCTGTACCTAAGTGCCACTAGCTGAGAGATCTGCGGGCTTAAGAATACATGCAGGACTCATGACTCAGTACAAATGTGGAATGCTGAAGAGGGATGAACGTAGTCCTGGTGACTGGCTGCCTGGTGAAGATGATGTCACATAAAACTGTGGGTTGAAGTATCCTGTTGGTTTAGTGTGTGAGGAGGAAGGAGGGAGCGCTATCAGGAGGCTGTTTTGTATCAAAAAATAAGGTTCCATCAAAATGAGTTGACTCACCATATACAAGTTAGGATTATAGAATCATAGAAGATTAGGGTTGGAAGAGACCTCAGGAGGTCATCTAGTCCATCCCCCCCTGCTCAAAGCAGGACCAACCCCAACTAAATCATCCCAGCCAGGGTGTTGTCAAGCCGGGCCTTAAAAACCTCTAAGGATGAAGATTCCACCACCTCCCTAGGTAACCCATTCCAGTGCTTCACCACCCTCCTAGTAAAATAGTTTCTCCTAATATCCAATTTAGACCTCCCCCACTGTAACTTGAGACCATTGCTCCTTGTTCTGTCATCTTCCACCACTGAGAACAGCCTAGCTCCATCCTCTTTGCAACCTTCGGGTAGTTGAAGGCTGCTATCAAATCTCCCCTCACTCTTCTCTTCTGCAGACTAAACAAGCCCAGTTCCCTCAGCCTCTCCTTGTAAATCATGTACTCCAGTCTCCTAATCATTTTCGTTGCCCTCTGCAGAACTCTCTCCAATTTTTCCACATCCTTTCTGTAGTGGGGGCCCAAAACTGGACGCAATACTCCAGATGTGGCCTCACCAGTGCCAAATAGAGGGGAATAATCACTTTCCTCGATCTGCTGACAATGCTCCTACTAATGCAGCACAATATGCTGTTAGCCTTCTTGGCAACAAGGGCACACTGTTGACTCTCATCCAGCTTCTTGTCCACTGTAATCCCCAGGTCCTTTTCTGCAGAACTGTGTATAGCCAGTTGGTCTCCAGCCTGTAGCGGTGCATGGGATTCTTCCATCCTAAG
This sequence comes from Terrapene triunguis, assembly GCF_002925995.2. Taxonomy (NCBI): domain Eukaryota; kingdom Metazoa; phylum Chordata; order Testudines; family Emydidae; genus Terrapene; species Terrapene triunguis. The sequence goes on from NW_020664436.1 coordinate 51,890,240, forward strand.
TACAGGACTCTGCTCTTGTCCTTGTTGAACCTCATCACATTTCTTTTGGCCCAATTCTCCAATTTGTCTAGGTCACTCTGGACCCTATCCCTACCCTCCAGCATATCTACCTCTTCCCCCCCATCTTAGTATCATCTGCAAACTTGCTGAGGGTGCAACCCATCCCATCATCCAGATCATTAATAAAGATGTTGAACAAAATCTGCCCCAGGACAGATCCCTAGGGCACTCCACTTCATACTGGCTGCCAACTAGACATGGAGCCGTTGATCACTACCCATTGAGCCTGTCAATCTAGTCAGCTTTCTATTCACCTTATAGTCCATTCATCCAATCCATACTTTAATTTGCTGGAAAGAATACTGTGGGAGACTGTATCAAAAACTATGCTTAAGTCAAGATATATCATGTCCACTGCTTTCTCCATTCCACAGAGCCAGTTATCTCATCATAGAAGGCAATCAGGTTGGTCAGGCATGACTTGCTCTTGGTGAATCCATGTTGACTATTCCTGATCACCTTCCTCTCCTCTAAGTGCTTCAAAATGGATTCCTTGAGGACCTGCTCCATGATTTTTCCAGGGACTGAGGTGAGGCTGACTGGTCTATAGGTCCCTGGATTCTCCTTCTTTCCCTTTTTAAAGATGGGCACTATATTTGCCTTTTTCCAATCATCTGGGACCTCCCCTGATCACCACGCATTTTCAAAGATAATGGCCAATGGCTCTGCAATCACATCAGCCAACTGCCTCAGCACCCTCGAATGCATTAAATCCAGCCCTGTGGACTTGTGCACGTCCAGCTTTTCTAAATAGTCCTTAACCTGTTCTTTCACCACTGAGGGCTGCTCAATTTCTCCCCATACTGTGCTGCCCAGTGCAGCAGTCTGGGAGCTGACATTGTCTGTGAAGACCGAGGTGCAAAAAAAAAGCATTGAGTACTTCAGCTTTTTCCACATCATCTGTCACTAGGTTGCCTCCCCCAGTCAGTAAGGGTCCAACACTTTTTCCCTGACCACCTTCTTGTTGCTAACATACCCACAGAAACCCTTCTTGTTACCCTTCACATCCCTTGCTAGCTGCAACTCCAATTGTGCTTTGACCATCCTGATTACATCCCTGCATGCTCGATAAATATTTTTATACTCCTCCCTAGTCATCTGTCCAAGTTTCCACTTTTTGTAAGCTTCCTATTTGTGCCACTAATACCAGCAGTTACCCTATGCTAAGAGCCCAATTTTTGTTTGTGAGCTGTAGCCCCTGTCTTGGGGCAGGAGACCAGTTTTATAAGCCTCCTTTTTGGCTTCAGCCAGTCCCCTCTACTTTTCTATTCGTTTTTCGCATAGATTTTTGTTTCCGTTTTCTGTTTACGCATTAAAAAAATAATTCTTCCCTCCTTAGCTTGCTTTGGCTATCAGAAGGCAAGGGGATAGTACCACTACATGAACATAAGGAGGCAGCCCAGAAGAAGAAGGTATAGAAAAACAAGCAAGTTAGTACTGGTGGTTTCCTGTTCCTCTCTATGGGAAGATGCAGTACTGTATCACTGCCACATGCGGTGCTATGTGAGGCTGTAAAAATGCTGTTGTACTCAGCTCATTCACACAGGGGAAAAATGGCGTCTCCCAGCCCAAAGTGGACATTGCTGGCCTTTTCTTTGCCTATGGCTCTAGAACTTTGGAGATGATGCCACCTTTAGAGGAACAATTGCTTAATACAAGAATATTAGTTATTTTAATTCAGTGAGTAGGAGCATTGGGAGAACAAGTCTGTAGTTGGTTTCTCTATCCCTGTGTCTTCCTTAGGTCTCCAAATTAGACTTCTTTTAGGAATAGGTTTCCTTCTGAGTTAACCTCTTCAGTATGCCTCTCTCAAGCCTGTAATATTATTGGGAGCCACCTGGTGGTGCAAATAGACAGCCTTACAAGTTCTGTTTAACTAAGTGTATAGATAATTAGGTTTTGGAAAAACACTTATTGTTAATTGTGGTGCAATTCTTTTAAGCTATTAGTAAAAATGGTTACCCATCTAAGCTTCCATCTGACTAAAACTAATTTTTTGTTTGCAGAGCTGCTATCTACATCAGCAAACAAAAAAAATTACATGGGGTGAGAGCCTTTTTATTTCTTCAGGGGCAGTTTGCTCTGTTACATCAGGTAACCTGATTTTTGAAGCTCTCACTAGGTGCCTCTCCATGATTGATAGACATCCCCTTGCAGAGGATTCTCTGATTACATTAATGTTTTATGTAGTAAAACCAAAGGTGGAAGACTGGAGTTTGAAGGATGTTAAAAATTGCTATGTTTCCAGCCCACCTAACATTTTTGAATGTCAAACAAATTGCAGGTAATGTGGGTTTCTCACATCAGAAAATAACTTCACATAAAACATCAGTGGAAGTACATTGTTTATAAGCAGAGATGTAGAAAACAATGTCCAAAATTTTCAAACCTGGGAGTCTGAAATTAGGCTCCTAAATCTATATTTAAGCACCTGAATAAAGTAGCCTGATTTTCAAAAGTGCTAAGCTCCCACTGCATTTGGTGGGATTTGTGAATGATCAGCACTTTTGAAACTCAGGTCACTTTTATGTAGGTGGCTAAATAGGGATTTGGGAAGCTATCCTTAGGTATCACATTTTGAAAATATTGGCCAGAGATTCCCAGGACATGGGAGTGTCATTAAAAATAACTGTCTTAGCTTCCTCAAAAGAGTTAAGGATGCTGAAAGAAAGTTCTGTATAATTCACAGTTAGCAGGTCCAGCTCAGGCCCTAACAGCTGTGTCGCCGAAACAATCAAGGACAGAGGGATACGACCTTAAAATAAGACACATTTGGCCAACACAAGGAAGTAAAATATCAATGCTGTCTCCAAGGAGGTATACAGTAGGTCTGATTTTTTTTTTTTTTTTTTGAAGCTTTGGCTAAGTTGGCAGGTAGAATTGAACTAAGGTCTTTGCTGATATCTTCACAAATCCATGATAGGCTCTTATCTGACATTTTCTGTTTCTTCAAATCTTACACCCATGGTGCTTTCCCAGCATCTCAGTCATGCAATGCAGGCTGGAGCATCTTTCACGTATAGAAGCTACTAAGGATACAGGATATGAAGACACCAGCTCAGACCCAGCAGAGACTGACAGATCTGCTGAAAGACTCCTCAGGTTAGATTTGAAATATCAACATAGGCAGAGAGCACCTGGCAGCAAGCTGGATCATCTCCAAGGGGCAGGAGGATGGAAGGGGAAAGAATCACATGAAGTTCTGTTGTCCAAGATCCACAAGCCTGGAATATGTACAATGCATGCATCTCTGAGGCTGGGAGCAAGAGTGGATGGGCCAATCTAGTGTTCCTCTCTGCCCTTATGTGGAGCTCTGTGGGGTCTGGAGCGGGAAGGATGGTGTTAGAGGCATCCATGTAGGAGAGAGGAGGGTCTTTTCTACAAGCCCCTCTAACAAAAAGGGCCATTTTTTTTCTATTTAATTTTGTTTAGGCTCTTATACCATGTGAGCCTTTCCCCGCTAACATACTTCTCTCTCCCCCATGGATTGCAACAGGAAGATCCCAAGCCAAGTTGTGGCTCCTATTGCCTACAGACATGCAAAAAGGACTTGAGCAAAACCACTTCATTTCTTGCCTTCTCTCTCTGGCCCAATATTGATGCACTGTGGATAAGTAATGAAACAATCATAGGGCCAAACAGGGAAAGAGAGTGACTGTATGCCAATGATTCTGTAGCTTGCTTGTTAGAGCATTCATATGGGAGGCCCAGGATCCAGTCAACCTGGGGAACTCATTGCCAGGGGATGTTGTGAAGGCCAAAAGTATAACTGGATGTCCCTAAAGCACTGGATGCCAGAAACTGAGACTGGATGATGGGGGATGGATCATTTGATAAATTGCCCTGTTCTGGTTCATTTCCTCTGAACTGCCTGGCACTGGCCACAGTCAGAAAACAGGATACTGGGCTAGATGAACCATTGGTCTGACCCAGTATGGCCGTTCTTATGTTCCCCCTGTTCCAGTGAATTTTTAAATTATTTATCCACAGTGGAGCACCTTCAACAGGAGATCCTGAGGGAGCCCCAACCCAGACAATCCCATAGTTCAGTGAGTAGGGCATGTACCTAGGCAGTTTCAATCCCTGTTCAAGTCTCACCTCCACCTGAGAAGGCATTTGAACTGGGGGTCTCCCACATACCAGGTGGGTACCTTAGCCACTGGTCTAAAGATTACAAAGGAATAGCTCCTCCCTGCCTGGCCATTCAGTGTAAACTTATCTATAGGGGCCCAATCTAATAGGTGAGGACTGAGCATGTTTACTGGATCAGGCCCCACAGGCAAGATAGACAAAGGAACACCCAACTTTTTCTGGTTTGTGCAGGAGCTCAGGGGCTTAGGTGTCCGGACACCAGGAGTGGGCTGCAGGGCACATGCTCAGAGTCAGAAATATAGGACTTTTGGTCCCTTCATTTTTGCAGATCCCTAGTGAGTTTAGGTGCCTACAGTGTTCAGGGATAGCTGAATCCCAATGGGGCCTGATTCTGGGATTTAAGTGTCTAAAGTGTTGGTCAGGCACCTAAGTGCTTCTGTAAATCCAGCCCTGAGTCTCTCTCTCTGCCTCAGTTCCCCATCAGTAAAATGAGGATAAAAGCACATCTCTATCCTCACAACATCCCTGTAACATATCTGAAGTTAAAGAATTTATATCCTCAACTCCTCTGATAATAGAGCCATGTAAGTGCCTAAGATAGACAGTGGAAAAACTCCCTCCCTTCCACCGCTGTTTCCTTGGCCAGTGTAATATGGAAGCATCACAGAATTAAGAGCATCATGTTCAGGGAATTACACGGCAGACTTAAATTACCAGGGCAGCTGAGGGATTTCAGTTCTATGTAAGATTATTTAACACAGAGGGAAAGAATGAGCACAGAAGAGAGTGGCAATTCTCCTTGTTAAATGTTTACCATTCAATCTCTGGCTGCATGTTAACGGGATTTTTGAGAATAACCATGATGAGAATTCACCTTCCAGGCCCAAGGTTGGGAGAGACCAAATGTTTAGTAAACATGCCATCAGAAGGCTTTCTTGTAGTGTGTCACAGCTGGTAGCCTGTTGAGAGGCCATCTCCCTGAGTTTGAAGTGAATAATGCATAGTCATATGTTTTGGGTGGGGGTTAGGTTAAGGAATTAAACAAGGAGTGATGGCTAATGTAGAAACATATCCCACTCCAGTGTTTAACAGGGCACTGATAGGCCACAGCTACGCTGAGAAAGGAGTTGTGTTAAAAACATGCATTGATATGTTATGTGTCTAAATCCCCCAGATGACTCTTAAGATGAAACCTTGACACAGTTGAAGTGAATGGCAAGACACCCACTGACTTCACTCAGGACATGATTTTACCCACAGTTGCCCTTGATTCCAGTTGTGATTTTCAAAGGGACCTAATGGAGTGAGGTGCCCAACTCTCATTAACAGTCAATAGGAGTCAGGCATCTAACTCCCTTAGGCTCCTTTGAAACTCTGAACCTTTAATGGGAGTTAAGCATCTAAATCTCTTAGGTGGCTTTGAAAGTCTCGCCCAAGGATCCTGCAGGTTCATGTTCTCACACATTTGACCAGTGAGTGGACAGAGCCGAGGCTGCTTGGAAACCTGGGCTCCTTTCTCAGGATAGATAGGGCCTTACTCTGTGCAGTGTACTCTGCTGTACTCCTCAATCAGCGAGTCTCCTCTACTCCCTGACAGCAGGTGGTTGGGGAAGGGCTATTTCTCTGCCTGTGCCCTAGTGCCATATCTGCCAGTTCAGATGCATTATTTATGGTTAATTCTTGCTTATTGCACAACATTCCAGCATGTGGACCCCACAGTATCTCATAAGGAGGTTTCTGCAATGATGGATAGCCTGAGAAAGGCCAGGCAAAGGGCATTATTATAACAGTACATAAATATGTTTTTTTCCCTTTAATATTAAACACCAGATTTCCTTTAACATTGTAAACATGTGATTTTATTAGGTACTAGAGAGCTGATGGATTTAAAGTCATTTTCAGAGAACAAGTGACAGACTTGTCAGCTTTTCTGTATGTCAAACAGCAGCAAGAAGAAGGAATCTTTATCATGAAAACCTACTGAAGAGTGAAAGAGATGGGAGGGAAGTGGCCTCCACTCTGAAGCTTTCCATGGATGTGTAAGGAGCCACCCAAGACTTTAATACTCTGTCTTAGTGGAAAACAATTTAAAAGTGGAGGGAACATAGGATATAATCTTCCTGAAACAGAGTTGGCAAAGGAGCTGTGTTTTGTAGCTAATAAATTCAGCTTTCAGGAGGAAATTCTTATAGGGTTCATTTACCAGTTTTTGAGAAAGGAAAATGAATGCATTAATTATGTACATTTTTACCATCTGCTAAACAAGGTAATTTCGGCCAGGCCTTGGCAACCTCTTCCTGGACATAAACTTTAAAAACAAGCTTTTTCAACCATAAAATTACTGCCCTGGAAAAGGACAGATAAATGTCTAAGCAAGCGCCTCATTACTGTCAAAGCTGTGATTTGTTGTTTCATTATAATGTGTTTTCCTTGTTATTAGAGTTAAGGTTGAGTCAGCCTTTCCATTATAAATACACTCCTAGTTTTAGGGTGACATGGCTCAGCTGTTTTTTTTTAAAGAAAAAAAACCTTGCTCTGGGCTGAAATGAGGAATTGTGTTCTCAGGCTAAATGCAAGGATCAAAACAAGAGATGGGATTTTTAGAAACGTTTTAAGGCACTTCTGGGATTGACAAATGCCTGGCTTTTCAAGAGCTCATATCTCCCATTTTATTGTTGAGTAGCACCGTCACCTATTGAAGCCAATAAGGCAGTGGGTCTCAAAGTTTTGTACTGGTGGCCCCTTTCACATAGCAAGCCTCTGAGTGCAACCCCCCCCCTTATAAATTAAGAACTCTTTTTTAATATATTTAACACTATTATAAATGCTGGAGGCAAAGCGGGGTTTGGGGTGGAGGCTGACCACTCGCGACCCCCATATAATAACCTCCTGACCCCCTGAGGGGTCCCGACCCCCAGTTTGAGAACCCCTGCAATAGGGGGTGGGCTTAATTAACTGCACTCTTGCTCAGTAAAACAAGAGGGGTGCAAAGAGCTTCACTTACTCCTCTGGGTGTGGTACCAACATTGTCAAACCTGCACTAAGCTCCTCTTCCCCCTCTTAATGCAAGTGGTTGGGCAAGGGTAGGGTGGGAACCTTGGCTCTGTTCCCCCCTCACCTGCCACATGCTGGCAAGTGCAGCTGTGCCAGTGTGGTGGGGGAAGTAATCTGCACCAAGAATGAGGTTGGGGCAAGTTGCTTCTTCCCTGGAGCAGAGGGAAACTGGGAGGCTGGAATCTGGTTCCCTGTCTGCTCCTATTGCCATGCAACAGTGCACTTTCCTTTACTTGGCCTTCAGGCACGACTGCAATATAAATGTTAAATAATAAGGAATGAGTAATGATACTTGGGGCTTGTGACAAAGTCACAGTTCAGCTCAAAGTATGTAAAGATTGCAGAGTTTAGCCCTCCTCAATGCATTACTTTAGAGCCATTGTCCCCCAAAGCCATCTGCTGTATGTGATGAGCATTTCACATATTAGGAACCTGTAGCGGCTATTGAAAATGGGATCGTTTTTGACAAATCGGTGGCTTGCAAACTCTGAGTAAAACGTATCGGTTCCTACATTACAGCTGTGGACTATTTTTTTTTTTCCTTTTTTCTTTCAAATGAGTGCACAGTAAGGCTCAGCTGCCCCTGAGGTTTTATGTTAATTACCAACTAGCATTGGCTCAGAAGAAGTGTAACATACACTCTAATGGTCAGTTGCAATGTAAACACAAATAAAAATAAATGTTTTAAAACTGCAGGCATTACTAAAGGTAGCATCTGAATGTGGCCCAGCGGGATAGGAGCAGGGATTATCTAGTAACACTTTACGAATATCTGAAGGTGACAGACAAAATGTGGGGAAACCAATCACAGTTGTTGACTCATTATAAAATGCACCATCAGCAATAGGTCTTGGAACAAATTTTGAAAGAGAAAATAGTTAAGGACATAGAGGCTAACAGTAGTTGGGATAAAATACAACATGGTTTTACAAAAGGTAGATCATGCCAGACCAACCTGATCTCCTTCTTTCCATTGAATGGTCTTTTGGATTAGGCCTAATTGCACAAATTCTCCAGTTCAGCAGGCTCCTCCAGATCCTCATGCCTGTTTACGCCTGCTGAGATACAGCTTTTGAAGGAGATACAGCTATCTGTCTTGCTAAGAGGCATTGCCCCTGATATAATGAATTGGGTTGCTCCTGTCATAGTTGAAATGTTGGTAACATCAAAGTCATTAGTCATTCCCTCATTCACTTGACTCCATGGTAACTACATGTCTATTACTTTGTTCTAGGACTATTTAAAATGTAGATCTGTGCAATTCTAGATTGAAATAGATACAAAAATGGCAGGTTGTAGCTACTAAGGATAGAGTATTTGTTTTTGTTCATCTTGATCAACTATCATTTTGTGGCTTCCATCTATTAAAGTCTCTGGGACGTCACATCACTAGTTCTGTTAGAATCTGAGCCCAAGCACACTGAAGTCAATGTGAGTCTTTTGAGTGCAGTCAATGAATGGGCTTTGGAGTGTGCCATTGCCAGGGCCGGCTCCAGGGTTTTTGCCGCCCCAAGCGGTGGAAAAAAAAAGCCGCGATCGGCGGCAGCTCCACTGCGCTGCTTTCTTCTTCAGCGGCAATTCAGCGGCAGGTCCTTCCCTCCGAGAGGGACAGGGACCCGCCGCCGAAGAGCCCAACGTGCCGCCCCTTCCCCTTGGCTGCCCCAAGCACCTGCTTGCTCAGCTGGTGCCTGGAGCCGGCCCTGGCCATTGCACTACACATCACTCATAAAAACAAACTAAACCACAGATAAACAAAAACACCCGCACTTGCTTTGACTGGTGTGACTTTTCATCTAAGCATCAGATGATACACTCAGCACTGAGATATTTCTTCCTGCCACACACTCTTCATGACTTTATTGGTATATTTAAAGGTGATATTTCTGCAGCACACAATTGAAGTGAGCAGTTTCACCTAAGCTTTCCCATGCTAATCACACATCAACTTATTCATTCATAAGTTCAGAGAAGGAAGAGATGGGTATTGTTATTGGTCTCACACACAGGAAGCTTTCAGATGCTACAGGACTAGTATAAGAACTTAAATAGAAGAGTATTAGAATGAAAGGTTCAAGGAACAAGCTTTTTATTGTTTACATTTGTTTGATCTAATTTTAGAACACTGTACAATTACAAAAATTTCACTAGATGTTTAATAGTCTTCAGTTTTTTATAGGATAGTAGTGTTAGCCCATCACCAGTCCCGAGTCTTCTGTGCTGCCACAAAGACTAACCAAACCCCACTGGGTGACCCCCTTTCCCAGTCTCTTATCACTCTTCCATGCTACTCCCTATATGTGAAAAGTAGCACTAGTGAAAAATTTCATTCAAAATGTATTTTTAGACAAAAATGGCTTTTTATTCACAACTTATGAGGGGAAAAACCGGTTACCCACCCTCTCGTAACTGTTCTTCAATATGTGTTTCAGAGTAGCAGCCGTGTTAGTCTGTATCCGCAAAAAGAACAGGAGTACTTGTGGCACCTTAGAGACTAACAAA
>NW_020664436.1:51904944-51913602 GCF_002925995.2 Terrapene triunguis
CAGAGGGGCATTGCTGGCACATGATGGCATATATAACATTGGTGGACGTGCAGGTGAATGAGCCGGTGATGTTGTAGCTGATCTGGTTAGGTCCTGTGATAGTGCTGCTGGTGTAGATATGTGGGCAGAGTTGGCATCGAGGTTTGTAGCATGGGTTGGTTCCTGAGTTAGAGTTGTTATGGTGCGGTGCGTGGTTGCTGGTGAGAATATGCTTAAGGTTGGCGGGTTGTTTGTGGGCGAGGACTGGCCTGCCTCCCAAGCCTTACCTAGGCAGTGGGGTTGGAGTTATGGAATCGCAGATTGGAGGCACCGCTCTGCCAAAGGCTGCATCATCTCTGGCATGCTGGAAGTAATGGTGTAATGAGAGGTGAATATATGCACTGAGGAGCAAGTTGCTGCCCTGCAGATTTCTTAGATATGGACCTGGGCCAGGAATGTCGCCAATGAGGCCTGTGCCCTTGCAGAGTGTGCCATAAGTGCCGGGGCTGGTGTCTTGGCCAGCTCATAGCACCTGCGGATACAGGACGTGATTCAGGAAGATATTCTTTGAGACAAGACTGACAGTCCTTTCATCCGGTTCGCCACCACAACGAACCGTTCGATTTCCTGAATGGCTTGGTGCATTCGATATAGAACGCCAACGCTCACCGAACATCCAAGGAGTGCAGGCTCTGCTCATGGCTACGGATAGGCAGCTTTGGATAAAAAACAGGCAGGAATATGTCTTGGCTGGTATGGAAATGAGACACCACTTTAGGCAGAAAAGCTGGGTGAGGTCTCAGCAGTACCTTGTCTTTGTGGAAAACTGTATAAGGTGGGTCTGAGGTAAAAGCCTTTAATTCAGACACTCTTCTTGCTGTTGTAATGGCCACTAAGAAGGCTACCTTCCATGACAGATAGAGGAGGGCGCAAGTCACCAGCAGCTCGAATGGGGGCCCCATTAATTTGGAGAGGACCAAAGTAAGATCCCATGCAGGAACAGGCTGTCTAATCTGGGGATGTAGCTGGTCTAGGCCCTTGAGAAATGGGCCAAACATGGGGTTGGTGAAAACGGAGCATCCCGAGACTCTGGGGTGGGAAGCTGAGATAGCCGCTAGGTGTACCTTTATGGACTACACTGTCAGGCCTTGCTGTTTAAGGTGTAGAAGGTACTCAAGAATAAGAGGTAATGTAATGTGAAGTAGGGGCGTATGACGCTGGACACACCAGCAGGTGAACCTCTTCCACTTCGCCAGATATATGGCCCTCATGAAGGGCTTTCTGCTGCTGAGTAAGACCTCCCTCACTTGCTCCAAACACAGTAGTTCTATGGGATTCAGCCATGAAGCTTCCAGGCCGTGAGGTGGAGGGACCGGAGGTCTGGGTGATCAGGTCAGGGAGGAGCGGCGACATGATTGGCATGTCGATCAACAGATTCAGGAGCGTGGTGTACAAGTGTTGCCTAGGCCACGCTGGTGCCACCATAATTATCTCCGCCCCCATCCCTGGGAACTTTGAGTAGGACCTTGTGCGCAAGAGGGATCGGGGGGAAAGCGTAGAGCAGACGGCCTCCCTAGGGTAGCAGGAATGCATCTGTGATTGAGCCCAGGCTGCTTTTCTGGAAGGAGCAAAACACTGGGCATTTCCTGTTGCTCCGGGTGGCAAACAGGTCAACCTGGGGAAACCCCCACATCTGGAAGATGGAGTGAATGACATCCGGCCGGATGGACCACTTGTGGTTGTGGAAGGACCTGCTGAGGTGGTCCACCAGTATGTTCTGGACTCCTGGTAGATATGATGCTTCCAGGTAAATGGAGTGGCCTATACAGAATTCCCAGAGTCTGAGAGCCTCCTGACAGAGGGGTGAGGACCGGGTTCCACCCTGCTAGTTAATGTAAAACATTGCAGTGGTGTTGTCCGTCATGACTGCCACGTACTGGCCTTGCAGTTGAGTCTGAAAGGCCTGGCATGCGAGTCACACAGCTCTCAGCTCCTTGATATTGATATGGAGAGAGAGCTTGCCCTATGACCAGAGGCTCTGCATTTGGAGATCTTCCAGATGTGCACCCCACCCCAACCTAAGCCTGACTCATCCGTAACTAGAGACAAGGAAAGCTGAGGGCTGTTGAAGGGGACTCCTTTCCAGACTATTTGAGCATCAAGCCTCCACTGGAGTGATTGTAGCACCTGCTGTGGCACCGTGACCACTAGTCCCAGGCTGTCCTGCCCCAGGCAGTATGTCGAAGCGAGCCACATCGGCAGAGGCCTGAGCCTTAGCCTGGCATGCTGGATCATGTATGTGCAGGCCACCATGTGACCGAGGAGACTCCGACAACTCCTCGCTGTAGTGGTCGGGTATTTTCTCAGGGCTCGAATGATGCCTTCATGGCTTGGAATCAGGACTCTGGCAGACTTGCTCTTGCCTAGACTGAGTCCAAAACTGCCCCCAATAAACTCTATCCCCTGGGTTGGTGACAAGGTTGACTTGTTCACGTTGAGAAGGAGACCGTCTTTTAAATGTGGATCTGACCAAACGGACTTGTGGCTTCGCCTGCTCTCTGGTGCACCCCCTGAGCAGCCAGTCATCAAGGTAAGGGTATACCTGCATCTGCCTCTTTCGGAGGAAGGCTGCTACCACCGACATCCACTTGGTGAACACTCGTGGGACTATCGACAGGCCGAAGGGGAGGACTGTGAACTGATAATGTTTTTGGTCGATCAAGAACCTTAAAAAGCTTCTGTGTGCAGGCCGAATCGCTATGTGAAAGTACGCATATTTCATGTCAAGGTTGGTGAACCAGACTCCCGGATCCAAAGAAGGGATAATTGTACTGTGGGAGACCATGCAGAACTTCAAATTTACCATGAACTTGTTGAGTCCTCGCAGGTCTAGAATGGGTCTGAGACCCCACTTGGGTTTGGGGATTAGGAAATAGTGGGAATAGAATTCCCTGCCCCTGAGCTCCTGAGGAACCTCCTTCACCACTCCCATGGCGAGGAGCGCCTGCACCTCCTGGATAAGGAGTTGCTCATGAGAAGGGTCCCTGAAGAGGGATGGGGAGGGTGGGAGCAGAATTGGAGAGAATATCCCACTTCTACCATGCGAAGAACCCAAAGGTCTGATGTTATTTGGGACCAGGCACAGTAGAAGTGGGATAGACGGTTCAAAAAACACAGGGAAGGATCTGGCGTTGAGACAGGTGCTCTGTCCTCGGATGCACCTTCAAAATGTCTGTTTTGAGCCTGACGAAGGCTTAATCGGGCCCTGTCCCTATCCAGATGGGGGATGGGAAGGCTTACGCCTGCCATTCCTACCTGTGCCTGTAAAAATCCTGCTTAAGCCATGGAGGATACGGGGATGTTGCGGAGGTTGGGGCTTAAAGGGCTTTCGCTGGGTTGCCGGGGTGTGCATACCCAAAGATTTCATTGTCGCACTGGAGTCCTTGAGGCTATGCAGCCTGGGGTCATTCTGTTCAGCAAACAGACCCAGCCAGTCAAAGGGTAGGTCCTGCATAGTTTGTTGAACCTCGAGCAGGAGCCCCCAGGCCTGCAGCCATGAGCTACACCTCCTAGTTATCCCTGAGGAAAAGGTGCACGCTGCCAAGTCTGCAGTGTCCAGTGAGGCCTGTAAAGAGGTCCATGCCACTGCCTTGCCCTCCTCAACAATTGCCCCAAACTCCTCCCTGGACCCTGCTGGTACCAGCTCCCTAAACTTCAGCATTGAGTTCCAGGAGTTGAAACTGTATCTGCTCAGGATTGCCTGCTGGTTGGCAATCCTGAGTTGTAAGCCTTCCGTGGAGTATACTTTGCATCCAAATAAATCCAGGTGCTTGGCATCCTTGGACTTAGATGCTGGGGCTTGCTATGCCTGCCAGGGGGCTCCACAACTAACCCAACAGGGCCTGCTAAGGGAAAAATTTCCCAATGACTTTGCATGTGGCGCGCACACACCTAATTGGAATCGATATGAGCAACACATCTTGAAGAAGAAATGTCCATTTTCAACAACATTTTTCAGCTTTTTTGCTGAAAAAGCAAATTTTGGGAGGTTTTCAAACATTTTTCTACAGATTTTCAGTTTTTGGTTGCCAAAAACAACAAAAATGTCCCTTTTGTTTTTTATTTAAATGAAAACCAGAAAACTTTTTGTAGCGGTTAAAAACCCCATTTGCTAAGGTAAAATTCCCCCCTCTGAGCTAGACTGGAAAGTTGCTACCGTCTCCTCTTTGAAATTCCTTCTTAAGATATAACCCTATTGTGATACCTACATGAAATTGGCCAGCTAACAAGGGCTCAGTTGAGGGGATCATTTGGAGATAGTTGATAAATAATTAACTTGACTGTGTCCCCCCTCCCGCCGCGCCCCCTCTGCCCCCGGTCCAATGTTAGTCATGTGGCTCAGACTGTGAACTCTTTGAGTATGTCTGTACTTCACATTTGGGCTCAGGCTGGAGCACCAGCTTTGAGACCCATTCCCCTCATGGGGTTTCAGAGCCCAGGCTCCAGATCAAACCGGTACACTGCTATTTTCAGCCCCCCTAGCGTGAGCCCTGCAAGCCCAAGTCAGGTGACTCATGTTCTGCGACTCACTGCCTCGGGTCTTTTGCAGTGTAGACATCCTATCCTTGACTCAAAGGGCATCTTATTATATGTTTGGACAGCACTTACCATGTTGTGGGTGCGATAGTAATACTATTTCTATTGTTGCCAATACGTTACTATCTAATTAAATGCACTGAAAAAGATAAATGTGTGTATGGTAAAAATATAATCAGACATGCTAAATGCGTTTAGAAAACAACGCCTGCTCTCTGGTGCACCCCCTGAGCAGCCAGTCAAGATTGGTAAAAGACCTCTGAAATCCAGAAGTCAAAATGTTAGTGGTACAGTTATTCACGTTTTGTACAAACATGTACTTTATGCAAAAACATTACTAGGCAAGAGGCAAAAAAGACGGAATACCAGCAACTTTACACTAGCTCCCTTACATGGCCTTATTTCAGAGCCTCCTGGGCTCTTGGCCAAAATCCAGTTATCAACTCAGAGCACCATAGTTACACTAATGAAGTTCTGATTTTGATTTGAATCAATTATTTGGTCAAGGAGGATGGAAATTGGAGAATCAGATTAACCCCTTAATGCGAATGCCTCACATGGGGCCATATTGCAGACGTGGGTCTATAATGCAGTTGCAATTGCTGGAAGTAGCAAGTAATATGGTAATTTTACAGTTAGATTTTCTTTGAATGGGAAGCAGCAGGCATTCCTGCTTGCATCATACCTAGTGAGACGGGGGTAGTTTTTGTTAGCAGCTCTGGGATAGAAGCTAAGAGGTTCTCAACACGAATGTGTTGTGAAATGGTGTGCGAGGCTGTAGACCAAACAAAACACTTCCGGAGTGCGTGATGTTTCCTCTGGTTTTTGGGGAAAGCTAATAGGTGTGGAGGAGCACGTGGTTCAGACAGAGACAGCCCTTGGAGGAGCATCTACTAATGGAGATTCTCTATGTCCTCGTAAGGAGGAGAGGATGGAAGATGATAAAATACAGGTAGGATCTGATGAGAAACAGTCAAATGAAAAAAAGTCTCATTCTATTACATCATGTAATAGGAGACTGCTAAAAAGTGACAAGGTTTTAAAGTGCTTATATACCAATGCTAGAAGTCTAAATAAAACACGGTAGCATTTAATTTCAGAAAGCGGAACTACACAAAAATGAGGTTAGTTAAACAAATTAAAAGGTACTGCACCAAAAGTGAAATCCCTGCAAACTGCATGGAAACTTTTTAAAGACACCATAATAGAGGCTCAACTTAAATGTATACCCCAAATTAAAAAACATAGTAAGAGAACCAAAAAAGTGCCACTGTGGCTAAATAACAAAGTAAGAGAAACAGTGAGAGGTAAAAAGGCATCTTTAAAAAGTGGAAATTAAATCCTCATGAGGAAAATAGAAGGGAGCATAAACTCTGCCAAATGAAGTGTAAAAACATAATTAGGAAGGCCAAAAAAAAAGTTTGAAGAACAGCTAGCCAAAGACTCAAAGTAATAGCAAAATTTTTTTTAAGTACATCAGATGCAAGAAGTCTGCTAAACAACCAGTGGGAACTTTGAGACCATCAAGATGCTACAGGAGCACTCCAGGATAAGCCCATTGCGGCAAAACTAAATGAATTCTTTGCATTGGTCTTCACGGTTGAGGATGTGAAGGAGATTCCCAAACCTGAGCCATTCTTTTTAGGTGACATATCTGAGGAACTGTCCCAGATTGAGGTGTCATTAGAGGAGGTTTCGGAACAAATTGATAAACTAAACAGTAATAAGGCACCAGGACCAGATGGTATTCACCCAAGAGTTCTGAAGGTACTCAAATGTGAATTTGCAGAACTACTAACTGTAGTCTGTAACCTGTCATTTAAATCAGCTTCTGTACCAAATGACTGAAGGATAGCTAATGTGATGCTAGTTTTTAAAAAGGGCTCCAGAGGCAATTACAGGCCATAAGCCTGACTTCAGAACCAAGTAAACTGGTTGAAACTATAGCAAAGAACAAAATTGTCAGACACACATGAACATAATTTGTTGTGGAAGAGTCAACATGGTTTTTGTAAAGGGAAATCATGTCTCACCAATCTATTACAATTTTTTGAGGAGGTCAACAAGCATGTGGACAAGGGGGATCCAGTAGATACAGTGTATTTAGATTTTCAAAAAGCCTTTGACAAGATTCCTCACCAAAGGCTCTTACGCAAAGTAAGCTGTCATAGGATAAGAGAGAAGGTCCTCTCATGGATTGGTAACTGGTTAAAAGATAGGAAACAAAGGGTAGGAATAAATGGTCAGTTTTCAGAATGGAGAGAGGTAAATAGTGGTGTCCCCCAGGCATCTGTACTTGGACTATTCATCAATGCTCTGGAAAAAGGGGTAAACAGTGAGGTGGCAAAATTTGCAGATGATACAAAACTACTCAAGATAGTTAAGTCCCAGGCAGACTGTGAAGAGCTATAAAAGGATCTCTCAAAACTGGGTGACTGGGCAACAAAATGGCAGATGAAATTCAATGTCAATAAATGCAAAATAATGCACATTGGAAAACATAATCCCAACTGTACATATAAAATGATGGGGTCTAAATTAGCTGGCACCACTCAAGAAAGAAATCCTGGTGTCATTGTGGATAGTTCTCTGAAACATCCACTTAGAATGTTGGGAATCATTAAGAAGGGGATAGATAATAAGACAGAAAATATCATATTGCCTCTATATAAATCCATAGTATGCCCACATCTTGAATACTGCATGCAGATGTGGTTGCCCAATCTCAAAAAAGATATATTGGAATTGAAAAAAGTTCAGAAAAGGCAACAAAAATGATTAGGGGTATGGAATGGCTGCCATATGAGGAGAGATTAATAAGACTGGGACTTTTCAGCTTGGAAAAGAGACGATGGGGGGGAGATATGATAGAGGTCTATAAAATCATGACAGGTGTGGAGAAAGTGAATAAGGAAGTGTTGTTTACTCCTTCTCATAACACAACAACTAGGGGTCACCAAATGAAATGAATAGGCAGCAGGTTTAAAACAAACAAAAGGAAGTATTTTTTTTTTCACACAACGCACAGTCAACCTATGGAACTCCTTGCCAGAGGATGTTGTGAAGGCCAAGACTGTAACAGGATTCAAAAAAGAACTAGATAAATTCATGGAGGATAGGTCCATCAATGGCTATTAGCCAGGATGGGCAGGATTGGTGTCCCTAGCATCTGTTTGCTAGAAGCTGGGAATGGGTGACAGGGAATGGATCACTTGATGATTACCTGTTCTGTTCATTCCCTCTGGGGCACCTGCCATTTGCCACTGTTGGAATACAGGATACTGGGCTAGATGAACCTTTGGTCTGACCCAGTATGGCCGCTCTGATGTTCTTAATCTCTATTAATGACTAGTGAATAGGAGCAGGTTGGCTCCTTTGGGTTTTCTGAAATGGTACTAAAGTGGTTTTCTCTGATTTATGCTAAGCCATAAATGAGCACTGGGAGACTAGTTTCTGAAGACTGTTAGGAATGGTTCAATTTACTAAGTTTACTGTCTATCCTACTCACATTGTAAATTACATCCATAGGTCTCCAACAAGCAACTAAAAGTATATATTGTCATATGCTTCAAAGGATGTGAACTTTTTAGAAGGCTTTTGCTTGGTGACATGTGCTTTGTGCATAAGCTGGAGCTCTTTGTAACAACCATTGATAAAGCTACTTAACCTACGTGTGCTTCACTATTAAAAATCATGGACAGAAAGTGCTGTGGCAGAGTGGTGCTTATATAATCTGTAGAGGTCTAGTGCCGTTTACCACCTGTTGACTTCTGCAGGAGGAGGTGGAGGAAGACAAATATTCTGCCCCCCCACATCCTTAATCCAGCACAAACTAATACAAGCAATTTTTAGTCTTTTTTGATTAGCACTCTTTCAGGGTTTTTTATAGGATGAAGGATGTGCACCTTCTGTTAATTATTCCCCCTCCCCCACCCTTACTGTTGTTTACCTAGGGCCAGGTCTTCAACTGGTGTAGCTCCATTGACAACTGACTTCAATAAAAGCAGATTTTTATGTGCTGAGGATCTGCCCCTTATCACTTCTAGACACCAAAGAGAAGACTGGTTTCTAAGGAGGCTTAGG
>NW_020664436.1:51913612-52058089 GCF_002925995.2 Terrapene triunguis
CTGAGAATATCTCCCCATCCGAGACAGAAGTACTCTTCTTGGCCAATGCTGCCCAGGGCATAAAACCTAGGACACAACGCATGTTGAGAGTCAGAGATGTTGGACAGCGGAGCTTGTGGAAGGAACGACTCAAGGAGACTGGGCAAAACCAAGAGTGACTGAGTTTAGAACATCCTGCTTAAACCAGTGTATCCAACCACAACTGTACTCCAGAGGGAAGGGGAAAAGAAAGGTTGGGGAGAGAATAAAAAAATAAAACAGAACCCAGTAGAGCTTTTAGAAAGGAGGAACAGCAGATTGGCCAATCATCGTGAAGATCTAAATTACCTAATCAAGGAGCATTATTAAAAATCTTAGCGAGCTGAGAGATTCCCTTTATAGGTAAAGGGATCCCGAAGAGGCCATCCTGCAGATGTTTGCGTATGTTGTTCGGACCCTTACTAACTCTGAGGTGGCTACTGATTTTCCGGAGTTGTGACTTCAGGAAAGGCGGAGAGTCCTGTTGGCCTTCTGATATATTTCAAAACACAGAGGTCTTGGAAACTTTTTTTGACCCTACCTTGTAATACAAACAGTTGATTCTGCAATAGTGTTGAGGCTAAAAAATACTTAATTGTGTACAGATATTCAAGAAATTTGGCTTAAACTAATCTCATTGGAATGCTAGATTCTTGGACAAAAAGCTTCATCTACATCCCAAAAGAAACTTTGCAAGCTATCTAAAATGGGAAAATGTTTTGATTCAGGCCAGACTCCAAAAGGAGCTTGAGAATAACTTTTAGGGCAAGGTGTTAAAAGAACCATATCAGGAAAAAACAGTAGTTGGTGTTCCTGCATGGAAATTGCCCTGTTTGCTAAACCTATAAACTGACATGATATCTACAAAGAAGATCACTTTGTTTTCATTCTCACTATTAAAAGTTAAGCTTCAGCAAATGGCTCAAAGAGAAAACAACAAAGCCAATACAGAATCAAGGAGAAGTTCCACTTTGAAAGAGGGAGTTTACTGGTGCCTTGAACTCAGCACAAGCTTGTAGAAAACCTGGGCACATGCTAATGAGGAACTTAGGGTTCTTACGGCTGCCACCTGAAATGTGAGCATACCAGGGCAAAGGTTCATTACAAGGAAAACTAAGCAATGCTTTGCAAAATTGATTTAGAATCTATCCCTTGCTGTGGGGCACCAGAAAGAGAATATTCACCAAATGCTTTTGCATGGTCAAGTGATATCTCACTTAGACTGCAATAAAACACGCACTGGCTGAGGGACAGCCAGGGTTTCAGTTCTCAGATGTCATACTGCTGGAGAAGGGAGGTAAAGCTCGGGTGAAGGACACGTCTTGGGGAAAAAAGGTTGAAGGTAAGTGGAATGATCTGAGATTGGGACACTTATTTTGTGACTTTGGAAGAACCAGAGACAATGAGGTCTGCGAAGGGCAATGAAGACAACAGCAGCTTGGTACTTCTTGATTTCCCTATTGGCTGTGGAACAGAGGGAAGTGCCTACTAGGAGAGCCCCCCACCCCAATGGAAGGAAAATACTTCCATCCATCAGGTTCCTTTCTCCCAGAATTTGAAGCAAAACCTTGTCAATTTTGATTGCAACAGGTGGTAAAAATGTCTACCTGGGGAAGGTACTCTGATCCAAATTAGAAGTGGATCTGAAAAGTCTTGTCTGCCTATTCAGAAAAATAGGCAGGTTGTCACAATCCATAATAACAGAACTAGACTCCATGAGTGGAGCATAATGCTTAAACAGTATTGCTGATGGCCCTGCTTATGAAATAGTTGATACTCTGGCAGGGGATCTGTGGTGACCCTAACAGGTCAGTGATTTCCAGTGGTCTGCCAGCTATAATCAGAGGGAGGAGAGCATGACTTGAGTAATAGCGTGACTGATTGTATCGACACTTCTTTGTGATCTCAGACGATGAGGAAGCACACTTGGACTAGGTGATGATTCGCTGAACCATGTCTGTGCATGGCACAAAGAGACTGGGAAGTGGAGAGCCAACCAGATGAAAAGCATGAGATGGGCACTTGCCTCCAGGTGCAGATACTTTGATCTGTTGACCATGTTTTGTGGGGAGAATACATGCAGGGTTAAGGGCTATGAATTAAACATGTTGAAGGCCAACTCATAAGTGGAAGAATTCGAAATGGATGGGCGAATAAGGATTTGGACCTCCTTGAGAGAGACCTGAATTAGGAGATTGAGGTTCATTATCCTGATTATAGCTTGTCTGACTAAACAGATGACATACAAAAAATGGTAAAGGACAGTCTGAAAACTCCCAGTTTTCTTTTAGCCCAAAAATAAATCTGAAGGGAATCCAGAAGCTTCTGAACAGGGTTTAGCAAAGTCTATCTGTTGTATTGGCAGAGGGGAAGGAAATAGAATATATTTTTAATGAAACTGATGTAGAGATTTTTTCTTTTTATACTATGTACAACTGTGGGGTATTTTACTGACATGCCTTTCTTGTCTGGAGTCTTCAACCCTAAACCCACAATGCTCTTCAGAGAGTTGAGAATGGGAAAAGAAAATTTGCACCCGAGTTTTCTTATTTTAAGGGTAAGGTTTTGAAATTGGAGATCTGGAGGCACGTTAGGGTTTGTTCTCAATTTCTATTTTTTTAGACACATGAATGATAATTATGTCCAAATTGTCTGTTCATGACTAAAAGTCTGTTGTTATTGTTATTATTATTATCAAAACTCGCTAATGAGAGTTTTTGAGAAGAATAATGAGAACTCTCCTTCCCTTGAAAAGGAAGGGTGCTCTTTTTACCCTGAGAACATGGGAAAGCCAAGAGGTAGGCAACAAAGGAGGAGTTCGAGGAGAAGACTTCAAACTCTTCTGTTCAGACAAAGTATTTTAGAGGCAAAAGGGGACAACTTGAGCTGAGAAAGAAGAGGTGGGAGGCAAATGGATCCCTTCTCGGGAGAACATTGCAGACACAGCAAAATCTGCAGACTTAAACACAAACAGCTACAGCACAAAGAACTGTTGCAGGGGACAGAGATGACATATTGAGGATGTCCTCACTCTTCATGTAAGTACCCTGATGCTGTAGAAATTATTGCACTATGACTGCCTGTGACTGTCCAGTGAGTAGGACCAACCCCAGAGTAATGTCCGTATTGCTATATGTGAGAAATACTAATAGGTAGTATTAGTATTATCATGTTCTGGGATGAAACAGTTAATGTTACAGACTGTAGATTCTTACCTCCAAATCATTAAAAAATAAATGCGTATCAGCAAGATTAAAAATCATTTCTTCCATTCGCAGGCCCAGGGTCACTGCCATTGGTGGATCCTTAGAAAATGAAAAATTAGGTTAGATATTTAATTACAATTCATTCAGGTAGCAGTTATTCAAAAGTTGCTGTATGCCAACATTTTGCAGTGATTTCTCTAAAATTCTCTGGGTATGAACCTTTTTTACCATAAAGTTTCGATTAGGGATTGATGTGTTGAAGGGAGTTCACAAACTAACAGCAAAATGCTTGGGGTGCTGAAAGGATTATTTTATGATAGCCTAAAAAAGCTAAATATTGATAGATTGGCTAACCTATGGCTGAGGAGAAACATAACTATTTACATATTTGCAGAAGGTGAAATATTAAAGTCTAACTAAATAATTTACAGCTGTACCAAGGAGGGGAACTGCTCATTAGAAGTCATAAGATGAATTTAGGAAAGGGAATATTTATTTTAATAAGAATAGTTTACATTTTTCATCCAAGGACCCGAAAGCATTTTATAAAGGTGTGGTCATATCTTTATTCCCCTTTTACAGACAGAGAAACTAAGGCACAGAGAAGTTAAGTGACTTGTCCACATTCACAGTGAGTCAGTGACATAGCCAGGAACAGAGAAAACATCCTATCACATCCAGTCTGCTACGCCATCCATTACACCATAGTACTTCATTTTGAATCAGAAAAAACTTCCCAACATTTGGCCACATAATAGTCTCTTAAATTAAGTGTCAGAAGCCTCTTCAGTGAGGACATGTAAAACTGGACTAGAAAAAACTCATTAGATATTGTATTGTATGGAATAATGCCATATGGTACAAGGGAGAGATGACTTAAAAGGTCTTCTAATATCTATGCTTTATGAGAAAACAAACAGTCTGAATCTTCACCCATTCCCCAAACAAGTTCACTTTAGAGAAATAGCCTCCATTCCACCTATGCATCTTTCCAATACCAGTTCTCTTCCCACACCTTCTGCTACTCCAAAAACATTTCCTGGCTCAATTCACAACTACTGCTCCAACTGAACACCTGTCCTTGCTCCCACACGACTCCATTATCTATCCTCCTTTCATCGCAGGCACTCACCTGACCAAATTACAAACTCTCCCTCTATATTTGTAATTCATGCTCCCAACAAATGCTGATCTCTAGTCCCCTTTCACTGTAGGCTCTTAGACAATCTCATGTACTCCATGGCCCTACTGATTGGGAGACCCACAGTACTGGGAAAACACAGAAAAGGTCTTTCTGTAACTCACAGCTAACAGAGTTCTTCTTCTAATTCAAGTTGTAAAGGCCTGCTGCTGGACAAGGTTTGCAGCTGTTTGGGTTTATTATAGACCGGAGTTAGACTCTCCATAGTTTAGGCTGCCACCACTCTCCCATTCTAAGGCTGATATGATCCTCTTGTAATTAAAAAAAGAAAAAAAAGTCACATTTCACTTGCTGACAGCTACAGAGGTTTCTGAAATCTTTTAGTAAATTAAGTACTTTGAGGTTAAACGACTTAAAATTGCTGTCTTTAGAAATAATGTAACATTTTGTATCCCTCTGTCAGCAGAATCACTCTAAACCACAAATCATCATTTATTTGTGTTATGAACAAAGATTTTGCCAATCAGGACCAGGCCACCATTGCGGTAGGCACTTTGCAAACAAAGAGTAAAAACTGGTTCCTGCTCTGACGCACTTAAAAAAAAAATGGCAAAATTTGAAACAGACATATTTTGGCACTGGCCCAGGCAAGAAGCAGATTTCAAGGGCAAAAAGAGTGAAGTGTTTAAGAAACTGTCATTAGTTAGAAATGAGACCCAATTCTCTGTCAGCTTCACTGTTCAACTTCTGTATTTTCATGTTGACTTCTGAACTGGTCCAACCTATTTTTCTAAAAGAAAAGGAAACTCCAGGACCTTGTAAAATGGCTTCTTCCTAAATTCTCCACTAAAATGCCCATTTGGCATCAAGAGTACTTGGGTGAAAAGTGCAGGAATATATTTTCCAGAGGAGGGGACAGAGAAACATGGGTTCAGTCATTTGCCAAAGGTTACATGAGATGTTTGTAGGAGAGCTGGGGACAGAATCCTGAGCTGAGAAATGATAGATCTGTGTCTTCCTCACTAGGCCACACTGCCTTCAAGGAATAAACCACTGGATGTTAACCATTATCATGAAATAGACTAGTAATTTTAGAAACGAACAAACTGGCTAGATGCATGAAACAAACATCTAGTTTTCTTCTCTAACCACTTGAAATACTTTTCAGTGAATGTTAAGAGAATTTCCCCCCTTAAATATGAAATTCACAACTCTTATTTCTGCAGTATGCTGATTGACCCCAATCCTGCAGATGTTTATGCCCATGCATAATTTTACTCACATATGTAGTCTGTCAATGGGCCTACTCATGCACGTAAAGTTAGGAACATTGCTTGCAAGCTGGGGGTCTTAGCCCTTTTCACTTGTTTTCTCCTTTCTACGTGGAACTGGACTTAATTGTGGAAATAGATTGCAAATGACTGCATCATGATCCAGTTGTTTTTAACACAATATTCCAGTTATATTTTACTGTAATTGAAAGATATAAATGAGACACATGCCTTTCACAACATGTGGTGTACCTCATCCAATGACCTAAATGCCCCAATAGCAACTATGTGGGTCAAACCAGAAAATAACTATGCTCTCAAATGAACTCACACTGGAAAATAACATACAAAAACATTCTATCATCTGTAGGTGAACACTTTTCACAAAGTGATCACTATTTCTGACCTCTCAGTCCTCATCCTCAAAGGAAACCTGCACAACACTTTCAAAGGACAAGCCTGGGATCTTAAATTCATAACATTGCTAGACACTAAAAAATCATGGACTGAATACAGACATCAAATTTATGGCTTATTACAACAATCTATAACCCACTCTCTACTATCCTGGGACCGACATGGCTACACCCCACTGCATAAAACAATATGTAGCATTTTGGTATATATAATAAAAAGTAAAAACAAAATTAAGATACTTCATTTCAGCTTCTCACATATTCAGTTTTTGATCTCAGAATAATACAATTCTGTCAAGGTAGATTTACTGAGTTCTTGAGGAGAAAACCTGGCCTCCTTAAGCAAATTTGCCAAATTCCATAATGCAACTTTTTAACAAACAGTAGAGTCCAAATTCCAGTACTTCCCACACAAACGGGAGGAAGGAAGGGGTAAGAAGCACTCTCACGTACTTTGGTCAGCTTAACCAGAGTTTCAAAATGTGGAGGAATAGCCTAATGTTCACTTAACTTGTATC
This sequence comes from Terrapene triunguis, assembly GCF_002925995.2. Taxonomy (NCBI): domain Eukaryota; kingdom Metazoa; phylum Chordata; order Testudines; family Emydidae; genus Terrapene; species Terrapene triunguis. The sequence goes on from NW_020664436.1 coordinate 51,920,183, forward strand.
TGAGGACACAGACTTAGATGCTAGAATACAAACTAAAACAGGACAAGAGAAAAATATAGAAAAGAAAGCAAGAAATTTAAGGAGGGAAGAAGCAAAGAGACACCCACCATAGTTATACATAACGTAGCTACAAAATAAATGTAATGAGGCAGACTGAACTTTTGCTAATATATGCTGCGTTACTCCACATATAAAAAAATAGATGAATTAAAAAAACAACAGCAGCAGCCCTTTACAGGCATGCTCTGTAGCCAGATATTACTAGTATTCAATGGAGTTTGGATCAGCTACAGCTCTTCTCTATAGCAAAAATACCAATGCTTTTAGTTACGTTAGTAGAGGGTATAAATTGGAGCCAGAGTGTCTGGACTTCTGTGCTAGATTGAGCCATCACTGGAATGCCTCCTAGGAGACTAAGTAAAAATATCTCAGCAGAACCAATATTTACGTTTTGAGGAGGAGAGAATCATGATAGGGTCCCAGATAAAGTCCTAACTTCTTAGTTTCATTAGTGGAAGCATACTGTTCAATACCACCAGGAAGAGCAGGTGTTGGCAAGAAATGCTCACAGAATCCTTTTACTTATTGTATTCAAATACAATGAAAACAAGCTATTTTTATATTATTGTCGCTAGTTATGTATAAATCAACATAAAAAACTTGAACAATGGTGTGGGAACACACCTATAAAAGGGCATATTGCTGAACTTAATAGGAATAGCACTGTCCCTTGGAAAAACTTTGCCTCACAAGTGGAAATGTTAGAGTTAAATGTTAATGTTGCTGGCCTAATGGCACTTCTAGTGTCAGGTGGGAGCCTCAGGTTTAAGTCCAACTCTCTCTCTTTGGGGAGACTCATTCTGGGAGGGTGTTATGGAGGCTGGAGAAGAGGAAGAGAGTGCGCTGTTGATGGACTCCACAGGGAGTTCCTATCTATCACTCCTGGGATGAAAGTAGGGGGTTGACAACAAGAGCATTTAAGAGCAAAATGAGAGGTCCTGAGGCATCTGACCGAAATACAGGAAACAATCAATGCAGCTGAATGATTTTTTTTTAAAGTATACTAGTGCTGGTGAACGGTGGCAGCTGGGAGATGGTATAGCCTGGGTAGTAACAAGTACCTCCTAGCTAACGTGACTCAACTCTGACCTGGAGCGACAATCACTAGAGTGAGAGGATAGCATGGTCTTCATGGGCCAGTCTCTATTTTTGGGCTCTCTTCAGAGACTGTCAACAGAGACTCTGAAGGAATGCCTAACCTAGTGAATGCTAATGGGAAGGGGGTAGGTTTAGCAGATAAAATAAAAAAAGAACAAGTTAAAAATCACTTAGAAAAGTTAGATGCCTGCAAGTCACCAGGGCCTGATGAAATGCATCCTAGAATACTCAAGGAGCTAATAGAGGAGGTATCTGAGCCTCTAGCTATTATCTTTGGAAAATCATGGGAGACGGGAGAGATTCCAGAAGACTGGAAAAGGGCAAATATAGTGCCCATCTATAAAAAGGGAAATAAAAACAACCCAGGAAACTACAGACCAGTTAGTTTAACTTCTGTGCCAGGGAAGATAATGGAGCAAGTAATTAAGGAAATCATCTGCAAACACTTGGAAGGTGGTAAGGTGATAGGGAACAGCCAGCATGGATTTGTAAAGAACAAATCATGTCAAACCAATCTGATAGCTTTCTTCGATAGGATAACGAGTCTTGTGGATAAGGGAGAAGCTGTGGATGTAGTATACCTAGACTTTAGTAAGGCATTTGATACGGTCTCGCATGATATTCTTATCGACAAACTAGGCAAATACAATTTAGATGGGGCTACTATAAGGTGGGTGCATAACTGGCTGGATAACCGTACTCAGAGAGTTGTTATTAATGGTTCCCAATCCTGCTGGAAAGGCATAACGAGTGGGGTTCTGCAGGGGTCTGTTTTGGGACCGGCTCTGTTCAATATCTTCATTAACGACTTAGATATTGGTATAGAAAGTACGATTATTAAGTTTGCGGATGATACCAAACTGGGAGGGATTGCAACTGCTTTGGAGGACAGGGTCATAATTCAAAATGATCTGGACAAATTGGAGAAATGGTCTGAGTTAAACAGGATGAAGTTTAACAAAGACAAATGCAAAGTGCTCCACTTAGGAAGAAAAAATCAGTTTCACACATACAAAATGGGAAGAGACTGTCTAGGAAGGAGTACCGCAGAAAGGGATCTAGGGGTTATAGTGGACCACAAGCTAAATATGAGTCAACAGTGTGATGCTGTTGCAAAAAAAGCAAACGTGATTCTGGGATGTATTAACAGGTGTGTTGTGAGCAAGACACGAGAAGTCATTCTTCCGCTCTACTCTGCTCTGGTTAGGCCTCAGCTGGAGTATTGTGTCCAGTTCTGGGCACCGCATTTCAAGAAAGATGTGGAGAAATTGGAAAGGGTCCAGAGAAGAGCAACAAGAATGATTAAAGGTCTTGAGAACATGACCTATGAAGGAAGGCTGAAAGAATTGGGTTTGTTTAGTTTGGAAAAGAGAAGACTGAGAGGGGACATGATAGCAGTTTTCAGGTATCTAAAAGGGTGTCATAAGGAGGAGGGAGAAAACTTGTTCACCTTAGCCTCTGAGGATAGAACAAGAAGCAATGGGCTTAAACTGCAGCAAGGGAGGTCTAGGTTGGACATTAGGAAAAAGTTCCTAACTGTCAGGGTGGTTAAACACTGGAATAAATTGCCTAGGGAGGTTGTGGAATCTCCATCTCTGGAGATATTTAAGAGTAGGTTAGATAAATGTCTATCAGGGATGGTCTAGACAGTATTTGGTCCTGCCATGCGGGCAGGGGACTGGACTCGATGACCTCTCGAGGTCCCTTCCAGTCCTTGAATCTATGAATCTATGAATCAAAGGGTGATCATGAAGTGTTAATACGGTGGTGATTTTTTGTGGTGTGAGCATTTGTCCTGTGAGATACCACCAACTTGTTATCATATGCCATCAAAACAGCTGCCATGTTTCAATCACAAACAAGGCTGGCCAAATTTGAACCAGTTAACACTAGGGCCCAACCAAATTCACGGCTGTGAGAAACGCATTACGGACTGTGAAATCTGATTGCCCCCATAAAATCTGACTATTGTAGGGGAGGGGGGCTCCTACCATGTGCCGGGCTCCAGCTGCTTGTCCCAGCTGGGCTGGGACCCACCTCTGGGAACCTCCCCCACCTGCAGGAAGCTCGGAAAGCAGCACACCCACAGAGCTTCCTGCAGCCAGGGGAGGTTCCCAGAGGTGGGTCTGACCTGGCCCTGGGAGTGGTCCCTGCAGGAAGTCATGTCCCTCCCCAGCTCGGCAGGGACTAATGCAATGGTCACCTGCTGTGGTAGGAGCCCCCAGCTGGGACATCCTCAGCTTTGCCCTTCCCTGGCTCCGGGCCCAGCGTTCAGGTGTTAAAGGGGCCTTGGGTTGGGGAGGGAACCACAGCACCCGCCTGACCATGGGGCCCTGGGCAGTCGCCCAGCTGTAAGGTTGGCCCTGCCTCCTACCCCAAGTAACAACCTCCCCATGCCCTGCGACCCCACTGCTCTCTGGCCACCCAGCTCTGAAGGCAGCGCCGCCCGCCAGCAGCAGTGCAAAAGTAAGAGTGCAATCCCACGACCACTTTTGGGTCAGGACCCCCACGGTTACAATACCATGAAACTTCAGATGTAAACATCTGAAACAGTGAGACTGATTATTTAAAAAATCCCAAGACTGTGAAATTGACCAAAATGGACTGTGAATTTGGTAGGGCCCCAGCAATCATCAATCCCCTGAGCCCCTTGTACACTGAATAATAATAATAAATAATAATAAAAGAGGTATTAACTGGAAACAACTAAAAGATGTAGGTGGATCAGAAAAATCAGAAAATTGTCGAAAAAAGCCTAATACATTTTGGCACTAGCTTACATCTGACTCAAATTGTAACAGTGCTTATCTACTTGATAAAAAAGTTGGCAGGTTCCATACATTTTCACCATAGAGTAGAATTTTGACTTTTCTCTTCAAATGTACTGTAGGGTTTGGTCTGTTGAATTGTACTGTCACATTTTGCACTTTTTTTTAAGGCTGTCTAAAACATCATCCTGAATTCTCTGTAACACACGTTCAAGTTTGGAGAACTAAGACTTTTTCTTCTGCAGTGCCATGAAAGGTAGTCATTCTTTTTTACCAGCCTGAACTTTGACTTATGGTATTTTTGAAGCATCTTTGCTCTTTGGATTGACCTTAAAGAAATAAATGATTTTACCACGTTGGAAATGCTAACACTAAGTACAGCTTATTCAGCTCCAAAACAGTGAGAAATCACTGGGACATAATAGAGAGAAGAATACATATTGTTAATAAGAGAACAGGAATGTACTTCATAAAATTTAACAGATGATGACAGTCTCCTAACACATGTCCTGTCACATCAACAAATCCTTATTTAAGAGTTTAGCATTGTAGAAAACTATATGTGCCAACTGGTGCTCAGCTGCAAAAACCATCATCAGCCACACAGGTCATAACCAAACAGCTCAGATACCAATGATCATAATTTGCTGCTGCAGTAAATAATTAAAAATAGAAGTGTACTAATTTTATGGTGCATGAAGAGCATCAACAAATGAGATGAGCAAAGTAACCTTACCTTACAAGCTGAAAGACAGACATATTTAGATAACATAAAATAATTAACTCTGGAAAGTCCAATAAAAAAAAAAATCAGACAATCACTTAATTGTGACTTTTTAATTAATCTCTTGTAGCTCTGCACTGACCAAACTCAAACATGCAAAGCCTCTCTCGCTTTAAGGGAAAACTGCAAGCTAGTCTTTCAATTGGCTCCCTCCCATGAAGAAGCAATTTGCCATATATTTTAATGAGACATTTACAATCTTGCTCATAATGTTAAAAAAATCTTCATTCAATCTGTCACAGTTTGTTAATACTACTATTGATATTACACCAGTCAGGGAAAGTCTAGATACTACTTAGTCCTGCCTCAGTTCAGGGGACTGGGCTAGCTGACCCCTTCCAGTTCTAGATTTCTATGATTTTCTGATTGCAGTCCCATATAGAAGTCCAAAATAAAATCAGGATCACTGTTCTCTTCTCCCTTAGGCTACTGCCTGCGGAGAAGGAGGGTGAGATTTAAAAGAAGAATTTTTAATCTGCTGGTCCCTCTATGGCTCTGTACTGGCCTTGCATACACACAGTTTGCCAGTCTGACTGTGACACTGAGCTAAGTTGACTCTCTACTCTGTGCATTTCCACGCACAGCCATGATGACAGTAGAGCAGTAAAGCCTAAAAGATATATATTTTGTTTCCCCCTGGTCACAGCAAGAAATAGGGCAAAGAGAAGGACAAGAGATGGCAGATGTGTTTAGATGGGGAATAGTTGAGGGTGTGTATATATATCCATCTGTACATTCAGAGGGTCTGTATAAATGTTAGAATAGTAGAACAAAGGTGAAACCCTGGAAAATGGTCCATCTAAGTACCAGTATAATCCCAGAATTTCACACCTTGAAAATGCAATTTGACCACTCTGTTCACCATAAAATGCTTTCTCCCTATTTATAGTAGCACCATTCTAATCACTCACTAGAAAACTTTGAAAAACGTACTGAGAGACCCTTGTCCTTCTGTCTCATTTTATCTTGTATTTTCTCTTTTGGGAGAAAATTTGTTTTATTAAACAATACGAGACAACACAATATACAGTAAAAACATATTTACAAAAAGAGCTGAGAATCAGGGGACACAGGGTAAAGTACTCTGACAGTTTAAAGCCAGACATCAAGGCACAGGTTGGGAGCTGTGCTGCCCCCAATACTAGGAGACGATACAGGGGAAGGTGTAGGACTCACTGCTTTAATTCTATACCACAAGCTGTTTAAACTGGCCTTAAACCAACTTTGTGCCACTGGAGGAGCACAATCACAAGAAAGGATCAATGCCCAATATGTTTTTTGAAACAATGAAGTATAACTAGATTTTAGGTACTTATATGGCCTCTATTACCATAATATCCAAGTGCCTCATTATCTTTAATATATTCACCCTTACACCACTACTTCAAGGTAGGGATGATTATCCCCATTTTACAGATGGTGATCTGAGGCACAGAGAGGCTAAGTGATTTGGGCAAGGACTTGAAACACAGTCTCCCAAGCCTCAGTCTAGTGCCCTAACCAATGAACCATCCTTCCTCCATATAAAAAAAGAATATATGAAGTAACATAAAATATTAGACAAGAATTTACTACATATTTGAGGCTCAATGATACATCATCCTAAATATGTTTACCACAATACTAGGAAGATAACTGCTCTAGAAAAGAAAATATCTGCCATTTCTTAATTTACTCTGGGAATGACTCTGTATCCCTATGATTTTTATTTTACTATGTCTAGCAGTATGAAAACAGGAGCTTTTTTATTTAAGAAATCCTCTGTCGTGGGTCATCGTCACTTGAAGTCTTGGATCCTGATTCTAATCTCAGTAGCATAAATCAATTAATTTCACTTTCACTTGAGTTACTCCGGACCCATGGAAATAAATTCATAATCTCTATCTGATATCACAACTGGTTGCTGTAAATAGTCATTACCACATATTCTGGCTTTCTATGGGGAATAAATTGCAGGAGCAGATGAGTTTTTACAAAGCAGTGATGCTGTTTTCATCTAAATGTCCCTACAGATATGGGGGGGGGGGGGGAGAGGAAGAAAAAAAATAACAACCCCAAGAGAAGGAAACCAAGAAGATATCTCTGTCTAGAATAGTTTTCAAAGTTATCCAGAAAGGATTGATAGCTCTGTAACATATTTCAATTTAAAAAGCTTTGCACCAATAATGATAAATAATTTCTTAATTGTTAATATCTGTGATGGAGAAAAATATTGCATCAGAATAGTTATACCATCCAAAAGGCTGCAAGCACACTTGGATTAAAATTACAAGTAACTGAATCATTGGGTCAAGTATAGCAACTCCACATTCAATGGTGATATAAATGATGTAAGTTGCATGTTTGGTGTGATTCTTCTCTCACAGAGATATAAAAACAGAGTAATTTTGTCAAAGTGAACAGAATTATATTTTTTGTAAAAATAGCATTAGAAGAGTGTGTAGGATGTATGGTAATATAAGTGGCAAAACAGTATAACATGCACTGATTTGGCACTGTGAAGGTGTAAAACAAGTGTTATTCGTACCAGAGCCGAATAGCTAATCTTATTTTAGCATTCCAGAACTGAGCTGATGAGTTTCCATGACAGACAAAAATTTACTAGCCCACCTTTTTCATAAACACCAGGAGAAACAACTACCTGTATCTCCAAATACACATATTCATGCGCATACTCCTGCAAACACCTCCACATGTGCATTAACACCAAACTCTCTTCCCTCCTCTTTTTTTTTATTAACAGAAACATGCTTCACACCTGTCACTTTCTCTCTCTCTCTCTCTCTCTCACACAGCCCCACACCTGTTTCACATAACCATGCCATCCTGCAATTCATGGACTTCTCTATCTTCTAAGCTGCCACCCCCACCCAAATCATCAGCATTCATTCTGCCATCAGCCCTGCCAATGTCAATGCAGCAAAAACCCTGAAGAAAATCTGTATAAAATGTTCCTTGCTCAGTAGGTACGGAAATTCCTGTTGCTACTACTTCTGGGTTGCTTCTCCCTCTCTCTCCTTTCACTGCTGGCTGCTCATTGCTCCCTGTTCTGGGCTTCTTCTCCAGCCATCTTTGGATTTCTCAGTGGCAGAGAGGGGAGTAGCTGTGTACATTGAAATAACTGATTCGCAGCAGAGTGTGTGTCAGCCAGCGGCTTTGCCCAACCCAACAGCCATCCAAGAACACCAGCGACTCACCAGGAAGGCTGAGGTGTCAGAGAGTACATCATAAACCCAGAGCCTCCACCCTAAAGCTGAAGGTTAGACAGGTCTGCCTCCCACCCATTTACTCTGACTTAACATTTTCCTTTCCCTGCAAATTCATCAGTTCCATTTCCTTTTTCATCATCCAGTTTACTCATTCCCTTTCCCCGCCCTGTTTCCAAATTTATCAGTTATTTCCCCTTTCCCACCAAATCTAGTACCCATTTGCAACAGCTTTTCAAAGCTGCACCAGAAACCTCAGCACCTCTCACTCAATGAAGCCTCCTCCTTACAGCTATAGCACCTACCTCAGCAACTCTACCTGTATTGGACCTCACATCTTACCTCATCTGTCCCCTTGGCTGCTCCATTTGGGCAAATCTCAAGTTCTGTACCTCAGTTTCCCAGTCTGTAAAATGGAGTTAATACTATTCACCTCCCTCCCTCACAAGGGCATATGAATGTTAATTAAGTTTTGTAAGGCACACTGAAAATGAAAAGCACAGTAAAAATGCCAAGTGTATCGATAGCCTGAATCTATTGTTGAATTCATGAGTCACATACTTTGCCATATTTTTGTGCATAGGATCCTGTAAGCAGCGAATGAAAAACGATGATAGTTTCATCCAAATCCCAAACAAATACACGCTGAAAACAGAAATGGAGACAAAATCAGTAATGTAATCAGGAAATAAGATTTATGATCCAAAATCAAATCAGTCATGTCCTGTGCTTTAAATAAGCCCTTAAGTGAGTAGGTTTGTTCTGAAAATCAGCATTGACAGTATATCTTAAAATAATCTATAAAAAACATGGAGGACATTAAGCTTTTCAATACTTGCCAATCTTTTAATTACTCTACAACCTTTACAAGGTTTCAAATGTCACGTCACATACTATATTTTATTTTACTGGTCCAATAAAAGATATTATCTCATCCACTTTGTCTCTCTAACATACTACAGATGTCAGTATACTTTGGGTCAATTACTTTGTTGTAAAGAGCTATTAATTTAAGGATAAATTCGACTCTCAGATTCTTATGTGCAACTCACACTGATTTCAATGTGTTCCTCCAACAGAGATAATATCAACTCTTGGTGCTAGTTCTACATGCCCCAAGTACTATTATGCCACAGTAATTCACACGGAATAAGGATTTTAAATAATATTTTTGGACAAAATGTCTTATTTTAACTTTTTATTTTGTTTTAGTTTTTAAGGGAAATTTCTTAGTGTTGGTAAGAGGCTGTTTTTTTCTGAAAATGAAACTAAGGAAAAGAAAATGGAAATCTTCCCATAAATGTAAAAAATTACAGCTGGTTAATTTAAAAAAATAGTTTGTGGAAAACTACAAAAAAAATCAGACAGTTCGCCCAAAATCGGGATAAAATTCCTCGCCCTCTGTACAAAAAGCTATGGCATCTGAGATTGATGCTAAGTGCTACGGTCAACCCTGTCCCTCCAGTAGAGATGCAGGGGCTGGAATAGCCAAGTGATAACGAAGTTGACTTCTGGTGATATATGTGGAGATATGTACTACATAAACAGGGGGTGGAGCAGTCCAATGATATTAGCATTGAGTGCCAGTATCACAGTGGGAGGAGGCACATCACACAAATGTGCAGAACATTTCTCTGATCCCAGTGCTGGAATATACCATGCATACAATGAGTGTTGTTCTCCTTCTGTCACACTATATCAGAACACTGCTAACACAGGGGTAACAAGAATATAATCACTCCACTGCTAGGACACTTGTGTTTTAAAACTTCATCTTGTACCTTACGCAGATATATCTCTTTGCTACGGCCTTGATCTCTCAAATAGTGGTGCATAACTACTGAAGTCAATGACACTACTTACAGGGGTAAAGTTAAAGTAGTCCTTAAGTGTTTGCAGGATTAGGGCCAAATACGGATGTCTAATATTTATGCATTCCCTTTTGTAATGCATATTTTTACAATGAATATGTAGATAATTGGATTGATACATTTGAATTTTCTTATTTTAAAAAAGAAAGTTAAACAATACACAAAATAGAAGTTAATCAGAAAAAATATGAACAAAGAAACCTTAAATTATTTTGTAGATCTATTCCACATTAAATTGGAAGAGACAATATGCACGTATCATGTTGACACGATCTTACTTTCAGTGTATTCATGTATACACTGTATCTGCCCCATATTGTATAAATGTAAAGTAACTGCTAGAAATATAGTACTTTCAATTAATGATTCATGCCATATTTTTAAAGCTTTAAACTGTTTCCGCTGCTTTAATATGCTGAATCTACCTTCAGTTTACCATTCATCAGTTACCAGAGGGCATACCTCCAAGTCACTGTCCGGAGGGGGTGATGGATTATTCTTCCTCCCTCTACCCCGAGACTTTGACCCAGAACTCCGACACGTTCTCTCATCAAGATCTTTGATCGGTGTTGAGGGGCTCTGTACTGTGTCAAACTCCCCTGTAAATAAAAAAATCCATGGAAAAAATAGTCAGTGTTTAATTTTTACAGAAGGTATAAAAGCTTTAAAAATGTCTCTTTATACAGATTATATGCCAACCCAAACACAAGATACACACGTGCTATAAACATAAAATGCAGAAGAGCAGTTCTCAATTTCAGTTTTACATAACAGGAAATTGCAGATGCCACAAATACATTCTGACTTTACCAAAGACAAACTTCAATAAATCTCCTTAGAAATGGAGAGATGGTTTAAATGCACTAATATTCACACAGATATAAAATAGTGAGGCATCAAAGTAAGCTTTCTGAAATACCATACTAATGGTCACATCATGCTTTTTTAAAAATTTAAGGTGCGTATATCTCGTTTCCTATGTTAAGAAGTCAGCAAGATAGATTTCAACATCCTTTATTGCTGTGAAGACTCAACTTCAACTCCTCTCTGCACCAGCAGGAGACTCACCATCCTTTTCCCTAAATATGGAGGACATCCTAAATACTCCTGCAGACATCAGAATCCCCAACCACCTCCTCCTGTCTGACAGACTAACAGCCTAATCTCCTCATCCGCCTCCCTACTCTTCTCCTACTGCTACCAGCACTATGCCAGGTCATCCCTCTATCTTCTAATCCTGATTTCCCCATTGTAATCCACCTTACCGCTGCTGGTCACAAACATGGGCGGTGGTCAACCGAGAGCTGTGAGCAGGATAAGGCAGGTCACATTGGGAAGGTTGGATGGAGAAAGAGAATGGAGCTACCTAGGAGGGATTGTTTGAGACTTGCTCCACCCCATCTTCCAGTAACCAGAAATCCTCCTTCCTTCCAAGCTTATCAGTACTAGTGCACCTCCAGAAACTTCTGGTGACATATCTAAGGACTGGCTAATATAGCCAGTTTCCTAAGTGTGAAAAGACATGAATCCTCCCCCTTTGTCTGCCTTAATAATGATTTCATGGTTATTTCACAATAGATGTCAAACTAAGAACATTTTAAAGTTTACATACACAAAGGCAAACCATTTAAAAAGCTGTAATCAAACCACAGTAACTCAATAACATGTACATATTGCGGTTAAACACGCAACCTGAACTCTGCCCCCATCACTGTCCACACAGCAATCAAAATCAGAAAAAACTTTGTCTCAAAATTGGCCAGTCAATGACCCTATACTGTATAGTCATAACTTACATACTGAGATATTAATATCTTTACAGACTATTAAAAAGGTGAATGAGGTATCCAGTGGCAGCCAGTCTAGGCTTGATTCTGACAAACAGTTATTTTTTGTGGTTATTAATCTGAAGGTAAAAGGTAGGTAGAAGACAATTTGGGTGAAAGTGATCCTGAAATGATAGATTTCATGATTCTAAGGAAAGAAAGAAATAAAAGCACCACAATAAGGACAATGGACTTCAAAAAAGCAGACTTCAACAAACTGAGAGCACTAGTAGGTAAGGTCCCATGAAAAGAAAATCTAATAGAAAAAGGAGTTTGGGAGACTTGGCAGATTCTCAGAGAGACAATATTAAAGGCACAAGAGCAAACTCTCACAATGATAAGGAAAGATAGGAAAACCAGTAAGAGGCCAATATGCCTTTATCAGGAGCTCTTTAATAATGTGAAAATCAAAAAGGAATCCTACGGGAATAAATTGCTAAGGATGAATACAAAAGAATAGTAAAGGCATGTAGGGACAAAATCAGAAAGGCTAAAGCACAAAATGAGTTACACCTAGCAAGGGACATAACAGTTAAGAAGAGGTTCTATAAGTACATTAAGGACAAGAGAAAGATAAAGGAAAATTTAAGTCCATTATTTAGCAGCAGAGAAGGAGAGCTAGTAATGGATGACATCAAGAAGGCTGAGGCGTGAAAAACCTATTTTGCTGCAGTCTTCACTAAAAAAGTTGTTTGTGACCAAATGCTTAAGACAATATTAACAACAAGGGGGAACAGATTAAAAATATGTAGATAGTAGGGCTGTCAAGTGATTAAAAAAATTAATCACGATTAATTGCACTGTTAAACAATAGAATACAATTTATATAAATATTTTTGGATGTTTTCCACATTTTCAAATATATTGATTTCAATTACAACACAGAATAAAAAGTGTAATGTGCTCACTTTATATTTATTTTTATTATAAATATTTGCACTGTAAAAATAAAAGAAATAATTTTTCAATTCACTTAATACAAGTACTGTAGTGAAATCTCTTTATCATGAAACTTGAACTTACAAATGTAGAGTTATGTACAAAAAATAACTGCATTCAAAAATAAAACAATGTAAAACTTTAGAGCCTACAAGCCCACTTCTTGTTCAGCCAATCACTCAAACAAGTCTGTTTACATTTGCAGGAGATAATGCGGCCTGCTTCTTGTTTACAATGTCACCCGAAAGTGAGAACAGGCATTCTCATGGCATTGTTGTAGCCAGCATCGCAAGATATTTACGTGCCAGATGCGCTAAAGATTCATATGTCCCTTCATGTTTCAACCACCATTCCATAGGACATGCGTCCATGCTGATGATGGGTTCTGCTTGATAATGATCCAAAACAGTGCAGAACAACGCATGTTCATTTTCATCATCTGAGTCAGATGTCACCAGCAGAAGGTTGATTTTTCTTTTTTGATGGTTCAGGTTCTGTAGTTTCTGCATTAGAGTGTTGCTCTTTTAAAACTTCTGAAAGCATGCTCCACACCTCATCCCTCTCAGATTTTGGAAGGCACTTCAGATTCTTAAATCTTGGGTCAAGTGCTGTAGCTATCTTTAGAAATCTCACATTGGCACCTTCTTTGAGTTTTGTCAAATCTGCAGTGAAAGTGTTCTTAAAACGAACAACATGCTGGGTCATCATCCGAGACTGCTATAACATGGAATATATGGCAGAGCGTCATCAGTATGGAAGCATGTCCTTTGGACTGGTGGTCAAAGCATGAATGTTTAGCATATCTGGCACATAAATACCTTGCAATGCCGGCTACAAATGTGTCATGCGAACATCTGTTCTCACTTTCACATGACATTGTAAATATGTGGGCAGCATTATCTCCTGTAAATGTAAACAAACTTGTTTGTCTTAGGCCTGGTCTACAATGGGGGGAGGGATCAATCTAAGTTACGCAACTTCAGCTACATTATTCACATAGCTGAAGTCGACGTACTTAGATCTACTTACTGCGGTGTCTTCACTATGGTGAGTCGACTGCTGACACTCCCCCGTCGACTCTACCTGCGCCTTTCGCCGAGCTGGAGTACAGGAGTCGACGGGAGAGCGCTCGGGAATCGATTTATTGCATCTAGACTAGACACAATAAATCGATCCCCGCTGGATTGATCACTGCCTGCTGATCCGGCTGGTAGTGAAGACATACCCTTAGCGACTGGCTTCACAAGAAGTAGGACTGAGTGGCTTGTAGGCTCTAAAGTTTTACATTGTTTTGTTTTTGAGTGCAGTTATGTAACAAAAAAAATTCTACATTTGTAAGCTGTGCTTTCATGATAAAGAGATTGCACTACGCTACTTGTATGAGGTGAATTGAAAAATACTATTTCTTTAATGATTTTTACAGTGCAAATTTTTGTAATAAAAATAATATAAAGTGAGTAGTGTACACTTTGTATTCTGTGTTGTAATTGAAATCAATATATTTGAAAATGTAGAAAAACATGCAAAAATATTTAATACATTTCTATTGGTATTCTATTGTTTAACAGTGCGATTAAAACTGCAATTAATCTGAGTTAATTGTGTGAGTTAACTGCAATTAATCGACAGCCCTAGTAGATAAATTAGATGTATTCAAGTTAGCAAGGGCTGCCACAATTCACCTTAAGGTACTTAAGGAACTAGCTGAAGCAATTTCTGAACCATTAGTGATTATCTTTGAGAACTCATGGAGGACAGATGAGGTCCCAAAGGTCTAGAGAAGGGCAAACAGAGCACCTATCTTTAAAAAGGGGGAACAGAGAGGACCCAGGGAATTACAGACATTTGGGTGAGTGAATTTACAGATTTCTAGTAAAAAATAATTCTTTGTATTGCCATTAAGTAAACCATTTAGTTCATTATTCCTCTTAGTGAACAATGTGCCAAAGGTTGTTAAATAAGTAAAATGGAACAATGAGGAGTGTCTTCAAAGTTTTTATTATGTCCTGATTAGATTAAAAACCCTGTTTGTCATGTGAGGGAATTAAAAGAATTCCAAACTTTCTTAAAATCTATGAAACCACTTAAAGCCCACACAAATGATAAATGCACAATTATGATCTGATACAGATATTCAATATTCTTCCAAAAAATAAAAAAATCTTTCTAAATCGTCTATGAAAGTTCCTAAAAGCTGAAGTAAACAACTGAATGCTATTTACAATTTCCATTTAACATTAATCATTACCAGTTGCCCCAGGCTTCTCCTTGGACCAACACTGTACATGATTGCATAATTATCCATTAATCAGTACTGTAACTAATCACTGTACCTTGTAAGTTCTGGGTATTTAGAGCCAACTTTATTTCATTAAACTAATCTCTAAATCAGAATTACCAGCTGTCTCTTACTTGAATGCAAGGCATGCTTCTATTTTAGAACTGCAGAAGTCAGTAGTGCTTGGGTTTTTGAACAACTGTAGGCTTAATTGCTGGATTTGCTTTTTACAAACAGCAGGCTCATCCATATTAAAGGGGAAACTTATTTTTTTTATCCTTAAACAGCTTCAGAAAATTTAAACTTAAAAAAACCTGACCAAAATACAGATCTATGATGTAGTAAGAATGTGTGTCAAATCTGATAGAAATGCAAACTGTTCATACACAGAAGGACCCAAAAATGTGTGTACTTATTTAGAGATAGGGAAGTCCTAGTGCAGTTCACCGAAGTTAGAAATATTAATTGCAATGCTTGAAATTCTTTCCTTTTTTCTATATTCAACACCTAGCTAAAGATCCTGTTTGGAAAACTTCATTCACTGGCAAGTGAGAGTATGGCTACAATAAAGTGAAAGGAAAGTGTTAAGCAGGAACATGGTATGGCCTGTTATTACAGACATAGTGATACTCCGGTACTGGTGCAGGACCAGCACAAAACATTCCTTGCAACTGAACCTGCCATGACCGAACTGAGCAAGAAGAGTAAGAGCACAGTTGTTGCAAAAGGGCCTTCCAGGAGGGAAGACCCAGGCATACACACAAACCCAGTGAAAATTTCAATGTGGGCTGCTTCTGAATAGACTAGTGTGCACAAGGAAAGTCAACGCAGACTGATTCGTGCACATGCTGGCCCTAGCACCATTATCCCAGTATACCAGCAGCAGGGCTCACTATGCCCTTTCCCCACCTACCAGGTGAAGCAGTAACCAGAAGCTCTTTGCAATTGCTACCTCTGAGCCATGATGTCCTAGTGCCATCCCCCAAGCTCCAGAAGCAGCTGGGTTCCCTTCCCTGCTAAAGGGAAGAAGTTGCTAAGATCCACATGCCACTTTCCACTAGGCCGTTACTGGCAACATCCCTCAAGCCAACGTGACATCACACCATCAATAACTTCAAACACAGTACGTGACTGGGCCTGGCTTTAAGCTGCTTATGGAACATGGTGAAGGTCCAGTCAGCATTATAAATTAAAACCATGCTCATAATAGCATTAGGGAACAGCAGCCTTGTTAGCAGGTCTCTGGGCTCTCTCTGTGCTTGCTGGGATGGATGTCTGTGCCTGAACACATTAAGTTAACATTGTTTGTGCACTCTCCGCAGGAATTTTGCTATAATGCCACTTTTAGAAGAAACTACAGGTTTTCTGTATAGGTTTCCTGTACCCCCAAAGCGTGAGAGGCCAGACAGAACAAGTTCTGATACGTCCCAATGAACATATATTGATGTACTGTCACACAAAGAAGGGTCTGTGAAATAAAGAATCTAGCCCGTACACTGGTGTGTGGTGGCTAGGTTACCAGGAGTATTCCTGCACCCTGAGAATCTATCGGCTAGCTATAATTGTTCCCTAGTCCCTTTATATCTGTCTATGGATGCACAATACCCCAAAGAAGGCAAATAGGAGGCAGGGCCATGGCCTGGGCACATCAGAGCAGGTGAAGTGCACCAGAGGGAGCAGGCTGAATCATCCCATAGGAAGGTGCAGCCAGCACACCCCTCACTCATGGAAAGCTTGGAGAGAAAAGATTGGGCTACCATACTGCCCCCAAGACAGGGCTGTGACTTAAAAGTATAGCCCTAAGTAAGGGTCAGTCCTTGACTGGAAGGTGAAGGTGCACAGACTGGTGGGAGAAAAGCCAAGAGAAGCGGACAGCTTCAAGAAAGAAACCATAAATTGCAACCCTGCTATCAGCACACAGGACACTACTACCAATCCTTTACTGTGGTAACTGTTTTCCTGACCTGCAGTCACGCAGCTTCTTCTAGCTTGTATCAATCAACGGTAAGAGTAAGTGTCTGTTTTTATGTTTTTCATCTGGTTATCATCTCTCTTTATTCAATAAATACTGTCATAATTAGGATTTGATTGTTGAGTTTGGAGTCACAGCTGTTTGACTAGATTAAGGATCCTCTGCCCTCTGGGCAGGAAAAGAAACCGCGTCCTCCTGGTCAGACAGTATTGGAGAGTGAAGCACCTGGATGTATCTATCATAGATTTTAAATGACACAGCCCATGGTTCTTCAGCCAACAAATCTCTTTAGATAGAATGTGCTGATCCAGGCTACTGTAGTGCTAAGATGTGACCTAGTGTATCAGTAGTGTTCACAAGTTCTAAACTATGGCTAAGCATTCAGAATGCTGCACTCCATTTATGCAAGTGTATTTTTAAAGTAACACACAAGAACACAGGCATGCGATGTATTTTCAAAATGGGTGTTGCACTGTGCACACAGTGTCGCATGACTCATTCAGCACTTCACAGAAATGGGAAGTGCCTGGGCAGATTTACAAGTTCAGATGCATAAGCTATTTAAAAGGGAGACATGTTCATGTGTTTAAACATAAACCTTTCTTACTATTTCACTATACTTACGCACCCTTTATGGTTTTCAGTTATTTAGCTTGTATAAAGTTCCCTTCTATAGTACATTGAATGCAGATTATAAAACACTGTCATAAGAGAGTCTGAGCATATAGTATGCTAACAGATCACTTCTAAGCAGCAAAGCTACAAGATGAGATAATGTGCAAACCTACTCACTACAAAATATTGTTAAGTTTGCAGGAAATATAAAGTGTCCTGAAGCATGTAGAGTTCTCAAAACATAATTTTAGGAGTATTCACCACATTCTTTCAGCATACACCAGAATCTTTTAAATGATATGTGGAGCAACATCTACAGTGAATGTTCATTCCTCAAGTGTTCTAATTTCAGTTGTTTATAACAATCTTTTACCTTTCTGTCTTAAATTTGGCAGGTTTGTTCTGAGTCCAGGAGTTAATATTTTTTTAAGCTTGTGCCAAATGGTTCAGCTACTCCCTACAACCAAGGGAGTGAACAAAATATACTTTCCTATTTTATATAAATACACACTTTCCAAAAAAATTCAGCCTGAGGCAGACACCTGGCATGGGAAATTTTAGCCCATACAATTAAAGTTTGGCAAAGTTATAAGTAACTGAAAACAGGGTCTTGTAATGGGAAAAGTCAGGCAATCTCAACGGTAGGTAATGCTGCCAGATCTGTGTATAACTTTTTGCACAACCTTAACTCCTCCCCTTTGGCTTATTCATTATTATTAATATAGTACTGCATATTTTTGAAGGACGCCTGTGTCATTCAGTTCACTCACTAGAAAGAGAATGAGGCAGCTTTGTGTAGTGAATCTGGGGTCTAGTGCACCCTTCTGCATTCAGGGACTGATCCAAAACTCATTAAAGGCAATGACAGTCTTCCCAGGACTTCAATAGGTTTTGGATCAGGTCCACACTGCAGACATTGTATAGTGTATGATGAATGAAGCAGTCCCCTGGAAGACAAATAAAGCTCATGTGGCACTAGACAGAGACCTTGGAGATTTGGAGTCTTTTACTGTCTCTCTCACAGACTTTGTATGTGACCTTGAGCAAGCCACACTTAATCTCTCTGTACCACAGTCTCACATTTGTAAAATGAGGATAATACTGCTTGACTTTGCAGGGGTGTTGCAAGGATCAATTCATTAACCACTGTGAGATGCTCACCTACTAATGTAATGAGCACCACAGAAAAGTCTACAAAGAAGGAAAAGCAATCCTTATGGGCAGCAGTGTTTGGATGATGTGCAGTATATGAAACAGGCGTGGAGCTATAAGGCGGATGATGGGGATCAGGGCCGGCTCCAGGCACCAGGCACCCAAGCTGGTACTTGGGGCGGCACCTGGAGGGGGGCGGCGCGGCGCTCTGGCCGCCGGGGAGAGCGGGGCCACAGCCGGGCTCGCCGCCCTCCCCCCCCGTGCCCTCCCCCCAGCCGGGGCTCGCCGCCCTGCGCTCTGGCCGCCGGGGGGAGAGCCGAGCCCCCACTGGGGCTCGCCGCCCTCCTCCCAGGGCTCCGGCCGCCCTCCCCTCCGGCGCCCTCCCCCCGGCCGCCGGGGGGAGAGCGGAGCCCCCGCCGGGGCTCCGGCTGCCCCCCCCGGCTCCGGCCGGCCGCACCCCCCTCCCCCCCACGGGGGGGGAGGGGGGGGCGGCCGGAGGCTTTTTTGCCTGGGGCAGCAAAAAAGCCAGAGCCGGCCCTGATGGGGATAAAAAGAAAAACTGAACAGCTGCCTCATTCACAGAGCAATGTCCACCTGGTGCATTGAATGAGCTGGGGTCCTGTAAAAAAGTTTAGTGTGATTATATAATAAAATACGGTAATGCTTTATGCCCAAGGGCACATAATTGGTCGGGCAAACTTAACTTTGTCTTGTCCTGGCTTCTGAGTGCTTTACTTTGCAACTGTAACTCTTTTAATATAATTTAAATAGATTGATACTAATACCTGATAGCTCTATTGTGACTTGCTGAATTTTGTGAATTAGCAATATGTCATGCACATTAAAAAGTGCTTTTCTAAATAAACAAACGACTGTAGTTTGGTTTTAATTATTTATGGTAACACTTCACAATATACCGTACTAGTAAATATGCTGTAATAAGGGAGGCAGTGTGACCTAGTGGATAGAGTACTGGACTGGCTCTGGAAATGTAGATTCTATTCCTGGCTCTGCCACTGGCCTCCTGGGTTGACCAGTCACTTCACTTCTCTGTGCCTAGGGCCTGGTCTACACTACAGTGTTAGGTCAATACAAGCTGCCTTAATTACATCAGTGAACACACTACAGCCTTGTTCCTGCCGATGTAAGTGCCCTACTACACCATCATAACTCCACCTCCACCAGAGGCATAGGGCTTATGTTGGTGTATTTAGGGCAACGCAGTGTCCCTGTAGACACTGCATTACTTACATCTATTGTCTATCATTCTCGTCAATTTCACAGAGCTGTGAAATTGACAAGAAAGTGAGCTTCTGGCTCCCGAGCTGAGCCACTCAGGCTCCTGGCTCCCCGCAGTAAGCCCTGCTGCTCCCCAGGGTCCTGGTTTCCCACTCCAGCCCAGCTGCCACCCAGGGTCCCCGGGCTCTCGGCTCCCCGCTGGAAGCATGGCAGCCGACTGGACTCTGGGTGTGGAGCTCCCCACCAGGAACCGGGCTGCCCCCTGGGGTCTCGGCTCCCCACTGGGAGCACAGCTGCGCTCAGCGTGGAGCTCCATGACCAGACTCCAGTTGGCTGCGGCACTCCTGATGGAGGAGAGCAGGACTCCTGGTGGGGAGACCGTACCCAGTGTCTGGTCAGCTGCCCCATTCCCGGTGGGGAACAGGGAGCCAAGAGGGGAGGGGCAGCCTGGTGGGATGTCAGGCTACTAGCAAGGAGCTGTGTGGAGCTGACAGCCCTGGCTCTGACAGCCCCCTGCACTGCCCCTCTGAAGTTGGTGGAAGCGTTCCTGGTGAGCACATGCATCACAGACAGAAGAAGGGCAGTGTGGACATGAATCACCCCAGTAATTACTGTGGTGGCTGTAAATAGACCTAACCTAGGACAACTTAAGTCTATAGTGTAGACATGCCCTGAGTTTCCCCATCTGTAAAATAGGGATTCTGAGACTAGCCTCCTTTGTAAAACACTTTGAGATCTATGGATGAAGAGCTAGATACTATTATTATTAGGTGTCAGTAATACAAGATCTCAGCCCCATTCTGTTATTAAATCTTTGCTGAGAGCTGAAGAGGGATTGCCTTTTTGAGTGTGAATTAGAGAGGTCCTGCTACAACACAGTAGTTTTGGACACTCAAAGGTGCATATTTGATTGTTGTGTCTTTTCTCATTCCCACAATGATACATATATCAGTTTGCCAAAATTACTTGGTTGTGGTTTAATATATAACCTGAATATACATTTTTTTTTAACATCTCATGATTGTTTCCATAATAATTTCTTTTTCTTCTAGAGACACTAAGATGAGTATAAAAGTTTATGCTCATCCCAATTTGGTTCAAAAATTACCTATGTTGAAAAATTCTGCTTTCATGCATCTAAACTGATGGGATGAAATACACAAAAGTTTTTCACCTGGATGAAGGTCTGTACCTGGTTGACTATTCAGGCCAGGGAGAGATTCCTGTAGCTGATAGGTTGATGATGATGAAGACGTGCCATCAGCTGTGTTGTTTGAGGTCATATATGCTCCATATGTTGATGCTGAATAATACTGTGCATATTGGTTTTGGCCAAAAGCTGTGTAGGATGGATAATCCTGGAAAAAAGTAAAGGCAATTTATTAAGTGAACCCATTTCTTTATCGTGTATTTTAAATGAAAAGGTTGATCAAATTTTCTCATGAAGATTGCAATATTTGGTTAGATATTAAAGTACACTGCTGTCCTATCAAACATTGAATCACAATAGTCCTGTTTTAACCTAAATTGGTCAAATTATGCAATTGCCTGATCACTTAAAATATTTTCTTATTCTGTTGCACATATAAAAGTATCAATATTCATACCTGTTGTGAACTACTGAAGTTTGTAGAATTCGAGACTGAATTATTTGCATAAATAGTAGATGAGGGTGTAAAACTAGAACCTAAAGTTAAAGGAAATAATTTGTTATAAAGAACCTATTTGTGTATTGAAAACGTTTTTCATATTACAACACAGACAAATCAGAAGCACAAATAACTGAGATTCTGACTTTAAAATATAAAAAATTCTAATGAATGCTCAACAGAAATGAAAAACTGCTTCCAGATTTATTTTTCCCTTTTCATATTGTTCAAGAAAACTTTAGAAAATATGTGGTTTTGTTCAAGAAAACCTTTTCACACTTACTACAGTGCCTCAACCACTCCCTTGTTTCTTTCCTCTTGTTCTTTCTCTCGTTATGTATATTCATTGCTTAGTTCACCTTCACTTGCAACCATCCAGTCTCAGCATAAAACAGTTCAAATCCCGTCGCCCTCTCAGGTAAAAGGGGGGCTTGAACCAAGGATTTTTCACATCCTAGATGAATACCCTATCCACTGGGTTAAGAACTGAAGGAAGCAGGCCTCCTTTCCCCATTGTTTTGTGTAAGCTCGCCTATAGACAGGCAAGCTAGTTAGGAGGAGGAACATCTACCTTCCCCGGTTTTTGCATCACTCTGGGGCTTATGGCGCTGCAGTGCACATGCTGAAAGGCAGAAACCTAGATGCCAAGGGAACTTTTACTGCAATAAAAAGTGAGTTTAGGCACCCACAGAGCATAGTGGCAGCTGAGCGGGGATTTTGTGAAGCCTAGTGGGACCTGATTCTGGGATTTAGGCACCTCAAGTGGCAGTCAGGTGAATCTAGCCCCTAGTTCCTATTGATTTCAATGGGAATTAAGTGACTAACCTGCTTGGGCTCTTTTGAAAATCCCACTAGGTGCCTATCTGCATCTTTAAGCCCTTAAATACTGGCCCTGGGTCTTTTGATAACTGTTTCTTATGAAGAAATGCACATCATAATGCTACATTAAAAGATAATACCTTGCATGAAGTCACATATCAGCCTGCATATACATTTCTCTTATTTTAATGCGACATAGGCACCTAAAAACCTTTGAACATCTGAACCTAAAGGCCTACTTCAGATATTCCTACTCACATTGAGCAACACCTCACTCATGAGTAGTGCCTCTGAAATGAAAGACAGAAAATGACGGTGGTGGTTACTGACCTGGCATTTGATATGAATACGGTGTTTGGCCGGGCTGTGGTGTGGAAAACCCTGGACTGTAACTAAGGCACCCACTCTGCAGTGGTGACTGTGTTTGCGAAAGCCCGCTTTCCGTCTTGATGCCTGGCAACATTACTCCCAAATCTGTGTGAGAAATTAATTTTCAACCGATTCTTTAAAATATTTTCTTGCAGATGGGGAGAAAAGTAAAGAATGTTCAAGTTGACAATTTTACTTCTAGTTAAGAAGGAACAACAATGAGAGGTAAAATACCGTAAGTAGGTAAGCTGTAAGGCTGTCCAGTCTGTGAGTAGGCTGTATAGACTGCAGGCTGTTGCATTCCTGAATACTGGGTCTGTCCGGAATAGGCAGACATTGTTTGAGCTGCTGGTGTAGAAAGAATGTGTGGATAGGGCCTAAATATTAGGAAAAATAGCATTACTGTGGCAACAAATACTTTGCATGTTGATTCAAGCAATAAAAGAAAAAGGTTTCAAGAAGTCAATAAACAGTTTTCTTTGTCAACAATTACTCTTCTGGAATCCAATCTAACCTTACTGAAGTAAATGGAGAGACTCTCTGGGTCACATTCTCTGGTGCAGCGTGGATGTTTTGTACCATACCACCAGCACGATATAACCTTAAAGCTGCTGTATCCAACTCCAGGTGGATCATCCCACTGTTAACATAGCTCTATAGGGTGTTGCGCCCCGCCCCCTTGGAGCAATGAGCATCTGGCATAAGTCAATCAGAGATGTCCTCAGGCTGCTCTAACCCAGTGAAGAAGAACTGTCCTAGACACAGTGGCAGCAGGATCAGGGAACTACAAAAGTGAGCACCAAGATACACAAACTTGTACTGTGTGCAGTTCAGCTGTAGCTGAGGATCTGGCCCTCTGACTTCAATGGGAGATGGATCGAGCCCATAGCGTGGCATTAAAAATGCCTACAGTAATACTTTAACAACAAGATGGGCTTTCAACATTTGGAAAATTTGGGTTACAGAAAAAAGAATGGAAATAAAAGTGATCTTTTGTTTATGAATACTGAAGTTTTATAGGAAGAGTGAATAAAATCAAGTTTAAAAATGTTACCCTCCAGAGTTGCAAAAATGTATTCAGAAATATTTGTCTTGGAAAGTCAAATAAGATTTTATGGACCAAGAGTGATCAAACACACTCTGAAGAATTATCGTAACTGAAACCTAGCCATTAAAAGCCATGACTAAATATCAAATACTAATTTCTTTTGCTTTTTTTTTCTAACTACTTCAGCATAGTTGGCAGCAGTTGCTATCCGAAAAAGATTACACTTTAATTTAGATGCCAAAAATTATTACAGTAAATTAAAAATTCAATAAGACCTTGTAATATATTTGGACAAGAATATCTGATGCACTGTTAGCCAAATCCCCTTGTAAGTGAAATTAGAAAGACTACGCTTAGTTCATTGTTGTTTGCAGTGTTGTTGTAGTTGCCTGAACAAGAGCTCTGTGTAGCTCGAAAGTGTGTCTCTTTCACCAACACAAGTTTGTCCAATAAAAGATATTACCTCATTCACCTTGTCTCGCTAATATGCAGTGTTGTGCAGCCGTGTTGGTCCCAGGATATTAAAGTCTCTCTCTAATATGCATAGTTTAGACATTTACTTGTCATCTTATTACATATTTGTTATATCATGATGTGAATACAAATTTACCAAAACAAAGTAGCTTAAGAAAGCATCACCCACTAATGTGTCAACGTTTTAATTTTAGAAGCATAATGCCAAATTTTCAAACATAGCCTCCTACCTGGCCCTGTCAAGTATGCAGAAGCAAACAAACTTCACACTGCAATCAGGAACATGTGTGCACAAAACTGGTAGTGCCACATGCAAATGAGCACGCTACCAACTCTAGTGATTTTATCTCAAATCTCACAATATTTGGTGTTTTGTTAAAGTCCCAGCTCTTTGAAGTCAATTGACTACATGAGACTCTCAATTTTAAGTGGGGGAAGGGAGTAAGTATCTAGTCCTTATAGTTGCAGAGAAAAGCTTGAAACGTGACTCCTACTGGTTTAAGAACCAGGAGGTAAATAAAAAGAATCCAACATACTTTTGCAGTGCCTGATTCATGATTTTTTGAATGCTTGGCAATACTGACTATGGAATGTGTATGTATAGAGAGTTCTCTTTGTTTAATGCACTAGTACTTATGCATTCAAGTACTCATTTTGCACATGGAATTGTGTTTTTTTCCCCCAATCAAGTGCCTGTTTCCATGGGTTTGAGCATATCCTGTCAGCACAACTTAGGTGCCCACGTTTGAGAACTTGACCACTGGGGCTCAATCTTGCCCTTACATGTGTACACAAAATCAATTATATACATTGTGCAACAATACATAACTGCACATCTAAGAGACAGACCAAGATCTTCACCAACTGTGAGAGAGAGAAAAAATAGAGAAATGATGCTAATGGGGATCAGTATCAAATCTTAAATTCTTAACTATGTACCCATTTGTTAATACACAATAAATAAATAAAAGTAGTAACACTTGTTGAAAACTTTGAACAACAGAATTGCCTGAAGTCTTGGTCATTCGCTATGATAGGCTAGAAAAGATGTGGTCACTAACTTGGAGGGATATATCTGCGGCGAGTACTGATGTGCTGATCTTGGACTGTAGCCACTACTTGTTATTACTGCAAAACAGAAAACAAGAGTGCAACGCTTAACAAAAACAAAAATGGATTTAATTCACATACCAAAACTTTGCAGAGATAATGAATGCTAAAATATTACATTTGAAGAGTATTTAACTAAAATGGGACAACCTTTCATCAAGGCTAAACTACTACATTTTTAATATGCAAACTGAAAACATACAGTAAACTCCCAAGTAACCCAGGTTGTAAAAATAATTGTCTCCCAGTATCAGCATGCAGCACCTTTTAAATTTGATTTATATATTTCTGCATACATTTTAGAGGCATACAATTCACACATAATATTTGATCCACAAGCCAGGAAGCTGTCACTAATGGAAACTTAATTGCCATTTAAAAAAAGCTTGTGATCTAATGTATAGTATTATATAGGATTGAAAAAATTATAAAATCTCCTTTAAAAACCTGACACTTGCAAATTTAAATACAATTTTCAAAATATTTTTTCTTTCAAGTTTGCAAAATTCACTAAAAAATTCAATCATGAAAGATATCAAATTGATAGCCCGGGAAAACAAATTCACCTATTTATCCTCAGATCAGTTAGAGCAAGACACTGGCGATATTTTTATTTGAAATATAAGTAAAACAAATCCCAGTTCAGTCGCCATCAACCTTTTATATGCCTATACTATTAGCAGCTGTATTCTTCCGAAAAAGCTTACAGAATGATAGTCATATCCTATTAAAATTTCCAATCAAAAGCAGCACCCAAATTGGACTAATTCCAAGAATTTGGACGTTTCACTTTCCTTTAACCATCTGTCTTGACTAAGACAGATGTATTCCAAATATATGTACTCTAAAGTGTTGAACCAATCCCTTCAGAGCAAATCCATATTGAGCAAATATACAGAGTGTCTTTATTAGGCCATCTGCTGTTCATTCACTGTTCAAAAGATTAAAGTAGTACACAACGAAGCACTGGAATTTCTGTAGTCTAATCAATCATAGCTGTACTTCAAAGTATACACTTCCTGAGTTGTTCATAATGGTACTGCAAACCAACTTTTAGAATTGTATAAATGACAAATAGGTTTGGGTTCCTATATATTTTATGAAATATGATATATTTCTATATCCAAGTCTAATGAATGCCTTTAAGATCTACTGCTTTGAACACATGCAGAACTTCATAGTTTTTAAGCTATTTTAAAGATATTTAGAACATTTAGGAAAATGTAATAGAAGGAAAAGAATTAATTCCTCTTAAATGCGCATTAGGTTAGCTTGAAAACTAGGAAATATTGGACAATAATTTCTAGACCCTGTGCAATCAGTTTCAATTTGAAAGTTGCACAGCATATATATCAAAGCAAACTACTTATAAAACTATAAAGGGTTCTCTCTCTTATTTGCTAAACTCCTGGAAGATAATTACTCTTCCTCACAACACCTCAATGCTCTTTATGAAGACGAAACAGTTAAACAAGATGATCTTGCAGATTCTCAGGTCAATGAACTTCAATGATCCACTAATTGCATCTCTGCAGTTTTTTGACCAGTAATGTAATTAGATTAAATATCAGGCCATTTGTTTTCCTCTTATTTACTGAACTGTATTTTGAGAAGCGGGAGATCCAGCCAACTTTGAAAAACAAAACAGGTTATCGTACTACTGTAACTGGTACAAAGTAAACTTTACAACAGCTACAGTGGATGAACTGTTTTTCTTATCAAATCATTCATAGTAAAATTAGCATTTTTACAGAAAAAATGCATGATGTAATTAAACAACTCTGCACACCCATCTCTCTACTTTGTGCATTCAGAAAGACTTAAGAAAATATTCTTGAATGTGCCTTGTTTTCATATTTTCATTTCACCTTAATGACTGTACAAATAGTATTGTACTAGTAGTTTTCCTTCTTTCATGGACCTAAATTGATCTATATTGGGATAGAAAAAATATAGATGCCCAGAGTCTTTTATTTGCATATAGTTTATAATATTAGAAACCTCAACACATCACTGAATATTCTGAAGACATTGAATCATGCATGTAGCTAGGCTATGTAACCCATGTTCTATTCACTATTACTCTCATCCTCCCTTCTCAAACCCTTCTGATAGTTTGTTACACCAATTTGTATATGTTGAATTAGATTGTAAGAACTTTGGGGAACATATTTTATATATCTGTATATCACCTAGCACAAAGGGACACTGACCCTGACCAAGTCCTCTGGGTGCTATCAAGGTTGCCTGACATTTTCGGTTATAAAAACCTGTTTTCAGCTGCTTATAACTTTGCCAAACTTTAACTGCTTGGGCTGAAAATTTCTATGCTTGATATCTATCTCAGGCTGATTTTTTTTTTTTTTTTTGAAAAAGGTCAGCCAAAATGGTCCAAGAATGAGGCGAGGGAAAGAGAGTTGTTTTGCCCATGTTAAAACATTCTGGGGACCTTGTCTTAGTGCCCCCATGTTTTGGAGCAGGGACTAGAAATGTGACTTTTGTGTGAGGAATGTGGTTTTGCTGTCCCTGTGAAAATCCACCCAAATTTTGTCAAGTTATAAGCCTTTGAAAAATCACAGTGCACACAGATGCAATAGTGACCTTTTAAATGTTAGTAGCTAAATTCCCTGACCATTACTCTGCAATGAGAATGATCCAGTCCAACTGTAGGTCTGGACTGCTGCAGAGCTGGGTTGGGACATCTGAAATGAGGGCAGAGAGACTCTCTCTCCTGTGCTCACAATGACCCCCTCATGGGCCCAGGCAGCATGGTGGAGGAAGCTGCCTGCTTCGAGGACAGAGGGGACAAGAGCTGGATATGCAGGGAGGGGAGAAGGGGAGTAGTTTGGGGGGTGGGGAGGGAGAAAGGGAAACTGGGGCTCGGAGTTGGGGTGGGGGGAGACTGGGACCAAGAGCCAGTGTGGCAGGAGGCAGAGACAAGTATGGAGAGTGTAGAGGGGAGGCAAATCTGAGAAGGAGCTAAGGGGTCGGGGGGAGAACTGGAACTGACTGGGCAAAGAGACTGGGGCAAGGAGGAAAAATTGGGACAGTGTCAGTGGGGATGGGGAATGAGTGTGAAATAATGTTTGGATCCCAGGGTCGGGGAGACAGATGAGTTCAGAAGTCAGATGGGGGAAATTGAGAATGGCTGGGCAAGGAGACTGGAACTGGGAGTCAGGGTGACTGGGACGAGTAGTGTGGAGGGGTGAGATTAGTACTTGCTGGGCAAGGAGAATAGTACTGGAGTCAGGGGAGACTGGGATGAGGAAACTGGAGGGGTAAGACTAGGATTTGCGGGGCAAGGAATCTGGGGCTGGGATGAGTAGCCTGAGGAATGGAGCCTGGGACTGACTAGATGAGAGAAATAGGACTGGGACAAGGACCCAGGGGAGGGTAACAGACAGGACAGGGACAGGTTGGAGGGGATGGGGCAAAAGAGGGTCACCCTTGGGGGGCCCAGGCAGACGAGTCTGTGCTCATTACAGCATACTCTCCTTCAGAGCCTTGAATGGAACCCAAGATTCTTGAGTCTCAACCTTCCTCTGCTGTTAGCAAATATTTGAGAAACCCACTGGCAGTCTGTCCCATCCCCCTCTAGTGTTGATCCACACAGAAAATGACAACCTACTACTGCTATCAGTTATTCCGTTAGCTCAAGTGGCAGAGATCTGTGTGGTGGATCTAAGGGTTCCACCTTGCTCGTGACCCATGTAGGTGTAAATATGATGCCATATGATGGAATTTCTGATTTTTCAGTTTACTTGTTAAAAACCAAGGAAATAAGTTAAGAACATTATTACGATTTCAAATCCAAACACTCAAAAAATAGGATATTCCAGAGTTGAAGTTGCCTGTGCAACTGTAATTCAGCCTCCTTGTGTATGTACATTCTGATACAGTGTTTACTTACGTGATACAATATTTTTTCCACAGGACCCCTGCCTCATTTAGTGCACAGGATCGACTAACTGGGGGATGAACCAGGGATGTGTAGTGATGGAGACTTATGTATAGAACCCCCTGATTTTTTTGTTGCAGAAGTTGGAAAGTATGGAGTGAGTGAGGCAGGGGATTGCAGGAAGATCTCTGGGTTAAGACAGCTGAATGCTGCTCTGGAGAACTAGATTCTACTGCTTCCACCACAGAGTTCTTGTGATGCAGGGCAGGGTTTGAATAGTGTGCAGAAAATAAGGCCTGGGGCCACACATTGAACAATGAGGAAAATACAAAACATTGAAACGCTGCTCATTAAGTGAGCACTATCCATTCAGTGCACTGAATGAGGCAGGGATCCAGTGGGAAAAAATAGTATGTGATCTTCTAATGAAAGTTTGTACCGTAATGCATATGCACAAGGGAGACAAACTGAGATTGTGCAGGCAAACTTAATTCTCCATTTCCTAACTTTTGAATGCTTGATTTTGTAACCGTAATAATGTTCTTCAAACCCAGTTTTTTGTGTGTATAATAAATATTTACTGAAAAGGGATGAAGATGGAAAGCCTAGAAGTTGCTTGCTACTCCATTAAAATTGTTAATAATTCTCAAATTCACCTAACTTTCTAAGCAACTTAAACACAAAACTGTATGCTGAACTAACACGGCAGTCAAGGCAAATTTGTCAAAGCAAGCAAATTCAGAGTTAAACTTTCTCAGAGTCCTGCAGCCCCATGTACAGTACATTGATATTTCACAATATAGTCCTCTACAGTATCACTGAGTTTCCTGGATTTTATAAAATATTAAATACCAAAACCAATTTTTTACATATACACCATCCTATTGTAGTAGAACTGGTACACAAAATGATTTGTCTACTTAGTTAAGCCATGCCGGGGAGAGAAATATTTTCTCAGTGGTAACTTCATAGAGCATTGGGGAATCCTCAGAGAGATTACATGGTACGTATTGTAATACCAAAGGCTGAATTAAGGGGTCTGTGAGAGTTTAACTCTAAATTTACTAGAACTGAGCGGCTTTTCTTTCACCATTAACATTAGTTTATTGAGTCTGAGATGTGACATTTCCTATTTATTTTAATATGTGGCCTTTATGCTATTTAACCTTTACTTGGCTCTAATGTAGCATATATAAGTTTGCAATTATATTATGAGATCAAAAAATTAATGACTGAAGTCAAGTTCACAGGTACTTCTTATTGTAAAATAGTTCTGAAAAGTAACTAGCATGCATGCTTGCTGGCAAGTTTCGTCCCAGTGTGATTTCAAAGAGTCAAAATATTAACCTTTGAAAATGAGGATTTATTATAGAATCATCTATACAATCTCAACTGTCATTACACTATAAACCCAATCCTGCCCTGGTATATACCACCGAGCAGTCTGTCTGTTCATCACTTCCAGTTTTCAATAAGGTCACTAAGCAGTGGTGGATACACTACATTCTGCAGGGCTTGTTCAGCCTCCTCCTCAGCTCCAATGCACTGCCTATTGTCTACTGTCTGTAAGTCAGGAAAATAGGATGTAACACAGTTGAATACCCCAAGCAAAGACAGTACACAATGGTGGAGACTCAGACTGGTCTCAGCACTGGGAGTTCATCAGTCACTTCACTCTGGCCTCAGTTCAGGAAAGCTTTTAAACACATGCTTAAGTCCATCCTTACTCAACAAAGCATTTAACAGCACACATAAGTTTAAGCATTGATTAAGTCCCTTTAATGGGGCTTAAGTGTATGTTTAAGTGCTGAATCAGGGTTCCCAAGAGTAGGATATACTCCTCACTGTGGTCTGATGTCATCTACTTATATCTATTCATGTAAATTTAACAAATTAGATGGTTTCAACTCACGGACCTGAGCATTTTATCAATCCACAGAATTTTTTCCCATTCCTCTTCACCCTCCCACACATATCCCCTTGCTGGAGCTGGCTGTCTCTGGCTGCCAAGTCTGCATCCATAGGGAACCTTTGCTCCAGAAGAGGGGATGCCTCATGATGGATTTAATTGTTTTAAAAACTATAGGGTAACACTGACATTATGACCTTCTCAGGTGGTGGGGTGTTCAGAATGGCTGGTACTTGTCCTAGGAACATCTTGCTGCTTTAACAACAATTAGATCCACTGTATTCACCTTCCCCTTAAGCCAGGATCCCCCATGACTGCAAATTTGGCAGCCTGGTTTGACCAGCTTTGTGGCATAGATGCTAAACAAAAAAAAACATATGGAAAAAAGTATCTCTCTGATTGTTTCAGCTGGTATATTTGGAAAGTTACCTGCAGCTGCCATAAAAAAACAAAACAAAACACATGCACACATCCTGAAATAGTGGCAAGGTAGCACCTCAGATAAAATAGCTACAATTCAAACTAAAACATAATAAAACAACACATTAAAAGCTCTGCTTTCACTCCCCCCCGCCCCAATAAGCAGCTATGTGCACATACTACTCCCTCATTATTGGCCCCACACCTCTAGCTGGTGACTGACGAAGTCTGTACCATGGTCAGAGGGGCTGCATTTCTTCCCTCCTGATAGTGCTTTCCCCTCAATCATTTTGTATCTGACTCTGTGACCCAAGATGGGGAAGTAGACTCATGTTTTACTTTAATACATAGGCACTAAGTAAGTGGTCTGATTTTCAAAAATGCAGAACACCCTTCACCCTCTTGAAGTTCATGGCAGCTGCTGGGTGCTCAACACTCGAAAATCAGGCCCTTATTTAGGTGCCTAAATATGGATTTAGTAATATAACTCTAACCATCCCTTCCTGAAATTCTTGCCCAAAACTTTTCAATACACAGAGTAAAGCCCAGATTTCTTAAATATACAGTATGGGTCAACAAAGGTACACTACCAATACAAAATCACAATTATTTCTGCTGGTGGTAAATTTTTCAACTAATTGCTTTTTTTTGTCTAAAAAAATTCTGATTTGGCAAAACCAAAACTGTCCATGAAACAGAGTCCATTTTGACAAATCTCTAAAAAAAGGTTGAAAAAAGTTTTTAAGTTGTCTAAATGGTATGTTTTAACCTCTTTTAGACAAAAAAAATTCAGTTTTCCTGAGTGAAATGACTTTTTGTTTCAAAATTTAAGCTAATTAGAAAAGACAAGGCTAAAAAAAGAAAAACTAAACATTTTGGAATTATTTAACAAAAAGTTTCAGCTGACCTGAACCTTCATATTGTATCCAAATATATTTTGGAAACAGCCCTGGGGACATATTACATTCAGTAACAAAGTTAACTTATTCTCAGCCTGCTGTAAGCACCATGATAACTCAGACATAATGGGCCTGATCCAAAGCCTACTGAAGTCAATGGGGAGTTTTCGTTGACTTCTACTGGCTTCTGTGTGCTTTGGATTAGGCCCAAAGATGTTTATAGGTACATTATTATTCTCTTCTCTGCATTAATATGACCAAGATCCAATGTTGTGTTATAATGCAAGCAATATGTACTTTCTTGTACTTCAGTAACCTTTAATACTTTTCAGGCAGCTACTTACAATAATGTTTTGTGTTTTTTTTCAAAAGCCAACTGGGAAGATAAGATTATTTATATTGAATCAAACAGATACTTTAAATTTAGACCCATGGATAAGATAGTTTAGGGCAGCCTCATCAGCTAATGTGCACTATTGGCGTGAAGTTTAGGATTACTAAAGCAATACAAAACCCCCCTGATACTTAAAGCAATACAGCCTTCAGATTTACATTTTATAAATTCTAATTGCTACTACTAATACAATCTAATTTATCTCACTCCTGCTGATATTATATGAGCCTACAAACTAAAAAATGCTACAGTATGTGACCATTGTTAAATATTCTTGCACACAAGAATAGTTGTAGTAAATATGTTTCTTAAGAACACAGCTGATGAGAACTGCAAGTTAAGGTGTTTTCAAAAAAGGTATTATTACTTTTTGGTATTAAAGCCTAATTTATAACTTTCACAAAGTTTAAGAGGTGTCCTCCATGCACTGACATGTTCATTAGTGAAAGTTACCAATGCTACATTAGTGTGTATCTCATAACATGTGATCTTATTATGGCTTTACCTGACCCAGTAAAAGTGTCAAGCGATCCATCTCCAGTTGTGGTGGTGGTGGTTGTTTCACTGCTGTTCATGGGCTCTGTTTTGACTGCAAGAAGAGACACTACACATAGAAGAATAAGTAGACATGAGATTTTATTTCTAAATTTACATCAGAGACCTCATGCCAGTGTCACGAGTGGCAGTCCAGCTAGAACAGACATGCGATTGAAAAGTTTAGAATTTTATGAGAACAGTCTACTACTGCACTTTCTGAAATGGCCACACATGCATCTATTTATGTCTCTATTTGAAAGACTGCTATAATTATCTGGATTAATATCAATCTAAATCTAACTGATTCTAGCAATTCCCCAAAACTAGTGGACAGGAAGGAGAGGAGAGTATATAGCACATAAAAAATAGTTATGCTTGAGAACCAATACAATATGTTTTTGTTCTCTTCCAGCAGCATATTGCTTTCACAGTGCAAGCTTTCTGCCACCCCCAAACCAGTGTGTTTTTCTACCTCAAAGCTAACCCACACTGAAATTGGTGACTTATTCTCCCCAAAGGAAAAAAGAAAAGAAAAGAACTATAGGCAGTGCACAAATGATAGCCATGAAAATTCAGCTTCTAATTAATGTACTAAGAAATAATTATACAACATAGACTTCCGCTTTTATTAGAGGCTAAGCTGCACTAGGAAAATAAAAAATTATAGCTGCACCACAATTACATTCAGAACACTCGTACTGTTAGGTAGATGTGCATATTTACAGCATATATTAGTTGCCAGTGGATAAATACTGGGGGCCTGATTTTCATTTACGTGAAGGCTCTTTTACACAGCCAGAACAGCATAAAGGGGCTAAGTACAAATGAGAATCAGGCCTTGTATGTTTTACTAGACATGTGGTATATCATGCATTTTAATTCTACGAACAAAAAAGTCTGGAATTTTCAAAGAAGATTAAAGGCTTACACTGGGAAATTTACCAGCAGAACAATAGCGTTATAATTATACCATGTATTGTTCGGCTGATCAATTTTGCCATATTTACAAGTCCTAAGTGAATTGGGGAGTTAACTCTCTTAAGCCTAAGTGAATTGGGGAGTTAACTCTCTTAAGCCTGGTCTACACTGGGGGGGGGGGGCGGGAATCGATCTAAGATACGCAACTTCAGCTACAAGAATAGCGTAGCTGAAGTTGATGTATCTTAGATCAACTTAGAATCACTTACTTCACGTTCTCGTGGCGTGGGATCGAGGGCTGCCGCTCCCCCATCGACTTTGCTTATGCCTCTCGTCAAGCTGGAGTTCAGCAGTCGACAGGAGAGTGATCGGGGATCGATTTATCGCGTCTACACTACACGCAATAAATTGATCCCCGATAGATCGATCGCTACCCGCCGATCCAGCGGGTAGTGTAGACGTACCCTTAGGCCCCTTTCAAAATCTCAGCCAAATTCTTTGGTGGTTTTTACCTGAACAAGCTATGAGGTCTATTATAGCTATTTGAAATTACACACACCTGCCTTTGTCCCCCATCCATAATGGATCTTTCATAGGCAAATGGGTGAGTTGGGTGATTGATACTTAACAGTAACACTACAGACAATACATGACCGCACATGAAATATGGGTGGAATTTGGGACATTGTGTATATATGCAAATTTCAAACAAGGACTGTGGAAATTAACTTTTTGATTATTTATGGGAATTATGTAAATCTTAATATGTAAAATGTGAATTTTACAGGATGCCAACAAATGGGCAGCCTGAACAAATGCAGTGTGGCTTCACAGTGTAGGATGGGAGAGATAG
This sequence comes from Terrapene triunguis, assembly GCF_002925995.2. Lineage (NCBI taxonomy): Eukaryota > Metazoa > Chordata > Testudines > Emydidae > Terrapene > Terrapene triunguis. The sequence continues at coordinate 51,955,288 of NW_020664436.1, forward strand.
GTCAAAATAGTTTACTCCTATCAATGGTCCTCCTATTCTCCACTGCACGCTCCTGGAAAACAGGGTCATGGAGATTGCTCTGCACATGTCAAGGTTAGGGATATCAATTTAAGTGCCCAAAAGAAAGAATTACTTCTTCAGAAGGCCACTGAAATTGTTCCACAGCACCAGAAAAAAAAAAATCAACAGCAGCAACGTATTTTTAAACCAAATCCTATGTTTCACCACATCTCTGTCCTAAGATAATTTCCAAGAGATGGAGGGTTAAAATATAAATGTGGAAATGGACTGACTTTTCTTTGCACTGATAATAAATAGCTTTTGCAATGAGAAAGCAGTTGGAACAAAAAGAGATGTATGCCAAAATTTGGGGAATGTGTTTTTATACTAAATACAATACACATGAGAAATTAAGGAAAGCTTTTCTCCATAAGACAAAGATTGTCCTGCATTGCTGCTAATGAAACCTAGGGCTATCTGCTGCATAAATGACAGTTGTGCTGTCAAAGGGAACACTTTTTACTGACTTGATTGTGAAGAGGCTCAGGCCTTGCACCTCTGTCTCTACATATATCAGAAAGTATGCAGCTTGCTAATTTGGTCTTCTTTGCAGTCTCTGTTCCCTTTATGACTGCCACAATCTCCTCTTCTCCATCACAGTAGTCTATGACTACCTCAAAATCTTTAATGTATTTATTCTCACAACACCCCTGCAAAGTAGGGAAGTGCTATTAACCCAGCTCTACAGATGGAAAACTGAGGCACAGAGATCCTAAGTTCTTTGCCAAGGTCATACACAGACTCTCTAGTGGAGCAGGGAATTCAACCCACGTCTCCCAAGTCCTAGGTTAATGCCCTAGCCAATGGACTATCATTCTTCTCTTGTAGCTAGATTGATAGATATTCAGAAAAGCACTTTAGTATGTGCTTAATTGCTTTACTGAATTGGGGCCTAAATACTGAGTTGAAAAGTATTGTACTGAACTATCCCTATCTCCAATCATTGTGATGTGCAGCACACTTTCCTGGGCACAGATATTCACCAAGTTTTCCTCTCCTTGTCAAACAATCACTCTCCCCCAACTCTCAAATTAATTTAATTTGATAGAAAACACCGAGTTAGAATTACATTTTGTCAACAATACATATGGAAAATATCTTTTGAGATATCCTTGATTTTAAACAGCTCTAGTCTATTACATTCAGATTTTATCAGAGTAAGGAAGTCATTTGCATGGCTAGACTTTTGGAATACTGCCCTTATTTTTCATGTTGCACATAATTAAACCATGAAAAAACAGCATTAAACTAACCAAAAACCAGTTTAACTTTAAAAGAAAAAAAAAGCAATAAAATTTAAAGTTGAGATCAAAATATAAGCTCACACCATTTAAACACACACTGTTTTGCCTACGTTTTGTAGCACATATAACACAGTGTGTGGCATTACGTAATGTGCTGACACTGCTACAATATCTATCCTAGTAAGGGGAGCAGGGTGACTTAAAAATTTGAATTACAGTGTGTAGCCCAAAGAAATTGTGTCGAGCACCAAATGGTCCGAGGTCAGCCACGACCAGTTGGGACGTAGATGGTCAAGGAAAAAGCAGGGGGTTGGATCCTGGGCAGTGGCTGGGGCACCGTCCTTGGGCACATCCTCAAAATGCCCATTTCTGGCTGTCCTGGTCTCTGGAGGGGCCAGGCTGGGCCGAAGAGCAGGAAGATGAAGGGTAGCATTGCTTAAACCCCTTGTTATTCTCCTTCTCTCTGTAGGAGTTGGACTTGGGGACACCCCATGATCTTGATGGAGGCAGAGAAAGCGGAGGCCGGAATGGCTTTCTAGCCTGTTGAGGAGTGTGCAGGCCCAAGGACCGGAGGGTGGCACGGGAGACATTAAGACTGTGAAGCCGTGCATTGGTCTGAGAAGAGCCCTGCTCCCTCAAACGGGAGATCCTGCAGGGCAGTCTGCATCTCTTGGGTCAGCCCGGAGGACTGTAACCAGGAGCTGCGCCTCATGACCACCGCAGAGGAGACCACCCTGGCCACCGAGTCTGTAACGTCTCAGGCCATCTGAAGGGCGCTTCTCGCCACCGCTTTGCCCTCATCCACTAATGGCAAACTCCTGGGCTTGGTCCTGTGGAAGGCCCTGCTTGAACTTGCTGATGGAGTCCCATAGGTTGAAGTTGTACCTGCCTAGCAGGGCCTGATGATTAGACACCCAAAACTGCTGCTGGCTGTTGAATAAATTTTTCTGCCATATAAGTCCAGTCCCTTGGTGTCTTTATTTTTGGGTTTGCCAGTAGCCTGGCCTTGCCTGTCCCTTTCGTTGATGACAGACACTACCAGAGACCCTGCAGGAAGGTGGGTGTACAGATATTCAAATCCCTTTGCTGGGACATAACATTTATTTTCCGCTTTCTTGGAGGCAGGCGGAATGGAGGAGCGGGTCTGACACACAGACTCGGCAATTTTAAGGACCCCTGGGTGGACGGGCAATGCGACCCAGGCTGGGGTGGAGGAGAGTATGACATTGAAGAGGTCGTCGGACTACTCCTCTAGCTCCTCGACCTCAAAGTTCAGGTTAGCAGCCACCCTTTAGAGCAGGGCCTGGTGCTCCTTGAAATCATTGGGGGGGGGACTACTCGCTTGCGAGGGGCCTGCCACCGCCTCGTCTGGGGATGACGAAGATGACTGTACCGCAGGGGGAAGGGCAGCTTCCCCTTGCTTGTCTGGGGATGGCTCTTTGGGTGTCGGGGCCCACTGCAACGCTCCTGTGTCGGACTCAGCAGCGTGCTCCGATGCTGGTGCTGGCTGGGCTGGAGGGAGTTTGTCCGATGCGACCTGAGAGGAGTACAGGACAGGCATGATGGGTACACCTTATAGGCTCCAGTACTGCCACTGGGTGGGCCACTGCCCCTGCTGCCATGCTGACAGGGCCGTCTCGCACGTTGTCGGTGATTTGGCTCTCCTAGGTGAGGGGCTGAACTCTCCCTCCAGCTCGGACCACTGTAGATGCCGGAGTCTGTCATCTGACCCTTGTCAGCAAACAGTAAGGAAAGGGCGAGGAACGGTGCCTGCATGACCAGGAACAATCCCGCACTGAGGGGGATTGATGCTGTTGTGGGGGGGACTGCCTAGGCGATGGGGATCTGTACTGTGGTGATCTCTGGTCGGAGGCCCGGCGGTACTGCAGGTACAAGGATAGGCGTCATGACTCGGGTGTCCTGTGCTTCGTAGGTGGCGACCTTGGTGTTAGAGACCTGAGTCTTCTACCCAGAGACTGAGGCTGTGGTGCCGGGATACTAGGCCGTGGTGATGGGGATCGACACCTGCAGTTCGGGGACGCTCCGTTGCTCTAGTGGGAGGTCCCATAACCGGCTTGCCCTTAGAGGTCTGGGCCTTAACGTGGTCCATCGACTGGTTTGACCTCTGTGATGCTGGCTGGCCTACTTGGTCCTTGGCTGCCGGGGCCACCTCAGGCACAGGAGGCCCTACTAGGGGCCAGGATCCCCTGCCGCTCCTGGGAGTCAGATGCCTGGCTGGACTGGGGGTCTGACCACAGCGGTACCCCTGTGTAGCTCCAGGGCAGGCATGTAGCTTAACACAGGTACTTTGCCCAACTCCCCCCTGTCCTGCGGTGCTGACAGGCCCTTGGGCTTCAGCTGCTTCTTAGGCCCCGGCGAGGGGAAACGGTGCTGAGCAGGTTCCGGTGCCAGCGTTGCACTGCGCGCCAACGCCAAAGTGCTAGGCGTGGAGTCCGATCGGAAGGGGTCCAAGGCAGGATGAAGCGCAGCCTCCAGGAGGATGGCCCTCAAGCAGATATCCCGCTCCTTTTGAGTTCAAGGACGAAAGTTTTTGCAGATCCTGCACTTGTCTTTTCAGTGTGATTCCCCCAAACACTTCAAACAGCTATCATGGGGGTCAATAATGGGCATCGGCTGGGTACATGATGAACATGGCTTGAAGCCTGGGGAACAGGGCATGCCCCGCTCTGTGGCGAAGTCCCAGCTGGGACTCTAACTACTAAAACTATTATCTAATACTTAACTTAATGGTCAAACTAAATACCTAAGAACTGACTATAAAGGAGATAGAACAATGGGCTGAAAGAACCGCTAACGCTCTTGAAATGCAAGACAAGGCGCTCCGACCAACTATCATGGGCGGTAAGAAGAAACTTGGAGGGTGTAGCGTCGTTAGCGCCTGATATACTGATGCATGAGCGCAGCACTCAAGGGGGTGACACAGCTGACCCTATGGATCCACTAAGGCAAAAGTCTTCAACAACTGTGCACATGGGTACATACACACCTAAAATGGAATCGACATGACTAAGCACACTCCAAGAAGAACTAATGAGCTGCAAAGTTTCATTTTTTAACAACTAAGCTATATTTTAAGGACTGAGAATGCAAAATGGTATAATCAGATGGGCTGCAGATTCTACTACTGTTCTCCTCCCCTATACAGTAGAACTTCAGAGTTACAAATTGACTGGTCAACCACCCACCTCATTTGGAACTGGAAGCATGTAAGTAGGGAGCGGAGAGGGAAAAAAAGAAATTACTACATAGTACAGTTCTGTGTTGAACGTAAACTACTAAAATAAATAAAGGGAAAGTTTAAAAAAGATGTCAATGTAAGGAAATTGTTTCTGTGCTTGTTTCATTTAAAGTAAGATGGTTAAAAGGCAGCATTTTTCTTCTGCATAGTAAAGCTGTATTAAGTCAATGTTCAGTTGTAAACTTTTGAAAGAACAATCATACATTTTGTTCAGAGTTATGAACAACCTCCATTCCCGAGGTGTTTGTAACTCTGAGGTTCTACTGCACTTGAAAGCGACCACAGATCAGGGAAAGGAGGGGCCAACGAGAACAGGTGAGTATGGATCCTTTAAAGGGTCAGTTCAGAGAGATGTCCAAGACAGTTAATCAGATGTCTGATGCTCTCCTTTCACTTAACATCCAAGCCCTAGGACTTTCCTAGAAATCCTTAAATTGCTGTGGGGGATCCCAGTGATAATGGAGAGAAGTAGCTGACAGGCAGTGAGGATGTCACTCAAAGACCAATGGAAGACGACAGGATACACAAAGTATCTCCCGAAACCAGCAGCAGGGGGTTTGAAAAAATTCAGGATAGCCAAGCAGCCTTTCCAGTTAGGGTGGGATGCTATACACTGACTGCAATGGGAGAAGCAGCCTGTGACGCCAGTGCAATACATCTCACTACAGAGGCCAGGAGCAACCAAGGAAGGGTACATGCTGGGCTGGGTTATCATTAGCTGGGACCTGATCGAGTGCTAACTGGGCTGGCAGAGAAAGACAGTTACAGAACATTTGAGGTTGATGGGAGTGAGAAAAACACATGAAGGGAACAGACCAAGAGCAGCCATGCACATCCGATGTCATAACTCAATAGGTGTGGCAAATACACTATCACACACAGTTTGCCAAGCAAATACTATGCAACCACAGATGCAGCGAGGCAGTGAGAACACCACATAGAGAGGCCCCACCAACAAGACACAAAGATCTAAAAGGCATAGGACTAGTGATCCAACTGCCCTCTGAGAGAGTGGGATTCAAAGGAGAACCCTATGTACTAGGCTGAGCACCTCCCAGGATAGCATGTACCTGCCCACTGGATTTCCCCCTTGCTGCTTAGTTAGGAATTAAGCTGTATGTGGCAATGTACTTTTTCCTTCACCTGTACCTACTAAAATAACAGATTAGAATAGAGGAGATATTCTAGCCCCCATAGTAAGCCATTTATTCTGGCACAGCACTTCCTTTGTGGAATGCATATAAGATATTTTTGTAATACCTTAAAGTGGCTGACTTGCATATACAAAGTCATTTCAAACTTCTTTTTTTTAAAAGTCAACTTTCTGAAACCTTATTAACTTTGGTCCCAAACTGCAAAGTTAAGCATGTGTGTCATATTCTGCAAGATGGGGCCTTTCAGAATAATAGATTATGGTTGGAATTTGTGTGTGTACTAAGAACAATTCTACACATTATCTTGAGATATTTCAATTATACAATACAAAAATGGGTTTCATTACTTAAAATGGATAACATATGGGACCGTGTTTTCAGTGGGCCTCAACACTGACCTCCAAAACTGTGCATGCAGGATTTTGCATTTCCAAACCCTATATCTGCAAAGAACTTCGAGTGACCAAAGCATGAAAATCCAACTTCATAGAAAGGGTTTGAAAATTTGGCTCAGGCAAACTTCCAAAATCAGCCTCTAAGGGTATGTCTTCATTACAGAGTTAAATCAGATGATCACAGGGACGCCACTTGTCCGGTTTTATACAGGACGGTCTTCTTTTTGAGAGATTTGTCCCCTGTCTGGTAGTGGGACAAAAACAGAAGTGGTTTTCTGCATTATTGGACAGGAGTTACCATTTTGAACAGCATATTGCTCCACCCCTGCCGGCATGACCGCACGTGCAGCTGGTGCGGGATGGGTGCTCTTGAAAACGGAATGCACCATGCATACAAGATCAACCATTTTGGTCATCTGATCCCACTGAGGGGTACCAAAAGAAACTGCACAGTCTGCTCAAGAAACTCCCTGAAGCAGTACAGGAACAAATCTACACAGATACAACCCTAATGCCCCAACCAGGGGTATTCTATCTGATACCCAAGATCTATAAACCTGGGAATCCTGGACACCCCATCATCTCAGGCATTGGCACCCTGACAGCAGGACTGTCTATGTGGACTCTCTGCTCAGGCCATACACTACCAGCACTCCCAGCTATCTTCGAGACACCACTGACTTCCTGAGGAAACTACAATCCATTGGTGATCTTCCAGAAAACACCATCCTAGCCACTATGGATGTTGAAGCTCTCTACTCCAACATTCCACACAAAGATGGACTACAAGCCGTCAGGAACAGTATCCCCAATAATATCATGGCAGACCTGGTGGCTGAGCTTTGTGACTTTGTCCTCACCCACAACTATTTCAGATATGGGGATGATTTATACCTTCAAGTCAGCAGCACTGCTATGGGTACCCGCACGGCCCCACAGTATGCCAACATTTTTATGGCTGACTTAGAACAACGCTTCCTCAGCTCTCGTCCCCTAGTACCCCTACTCTACTTGTGCTACATTGATGACATCTTCATCATCTGGACCCATGGGAAGGAGGGCCTTGAGGAATTACACCAGGATTTCAACAATTTCCACCCCACCATCAACCTCAGCCTGGACTAGTCCAGACAAGAGATCCACTTCCTGGACACTACAGTGCAAATAAGCGATGGTCACATAAACACCATCCTATACTGGAAACCTACTGACTGTTATTCTTACCTACATACCTCCAGCTTTCATCCAGTCCACATCACACGATCCATTGTCTACAGCCAAGCCCTAAGATACAACCGCATTTGCTCCAATCCCTCAGACAGAGACAAACACCTACAGGATCTCTATCAAGTGTTCTTAAAACTACAATACCCACCTGGGGAAGTGAAGAAACAGATTGATAGAGCCAGAAAGGTACCCAGAAGTCACCTACTACAGGACAGGCACAACAAAGAACGTAACAGAATGCCACTAGCCATCACCTACAGCCCCCAACTAAAACCTCTCCAGTGCAACATCAAGGATCTACAACCTATCCTGGAGGACGATCCCTCACTCTCACAGACCTTGGGAGACAGGCCAGTCCTCGCTTACAGACAGCCCCCAAACCTGAAGCAAATACTCACCAGCAACCACACACCACACAACAGAAACACTAACCCAGGAACCAATCTCTGCAACAAACCCCGTTACCAACTCTGTCTGCATATCTATTCAAGGGACACCATCATAGGACCTAACCACATCAGCCACACCATCAGGGGCTCATTCACCTGCACATCTACCAATGTGATATATGCCATCATGTGCCAGCAATGCCCCTCTGCCATGTACATTGGCCAAACTGGACAGTCTCCACACAAAAGAATAAATGGACACAAATCAGACATCAAGAATTGTAATATTCAAAAACCAGTGGGAGAGCACTTCAATCTCCCTGGACACTCAACAACAGACTTAAAAGTGGCAATTCTTCAGCAAAAAAACCTTCAAAAACAGACTTCAACAAGAAACTGCAGAGCTGGAATTAATTTGCAAACTTGACACCATCAAAGTAGGCCTGAATAAAGACTGGGAATGGCTGGGTCACTACAAAAACTAATTTTCCCATCCTTTCTTGTCAACAGTTGGGAATGGGCCACATCCACCCTGACTGAATTGGCCTCATTAGCACTGAGCCCCCACTTGGTAAGGCAACTCCCATCTTTTCATGTGCTGTATATTTATACCTGCCTACTGTATTTTTCACTCCATGCATCTGATGAAGTGGGTTATAGCCCATGAAAGCTTATGCCCAAATAAATTTGTTAGTCTCTAAGGTGCTACAAGGACTCCTCGTTGTTTTTGCTGATACAGACTAACACGGTTGGGGCAGAGTCACTCTGGCAGGAATTGCCAGAATGTCCAGTATTCCAGGAATGTGAGAGTGGCCACCCTAGGTGATCGGCACCTGGGTCTGAGCACCTGCATTAGCCTTACTTGGGTGTGAACAGCCACACTGCAAAGACCAACACGTTCCTGTGTCCTCGCTGGTGCTGTACTCATTCAGGTATGAGGAGGATTTCTGGGGGCATATCCCATGGTGATTTGTCCTGCTGTAAGATGAGCCACTCTATGATTCTTTCACAGTGAATTATGAGAGAACTCATCTGTCCTTCTGTGCACATGGCAGGAAATGTGGGAAGGCACTGGAGAACTACCAGCACTCGAGTGATTTATACTGAGTCCTCACTGCAATGTGGATAGATTACCAACCTGAGTGAAAGCAACATCCATGATTTAGCCAATACCGCAGACAAGCCAGTTAGCCCGGGATGAAAGCATCGGGTTGAAAGACAGCTTTGTGTGTGGTCAGGTGGGGGTGTTGGGGTAACAGACGTAAGTAAGAGCCTGAGTTAACTCTGTGATAATGACATACTCTGTATTTCCACATGTAATTGTAAGTGTAAAAGCCTGTATTTTTGTTTGAGCAGAAGTACGACTAATTTGTATATAAATCTAGTTGCACGGTTTTGTGTGCACAAAATTGCAATTGCAAATTTAAGAGTCTAGGTTGATGCCCCTTTGAAAACATGTATGTGCCTCTCAACCCAATCCTGTAAACAGTTACTACCATGCATATCCACATTTAAACTAAATTTAGATTGTAACCTCTTTGAGGCAGAGACCATCATTTTCTTATGTGTTTGTATAGTATCTATCACAGTAGGGCCATGTTCTACGATTGGGCCCCTAGATGTTACCAAAATACGAAGAAAACAATAATAATGCATATGGGAGGAAAGGAATGAGTGGTAGTAACTGGTTGTAGGATCATAAAAATGTTTGTAAAGTGCCCAATACATTTACAACCTTGATTTGTGCTCAGGTAAGCATGTAATATAGTACCTAAAAATAAAAAAAAAGATAAATGGACATTCAGCGGAAAAAACATTAATCTGGCTTCAAGGGAAGCTGAGCATCCATTGCTCCCAATGATGTCAATCAGAGCTGTGGGTGCTCAGCCTCTCTGAAAACAATGCCATCAGATTATGAGGATGTATACAGTTAACCTCATTCTAGGACAATTAAAATTCTTGTTACTAGTGAAATGGCTTAACAAGTATGGTAAAATAAATGTTTGTTACTGCTTCTTTCTGGTTTTCCAGCTCTGCAAAAGGACTCTGAGAAGTAGGAAATCACATAAAAATGTTCTAAACCACAGAACAAAAGAACGAAACAAAACAGGAGAAATGTAACACAGCAGTCATGGAGCCACAAAGTCACACACATGCACTATACCATGATCTCTCATACTTGTTGCAGAAGAGGGAGTGCTGCAACTCAGCAACCAGTCTGCAGTATTTAAAACAGTCATGTTGTCTCCTGAGAATGGGAATGGTATAATGGTTCATTGTCTGAATGTCTGCTCAATATACATGAATATTCTTTAATGCCAGTAGGTGTTTTTGCCCTTTGAGCCTAGTCTTTAGCTGCATGGTATTGCTTTTGTGAATATTATTCTAGCTGGTTTATTTAAATAAAATATACACATATAATTATTAGTGCTCTTACCGGTCTAGTTTCAGCCCCTCCTTATTCTGGAATATTGGTATTTGGTTTTTAAATGTGAATAGACTGAATCTTAAAGATATCACTAGAGGGGTCTATTCCCTCCATGCTCACATGTAAATTTTTAGAGACATTAATGGAATTTTTGCATACAGAGAAGTGAATAAAACTTTATATTGTGGAAAGAAAGAACTGAATGACCAAGATTTTGGTGTAAAATGCTAAAATACAAGTGTAGTGCACACTAATGTACAACATCTAAGAACCATGGGTGAAATCCTGGCTCTGTTGAAATCAATGGCACAACACTCATTGACACAACAGGGGCCAGGATTTCACCTCGTAGTCTGATACCCTTGCTCACACTGTGCAGTGTCGCATTCAGACTACTCACCAGACCAAGGGCAGCAAAATCCATTATTAGCATAGAAAACAGAACTGTGATTGACCTAAATTTCAGCAATGTCTTTATAGAGGTACACGGAGCAGTAATCATTTAAGTAATAACTTAAGTAATAGTAGTAGTCATTAAAGAACAGGTTAGACAAATAGCTGTCAGAGATGGTCTTCGTATACTTGATCCTGCTTCAGTGCACGGGGCTGGACTAGATGATCTGACAAGGTTCCTTTCTAGGATTTCTATGGTTTGAGCAATATACAATGAAGATTTGAAAAAGACTGGTATGTTACAACCATTATTTATGTTATACTTTCAATACTTGCCGACAACTGAGTCTCTGGACCTAATGTCTTTCCTCATTCAGTTTCAAGTTGTTGAACAGAATTAAATGGAAACAACTGTACAAATTTGAAATGTTCTATTGTTCATCTTTTTTTGCTGAGGGCTGATAACTGTCTGTCTATCTATCCATCAGCCTTATGCTCATCATTAAATTGAAATGCTAAACTTAAAAAGTTTATTAAAAATAGAAAAAGGACATATAGCAACTTTCTGTGCATTGATGATGTCTTACACTTACCTCCTGTTCCATTTGTTGTGATGGACGTGCTGCTGAGATTAGATTTATCCAGTTTGGAACTACTCGGATTATCACTGCTTCCAACAAGATTATGAGGACTTGTTAGATCCTGCATTTCCATAGACCTGTTAGAAAAGGAAGCAACACAGGGACCCAATAAAATAAAATAAAACAACAACATTTAATATTTGTATTGCAATAATACCTAGAAGCGCCAATCAAGGTTTGAGCTCTCACTGTGTAAAGCACTGTACCCCCCCCAACCAAATATGATTCCATCCCTAAAGAGTTTACAATCTAAATATCAGCATTTGCACCTTAAAAAGGACAAAGATATTATTTTATTGGAAAACAAACCTGTAGCTATTCTTTATTAGCAAAAATACTGTTACCAAAGTTTGAAGTTTCCATGATGACATCAGAAATGATGTTTAACTTTATTCATTTATTATTTTTGTGAGCCACAACAATTACTTATTGAATGTTAAATACCCATAGAAAACATATTTTTTACTTTTAAATTATTACTTTTATGAAACATCAGCCACTCTTACTTGAAAGCTATACTCAAAAAAATCGAACACATGTTGACAGCGAGCAGCAAATGTATTGCAGCACACAAAGTTCAGGAATTTTTAAAAATAATATGATAACATAACTATAACTCCATTTTAGAAGTCAATTAGATATACTTAGATTAATAACCTAGGTATGTTTCTTTGAAGTCTTTGGCATCATTTTTACACCACACTTAAGAATAAGTTATTTATAATTAGATGTAGACAATAATATATTCTCTACTTTTTAAACAAGTATCACAATACAATTAACACACATAATACACCTATAAGTTAGGTACATATATATTGTCATCTTTCTTTTGAAAAGGGGGAAACTGAAACATGGAGAAGTTAAAGGAATAGGCCATAGTCACACAGCACGTCACGGCAGAGCTAAGAAAATAATCTCCAAAGCCCTCCAACTCCTCATTCTGTATTCTAACCACTAGTCATAACTGTGTGCCTAATAAATGAGAACAGAAAGATGACAGAACAAATGAATTTGTTATGTACTATAGGAAGCTTATTTAATCCAATTATTTTATGCATTTTTGTTTGGTTAAGTTTTATGTATTTTTTTCATTACGTGTTATTTCCATATAGCCTAGAAAGTCATGATTTCCAAAACATGGTATCACTGATTTAGATTTTTCATTCAAATTTAGAGCCCCACCACGACTTTTAATATCACAGCCATGTCAAGGGGATGTACACAGTTCTCCACCAGTGATAGGTCTAAGAGACATGCTGCCTCACTCACAACACAAACAGTATGCCTCCAGGTGTGCGGGGAGAGAGTCCATACTAGATTGGCAACTGCAATCCACTTTGCAATGTGTGCGCTGCTTTTCCTTGCTCGATTTGCAAATTAATTACATGGATCTTCCCCCCTACCCCTAAAACATCTTTACTGTCCACAAAGTTGCAAGGCCAGCTACAAGAGAAAAATAATTTACCATGTGTATTCTACCAAGGCCAATAGAGAGATTATTTTGCATCTCATTGGGATTCCAATTTTCCTGTTTTGAAAGGAGTGAGGATGGCTGTGAGGGAGATGGAGTATAAGGGGCAATTTAATAGGAACTCCAGTTCCTATTTAAATGGTTATTTAGGGCAGGAGGAGCAGGGGACAGGTGTGTCAATACTGTGGGCACTTTTTGTCTAGTCCCTAATGTAATCATTGAAAATTTCCCTTTGTAGCTTTCTGTCCCTCATGCTAATCTCCTGCATGCTCTGGGGAAAAATACCCGCATAATTTCTACCTCCTGCTGTTTGAACCTGTCTTGTCTCTCAAAGGGAAGCCTCATTTTGTGCTCCTAATAGTATAAATAACTTGATGAACATTCTAATTACTTCAGATACATTTGTACCAAGGTATATGGTTATATACAAGACCTGAAAGCCCTTCATTTTCCCATGTTGGGAAACATCACATCACAACTGGAACAATGTATTAAGGTCCTTCTCTGAAGCCCCTTAAAGCCAATACAGAGAATCTCATTGACTGCAATGAGTATTTGAGATGGGCCCTCTATGCACCAGAGTTCTTTCGGCAGGATGCTCTCCCCAGCAATGGTCTGGATGAGTAGTGGGAATCTTATAAGTGTAGGGAGGAGGTCACGCACCAGCATGTACAAATTTTATAACTAATATTCAATAATGCAAAGGCATAAACTGAGATTTAAACAGTCTTGACCCAGATCTCATCATCCAACTGCATATCCATTTCCATACATCTGTCAACAGAGCATTACATTTATTGTCTACGGGAAATGTGATCAGTGATGAAATAAAATGAACACAAATGATTTACTGTTCTGTCAGGTTTTGTTTAGCAGTTTTCTGTACAGTGAAGCTATGCAGCTAAAGGTTAAAGAAAGTCTGTGTTTCCATCTTGTATGTGTTTAAGAAAGCAAGAGGGTACCCAAGATAAACAACTGGTATTTCATTGCATATAGAGTTTAATTCTCCCCATGTGTTCACTAAAGCAATGTCATGATTTCCTGCTCAAAAATGACCAGCTTGGAGATACTTGATGGATACTTCCAGATTAGAAACAAATAGAAGTTGTTCCCTCTTTCTAGTCAGGGTAAAAACTCTACTCTTTTCTCTTCCACATTCACACACAATGTCTACACAAGAATACACTTCAGTAATATTCCAGAATGCAAAATAATAAACTTCCCCAAATATCATAGTTTAAAGGTTCCAAACACCTTTTACTTCTGATATGAATCAGGGTTATTTAAACAGAAAACAATTATCCTATCAGCTTTTTTGTTTACCAGAGAATATAAACGGATCATCCCTCTTTTATACAAGGGACGGTTGTGATTCCACATATTTATGTCATCTATTTTATAGAAGAGTATGTTGTTCCATATTTTACTAATATGCTTTAAAAGTAGTGTGTTAAAAAGATCAATGCATGAATAGGAATTATGTTTGGATGAAAAAAAGAAGTACTCTAGTTTGGAGCCACTGTGCTTGTGGAGTCCCAATAAGGTTTGAAATTATTTCATAAAACCATTTACATATATTTGGATTTATCCACAATGGCTTTGCCCCCAATGAACAAGCAAGCAGCACTTTTAAATACTTCCAAGGTACGGTACCTTAAATTTAGATTTTACTTCTTGTGTGATGGATTTTAATTCACCTTTCTCAAGATATCCTGCTCACCGTTAACCTAAAAAAATCTCAGCTAAGGTACAAGAAACCTAATGCATATTAGGTAATGAAAACAGGTAAGTGGTTCTAAACAAATTTTCTAAAAAAAGATGAAATTATTCCAACATCTTGATTAATTTTTTTTTATCAAATTAAATGCTTTGTAGATTTCTGCATTGACTTCAGCAGGAGCAGGGTTGGGCTCAATATGTTTTTCTTGCACTAACAGAAAAAGATGAGTGAAGTCTGAAGTACAAATTAGTGCTTCTAAACATACATGGTTGTTTACTATAGCCTGCTTTCTAGTGGATAAAGTGTTCATTATAGGCAGAGTGATGTCTATTGTTAAAGATGCCTAACATTTTTCATAATAAACACTTATTTTCAATTGCTTATAACTTTGCCACACTTTTAACCATTTGAGCTGACATTTTCCATGCTTGGACTCTGCCTGAATTTTTTTTGTACCAGCCCAGAAAAAATGGATTAGCTGTTTTCAGAGAATAAGTGTGAGGAATGAATAGATAGTTTTACTATTATAACTTTTCTGCCCGACACCCCTCCCCCCCCCGTTTTTTTTTTTTTTTTTTAAAAAGAGTATTAGCATCTCCATAGTTTGGACCAGAAACTTGAAATATAGGAAGGGGTTAGAGGCATCTTTTGCTGCCCCATAAAAACCCCAGGTTTGGCTAGCTCTAAGCCTATGAAAATTGGCATTTGCATATGCTCAGCAGAGGTTTTTAGAGGCTTGTTGCTAAAATCTCTAAACATTGCATCTGCACTGAGCATGCTCCCAGTCCACAGCTCTAGATGGAACCCAGCAGCAGCAGCAGCCTTTAGAAAGAACTATGATTCCTAATCTTAGCTCTTCCACCATTCTGTGCACTTCACAACCCTTACAATGAGCAAGTACTCATGCTCCTAACTTAAGATGCAAGCAATTACCATTCCTCCCATTTTACAGTTAGGGTAACTGAGAGGTTGCACAAGGTCACTTCAAGCAGAGCTGGGAATAGAACTCTGTCACTAGTATGGCAGACCCAAGACTCATCCAGAGATGGCAGCCTTTGCAAAACAAATGAATGTGACAAAACTATGTCTGTGACTATGTCGCCTGTACCCACTAGACCACACTCCCTTCTGAAGCCAGCATTAGAAATTTCTGTTACTACAGTTTGCTTTTTTAAAAACCAAGGCAATTAAATTTAAAGGACGAGAATGTTGCAAAATTGAACACCAAAAAGCTAGGAAATGCCAGCATTAAGGATGATCATGAAATTTTAATTTGGTCCTCTTGTGCACGTACAATATGGCACAGGTTTAATTATGTGACCAAACACTATGCTATAGGACTCATGCCTCATTCAGTGCACAGGCTATTCTCTTACGGTTTTAAAGCAGTGGCACAGGGTTGTATTCCTGACTCTGCCACAGACCTTCTATATGATTTTAAGCAAAACTATCAAAACATATATCCACAAGGAGGCCAAAATAATACTGTATGGGAACCCTTACCTGTAGCATTTCTTAACTTCTGAATGCTTCACTTTGCAATGGTAGAAATTATTTAAATACAGGGGTTTTCTGCATTTAATATATTATAAATAGTAAGTTCAAACCTTCTTTGGCATATCCTTTTGTTAAAATTCCCATTTTTTCCTCTCTCGGTACAACTGTAAGTTCATTCTTGCCACTTTTTTCTACAGCAAAAACAAACATCCATTTGCAAATTTTTAAATGAGCTAAAAATAGAATAATTCAGACAGAAGGAATACATATATTAGCCATTTTAGAAAAGTGTTACCTATGTAAATTGACAAGTTAAATAGGGTAGAACTAGAGCAAGCTTTGGGCCCTTCTCCACTCAGGACACTCAAGTGGTGTTCATGACTTCCAGAGAACACCACATTAACCCTAATTGTGTCTTCTTTAACTTGATCATTTAAATGGCTAAAACTTTTTTAAACATACCTGTTTTGAAACAGAATACATTTTTACTGTACGTAAACCTACTTTCTATCAGCAAGTTCTGAAGCACACACAGATCAACCATGAAACTATACAGGAAAACAAAAAACAAACTACATTATTTCCTAAATATTTAGCTTTAATTTTAAAGTATTTTAAATAAAAACTTTCTCCAAACAAAATGCTCTGCAAGCCCAAACTCTATACCAGGTAACACTGGTAGCAATTCCAAAGTTAAGTGAACTTAAAGAAGGACTCTGTTTCACACTTAAATAATTTACTTTATTCTCTAAATTTGTCACAATAACTCCTTAGAAGACAACTGAATTCTCTACATATTTTTTAATAAAAATCTTTACTAACTTTTGCTAAAGAAACATTTTAAAATGCTCAATTTTTAAAGTTTTTTTATGTTTCTTATATTCCTCTAGCTACAACCAGAGTTCCCTCAAATTCCAAACTTCTCTCCCACAAAAACACAATCTTATCACATTTCAGACATAGTCTGCTTTTGAACTTCTAAAATTAAACAAAGAGCTTCCCTTTATTTAAAATGATCATTTAGAGCTACACAAAGGCTAGCTGATAGAATTGCTCAGATCTGTCAACTACTTCCGTTTCCTAATGCTGCCAGCCCAGCTCTCTAACCAGAGGCTCAATTTAGATGAAAAACAGAAATAATTTTTTTTGTTTCTGTTTTTCATCAAACTTTCATTTTTTTGTCAAAATTTTCCAGCTGTTTTCTGAGTATGCTCCTGGTGAGCAAAGACAACAACTTATATCTCTTAATCTTTATTCTGAACAACCAACACACAGCCTTCACTCTGAAAAAAAACACATCAATATGCACACACACAGACGCAGATTTCAGTTCTGTAACTTCTACCTAAACGTCTAACGATCATTAACGATACAGACGACGCATTCATATAACTTTACCTAAACGTTATGGAAAAACTTATCTCACACCAAATCTCACTTACACATTTGCATACAACCCACGTACAATGTAATTTATGAAAGACACACCAGCCCTTTATGAATCAAAGCACATGAACATTCCAGGCAATAAATATGGTCTAAGTGAGGGAGGGTGGATATATGTGGACTCTGGGGGCTGGAAGGGAGAAAGTTGAAGCTGATAAAGGAAAACTGACCCACTGAGTGAAGATGGGGTATTGTGGGACTTAACATTTATTTCCTGGTTTTTATTGTTTATGCTGGTAGGATGTGCTATTTAGCAGCCTTTACTCAAAAATAAAAACGATTTTTGTGTGGGAATAAATAATAATATATATTTATTATATCATAGGTTGCCAAAAGTAGAGTAAGTTATGACGATGCGGCCTAAAAATGATACTTTAATGTATTACATTCCCAGTCATTATATTATTGCTAGAATAACAGGAACATTTGCTTTTGCAGGTGCTTTGCTTTCCTGGGTGGCTGTCTCTGATTTTTTACAAGGGTGACTTGGTACAGAATATATCAGTTAGAACAACCTATGAATAACAGGAAATGGATTTCTCTTTTGTTTTAGTATACTATTATGAGCAGCGAGTCCTAAAGATACTGATACAACTCTAGTTTAAGTCTTTAACCAATCAAGCCTCAAGCTACTGCAAAATCCAGCGAAGGAACAGTAAAACTGAGAACACTAAGTTTTCTCCATTGAAATGACTTGGGCTTTTCTCTTCCAGGCTCAGCGCAGTTTCTTCTTCTTCATCATTTCTCAAATCAAAACAGAAGGGCATAATACCAACTCAACTGCTGTTCTGTTTACTGTCATCCGGGCACTATACACCAAAAGCACACCCACTGACAGCAGAGTGTCAGTTCTGGCTGTCCGCCTGAGAGGAAAAAACAAGCAATACTGAACGCTAACAAGGGCCCAACTCTTCATTCTCCTTCAGATATTATCTCTTAAACTGTGTCAGGACTAGCACCTGGTTTGCCGTAAGAAGCACTCAAGAATTTATAGTCATGCTATGGTAATACAAATTAATAATAATAATAATAATAATTAATAATAATACATGGGAACACCGAGCACTACAATGTCAAAATTATTTAACGCTGTCAAAGAGTATACCAGTAGAGCTGGGAGAATTTTTTCTGTCAAACAGTTTATTCGCCCAAAAATGCAGTTTCAGGGAGACTGCAGCTATCCATGGATGTGTCTAATAGTTTCAGACGAATATAAAATGTAAAAAAAAAAAAAAAAAAAAAGTCAAAATAGTTGCGGAGATATTTTCTAAACAAAATATTTTGACTTTTCATTTCAAAATATTTTGTTTAGAAATTTAGCTAGATTTGTTTTAAATTTTGTTTTAAAGGGTAAAACACACCCAAAATGCAACAACAACAACAAAACAAAGAAAAATATTTTGGGTAAAAAAAAAAAAAAGTTTCATTCAACCTGAAACAATTTTTCCCCCCTCAGATTTTTTTTTCATTTCGGCCACCAAATGCACCACTGCTGGGAAGAATAGAGAATCTTGGAGGAACCGAGGCAGTAAAAGATATTAAAGATCCAGTCCCAGTCTTCGAGGTGGGCTTTTGAAGGGTAACATCACTCACTCCAAGCAGTAATTGCTGTTGTGAGGTCACCATCAGTCTAGCAATTTGTTTATATAAATCCAGAAAATAACTGCTGAGCCATTTGCAGGAACTGCTACATAAATGTCAAAGGATAGTGGTGGGATGCTTATTTGGCATTTTATTTCCATCTATTTGAATTTTTTCTACTGGATTGTGAGCCCAGGTAGCAAAGATAATGAGAACAGTCATGATGATAAGGTGACAGACACAGACACAACTAACGCCACTTTGAACTCTGGAGGAAGTCATGACTTGCAACAACTTTGCTACTCTAGTCCAGGACTCTGCTAAGCAGCAGACAAGGATCCCCTAAGGGGTAGGTTGAGCCCACCATACTCATTTTCACTTATAACCAAATCCAGATTTGAACATAGGCTTTCAAAGGGGGAAGGCTAATGGAAGGCAAGTATATTTCATGCTTCAAGGGGAGGTAAAGTTACTCTGCTCTAAAAATGATAGTGTAGGGTCATTCCCAAAGAAATCTGACAATAATAAAGACTCAGATCATGCTGAATTATATCACTTGGCAATGAGACTGGAGAAGTTAATCCAGAATCGCAAACACAACTCAAGGTGCACATTTAGATGTATGGAAAGCTTTGGGATTTCTTACATAAAGAATCAAGCACGGGGATCTTACGAGACTCATAAAGAATCTTATCAATTGAAAAAGAGTGTGTAAATATCTAAGAATGGGATGGAAGTATTTTTTAAAAATGCATTCAAAAGGACAAAGCTGTGCAGACAGCCCATCTGCAGTGTAACCACATAAAAGACCCCTGGGCAAATCCAAACCCATTAGTAGAAGTGCTTGAGGAATCTGCCAAGGAGCCAGATGCTGCCTCTGGAAGAATATCTTCCACAGATTGTCATCTGGATCCCCTGACTGCCATCCGAAGTGGAGGACAATGAAGAATGGTGATCTGATTAAGTAGTGTGTAAAAAAAGCCCAAGTATACAATACATTACCTTGACTTAATGCAACCGTTCACTGCCTACTTTCTAAGAAAAATAAAAAAATATAAAGAAAATTGAACCCAGAAATTAAAAAAATCTATTTAAAATACATATTCATGAAACAAGCTAGGAGACAAAGATGTTAAAATAATAAAAAGAAAACGCTGTTACATCTGATTTCTATATTCCTGAATGGTTTCTCTTTAGATCAAAGACATTTTGGGATCACTCTACTCTTTTCTTTTATTATCTATTGCCCATTGACTCCATTTTATGATGTCTGATCAGGATATAGCAAGGTGGTAAACAGGAGATTTGAAAAAATGTTGGGATATTAAATGTTAGTTTAGTACCTAGAGTAGATTGGCAAATATAGTAGCTGAAATGTGTCTGAGTATAATGTGAAATATCATCCAGAAACCTGCACACAGAAAAATTGGGAACCAGCAGAGAATGTTTTTCTTAACTGGAAATCCAAACCAAACTTTGAAGAAAAATCCAAATCCAAATCTGTACTTTCGTGTAAATATACATAAAAGGGCTAACCCCTGTTTCATATACAAATTCCACTAAGAATCCACTTATTGGACTTGGAGTAGAAAGTAATTGAAACTGAACACATTTATTATTTAAAGTTGTCTATGGCACAAGTATATTTGGATTATCCAAGAAGGTCAGAGAAGCTGGCATGGAGTCTGAATTACTTCTCCTCTGCTTTGCTGTAATGTGATGCCACAAGGGCAAAAAATAGACTGTGAGGGAAGGGAGAAAAGCGCGAGAGAGAACTCCTTGTCACTGTGATTACATTTGCTGGGCTCCATGAACCAACATCACCATTTCTTGGCTCAAAATCCGTTCAACTTTATGATAAAAATTGTTGACTCTCTTACTGCCCTAGGAATAAATATGATTACTTAAAATATAATTTTAGGATTTATTCCTCTGCTCAAAAGATAGTACCTACTCTCGTCCTAACAAATTTTCAAAAGCTTCACAACACTAAACTATTAATTAAAAGTATGGTACTTTACTAAACACTAAATAAGGTGTATTTCCCTTTTAAGATTTTGAAATTCAAACAGGCCAGGTGAAATGAAAAGAGTTATGAATAATCAAATCAACAGCTTTGGTACAATTTGATTTTTTTAAAAGTATGGAAGAGGGCAGACATAAAGAATGATCAATCAGAAAGTAAATCCTCACCCTTTAATGGTCAATAAACAGCTCTCCAGAGTGGCACCATCGCCACAGAGCCATTTTCTTTCTTTAAGCAGAAGTCAATTTCAACAAAGTTTACTGGTTCACAAACTGTTGCTATAATTGTCCAAGTTATGTTATGCCATTGTGCACAGGAGGCGTCGACAAGGCAATCTCTCTATTAAGATTTAACCCACATTATAAGAATCTCTGAACTACGCTGTTCTGTTTCTGTTCCTAAATTGTTCTTCACGGAAAACTTAAAAAGCAAAACCAGAAAACCAAAAAGGGCCATCTGTTGCAGACTGTATTTTCCGACAGAACAGTTCACTAAGTAAAAGAAAAGTTGTAATTATAAACGTGGCAGTGGTGTTGCCCAGCACAACAGAGAAGATTTTCTTGCTCCCTCTGTAGGAGAGCCAAGCAGACCAACCAACAAGAGAGCATAGTTTATAAAATGCGCAACTCCAAGAGTGAAGGGTTGAAAGACAATGAAAGGAAATAAGATAAAGCTGTGGCTGCAAGAGGCTGAAGCACCTGAGCCCTTTATAAGATACTTTATATTTTAATTGAGTGAAGGGGATTTTAAATTTTATTTAGTAAAACGTTTTACCCACAGATCTTCCTCCTAAAGAGGAATATGCGAATATAGTGCATGACTCAAGAACTGTAATGGATTAATATGCCTTTCACCTCTGCGTCACGACTAAGGATATACTTGTAGCTGGGGGCGCGGTTCTCAGTTCGAGGAGACATACTTGCAGCTTGCTCTGATCAGGCTCGCATACTAAAAATAAAGCGTAGGCACAGCAGTGCAAGTGAAGGGAGGGGTTAGCCACCCTTAGTACACACCTGTGGTCTCAGACAGGTACATACTTGGGGCTACTAGACCAGGGGTTCTCAAACTGGGGGTCAGGACCCTCATGGGGTCGCGAGGTTATTACATGGGGGGGGGGGGCACGAGTTGTCAGCCTCCACCCCAAACTCCACTTTGCATCCAGCCTTTATAATGGTGTTAAATATATAAAAAAGAGTTTTTAATTTATAAGGGGGGTCGCACTCAGAGGCTTGCTATGTGAAAGGGGTCACCAACACAAGTTTGAGAACTACTGTACTAAAATAACACGACATAATCACAGGTTATTTTGGCAATTTATTTAAAAAAACCTGTCAACAAGTATGTCTGCAACAATAAAGACACACACAAAAATTCCCCCAGGAGTATCTTTAACTAACGAAACCCCTATGACAATCCAGTTCCTGTTTGTCTGTCCCCTCCCCCTCCCTCTCCCCCCAGAGCCCAGCTGGAGGACCTGACACCCACAACCCCCCCCCCAGCCAATATACCCCAACCCCCTTCCCCCAAGAGCCCAGCCGCAGACCAGACAACTGCCCGCTCCCCCAAGAGTAAAAATGGTTTTTTGCACATAAAAGGAAGGGCCGGCTTTCGGGGGCGCAAGGCCCCGGGCTTCAGGCCCATGCGGTGGGGTTTCGGCTTTCTGCCCTGGGCCCCAGCGAGTCTAATGTTGGCCCTGCTTGGCAGCCCCCCTAAAACCTGGTCGGGGCCCGCCAGAGGGCCCCGGACGGCTAGTTGAGAGCTACTGCAGTAAGGGTATGTTTACAGTGCAATTAAAAATCCACAGTTGGCCTGTGCCAGCTTACTCGGGCTCTTGGGCTTGGGCTAAGAGGCTGTTTAACTGTGGCTTTTATAAAACTGACAGGGGATGCATTCTCCTGTCAAGCTAAAGAATGGCCTATTTATAAGCCATTAAATAGCTTTTCAATTTCATTGTTTTTAAGGAGAGATGCTTACTTATGTGTGAATAAATAAGAAATGGCAAATCACAGGCACCGGCTTTGTCAGGGCCCTGGGGGTGCTCAAACCTCTGCTCTGCCCCTGGCCCCACCCCCTTTCCCTAAGCCCCCACCCCGCGCCGCCTCTTCCTGCCCCCGCTCCGCCCCAGGGCCCACCCCCACCCCTTCTCCCAATACAGCACTCCATCCTGCCTCTTCCCACCCCTGCTCCTCCTGCTCATCCCTCTTCCCAACCAGTTACACCCCCTTCCCTGATCATGCCCCATCCCTGCTCCTCCCTCTCCCCCCCAGTGCTTCCTGCACGCCGCGGAACAGCTGATCGCGGTGGGCGCTAGGGGCGGGAGCTGGATGCCGGTGAGTGCTAAGCACCCACTAATTTTTTTCCGTGGGTGCTCACTCATGGAGTAAGCGCCTATGTGGCAAATGATAACTATGTTTGCTTTTCGTGTTTTCATTTGGAAAAGTACAGTATAAAAAAATCAGAGCAATCATTCAAACCAATATTCCATGGAGTCAAACAGATTTCACATACACGGGTGAGAGGAAGGCTGACTGCATATTGTAAGGGGAAAATATTTTGTGCAGCATAATAAACACTTCATATTAAAAACTGCAGCATGCACTGTGTGCATTATATTATGGTACCTACCACAGTTCACAAATAGAATGGTAAAATCTCACCAATAGTTAAAGAAAAACTAAGAACTTTTTTTTGTCAGAGGACTCTACCATCTCCAAATATAACTTTAGTTATTGGTGATTGGTTTGTTTTTGTATTATAGTAATTAGTTTAATACAATTTCGGTGTAAAACCCGCACAGCTTTTACATCATATGTTATTATCCAGTATTTATGCACTTGAACTTCAGGCAAGTGTTTGAGAAATGGCTCATTTATTTTTGATATGATATGTTTTTTACCATCCCATTGTACATAAATATCTAAATAAATTGTTTGAAAGAACTTTCTATGTTTAAAAAGCATCTTTTCAAACTTTGTCCCCTGTTTTTCTTGTTTCTTACAAACTTTTACCAGGCTGACTTTAATGGCCTTGGAATCATGCCCACAAATTATTAACAAAGGTACAGAAACAGAGATTTTGTGCATGATTTTAATAAAAATTATGTTTACTTTTGTTATGAACTTCAAATGTATATGGCTGCATAAAAAAAAATTGTGAATAAGGACACACATATTTCAAGAATCTGTGAACACAAACCACTCAAACTTCTCTCCATGATTCATCCATACCCGTTTGTTTGTACTCTAAATAGATTATAGTAATTTATGTAATTATCCCATATATATTTATAGAGCTCTTTTGGGGCCTGATCCAAAGCCAATTTAAATCAGTGGAAAGACACCAACTGACCGCAGTGGCCTTTGGATCAGGTCTCTTCTATAATAATAGTAGGAATAAAATTCTAAAGTTAACTTCTTAGTATGTCAGAGGATAGCCAACAGGTAAGATAGGTAGCACACAAATTGGTTCTCTATACATTTCTTAGATACAATCAGATATTGACATTTTCATGGTAAGGTAACAAAAATTTTAGAGGTTTTTTTGTAATACAGTTGTCACAAATTTTATGCTTTGCTGCACTACATACATGTGCATATCCATCTCACAAATTAAATTATTTTGATGGACTCACACTTTATAAATATGATGGACTAAATACTTACACTGACCTTTCTGTAAATAATAAATAGAAATGAACTACAATTAAAATGAACAAATTCCACAATGTACTCATTTAATAGAAACCTTATTCCATAACATAGTAATTTAAAATTGGAAAATTGTGATACTTTTGTGTGAGCCATTATCTTGACTGAGAAATCTGGGCCCAGTTCTGCCAATATTTACTGCTGTGAGTAGTGTTTTCAACTGTGTGTATTCCCATTGAAGTAAACACTACGTTGTGAAGTATTTGCAGAATCAGGCCCTATTGCTGACTGAAAACATTAGTTCATACTTTTCACAACCACTTATATCAACCTTTCAGTTTCAACTTACTTAATTCTATTACCAACTTTTCATACAAAACATCTGTGCTGGTGTATCTGTTGCTTATACATTTCTTTAAAAAAACATTAGCAACAGTCAGCTGGTACATAAACTATTTTCCTGGCAACTAAATATTTTTACGGTGCATTTATTCCCTCCTGGAATTAAATAGCTTTGGAGAAAAAAGGAGACACTAATCTAAAAATAAAACCAACCCTTTCACTGCCATTGCTTATGCTGGTATATATATTCATTCTCCTTGCAGTGAATCAGCTCCACAACAGTTATACTGTCACAGGCTTTTTCATGGATACCTAGAAGAATGGAGGTGAGGTGAGGCAGAGGTAGGGCTGGGTCCCAGGCAGCAGCAGGGCTTAAATAAGGCAAGAGCGGGACTAGAGCAAGGCTGAGAACAAGCAGACAAAGGAGTTTTCACAGCTGTGGGCAAACGCTTTAAGCAGCCAGGGGAACTGCTACTGCTGCTGGGCTCAAGAACAAGCCTGCTAGCTTCCTCAGCCAATCACAGGCAGGCATTCTGTCAGGCGACCTAGCTGATGCAGCCCAGCTGTGCTCAATAGGTTGTCAGGAGATTGGGCAGGCACAACTGCAGTGCCTTATTCCTGACGGGAAGTGGGGCCATGAGTAGTGCATTGGGAAACAAAGGGAGGGACTATGCCTCAATGAGCTTCCTTAAGTTCTCCGTGGACGGTGCAGCTCCGCACCATTCCCAACCCAGGACAGTGTCTGAGGCCAGGTCTACACTACAAAACTGTGCCAGGGTAGAGGTGTGAAACCCCCCCCCCCACTCCTTATATTAGCAAAGGAGTCCTTTTGCTGGTATAGCATATGTTGTTCAGGGAGGTGGGTTAAGTACACCAGTCAAACTCCTTTTCCTGGTATATGCTGAGTCTCCAGTAGAGAGCTTTGAGTCTCCACAGCCTTTGTCATGTAGACTAGCCCTAGATGAGCCAATCTAGCCTCAATAAGACTAAACATAGCACACAGAAAAATACGTTCTAACTAGTGCTAGCTTTTCAAATAGGAAAGAGAGAAAGTGAACTAACTTGTTTATATATGATATCACACCTGGAATTTAAAGTATGAGTATGCACATACTAACTACAAACCAATATTGTTTATGTAATCTGTTACAGCTGTTATTTCCAACAGCTGGGATCACCACCAATATCTGTATTTCTGGAGACTACCATTGGCACTCAAATAACTCCCCACCCCTTTCTTGGTGGTTAATCTCAGAACCCTCTTCTGCATCTTGTAAATATAGACTCATGAGCTACCTGCTTTGTGTTCAATTGCAAGAGAGAGTGGGCTGCTCCAAGCCCCAAGGTCATGCAAACTGGCATGCTCAGAGTTTTGGTGTGCCCCATAATGCAATGCAGATTAGATCACAATAGAAAATTTGGAGGTAGCAACTGGATCCCAGCACTCTGATATTTAGTGGTGGAAGTCAATAGCTGCAGGGAAAGGGATTGGAGAAGAGATCTGCTTGGACAGAGACTCAGAAATTGCAAGGTGAGGTCTCAGTCTGGTAAATAGGTGCAGTGTACTACACTACAGAATATTACAATAAGATAAACATTCTCATGACAGAAACCTAAAGATCATTGCAATTCTTGGTTAAGGCTGTTTCAGGAAACTTAAGTCAGATCTGTTGTGCCTATCTGTCAGAGTAAATCCTCCATTTGAAGGTGATATCTAATATATAATAATTATATCAAATGATAATTCTATGGTTAGTCACAGTACTTTCCCCTATAATAACCCTATGCTTTTTGGCTTTGGACATTTAGGGCCAGATTTCCCAAAGATCTTGGTGTCTTAAAGCTCTCATTTAGTGACCAGATTTTCAAAAGTGCTCAGGACCAAAAAGCATCCATTGTTCTCTTTCACTGGTCTCAAAAGGAGCTGCTGCTGTTTTTATGCAGATACAAACACTGATAGGTAATAGGCTCATACTGTATCAATACATCTCATAAAATCATAAATATAGGTTAACTTATATTGATAACACTGGCTCCAAGGTATAGATGCAATGTGCTTAGGTCTAAAGGAAGGATCCTAAAAGGTGCAGCTCTTACTACTATTCAACACCACAACCAAACCAATTAGCTAAATTAACAAAGCAGTGTAAATACTGGCTTTGGAGAAAACTATGCATACCATACCCAGAGAGTAACAACAGCTGGCAGGAAATTGAGACAAATAACAAAATAAACAGATGTATATTTCTCTCATGGCAGATACTCAAAAAACTTTATGGGCAAAGAATTAGAAGTAATTTAGATTTTCAAACAAACCTTTTGTAATAAAGGGTGTGTGTGTGTCACACACACACACCCCATGTAATGGATGGTGCAGCCTACACACAAACTACTGCTGTGATAGCTAATGAGGCTCTCATTTTGGTGAAATATTGGAGACCTATGTTTGTGATATAAAAAATCCTCAATTCCATTCAGAACATCACAAGTGGTTTAGCTGGCAAATGTGTTTCTTCATCATATTGTTTCCCTGGAGATTGGCAGCTGTTTTTGTTGGACATGTATTCTTGAAGTAACCACTTGCTCAGGGATGAGCTTTGTCTAACTGTGAGAGTATGTAATGTAATTGCTAGTGTGCCTGTGACCGTGTTGCACTACAGTGTCTGGTAGAAGTTTTCACTGGAATTTTCTTATGAGCAATTTCTCTTTCCTGTTCTTTTACTTTTTGAATTAAAAAAAAATAGGAAAAGGATAAATGGGGAAAAAGCGTATATCATTAGACAACTGATCTGTCAGATTGATATTAAAGATATGCATAAAATATTTATTTTATTTTGTGAAGTAAAGTGCCTCCTTGCACCTTGCCAACACAAAGATGCATGCTTCTGTGAGTAATAGAAGCCAGTTTTATTTATTTTTATTTTTTTACCACCTCTATGTATTTTTAGAAGTAATTTAAGGTCAGCTAACCTCCATCCACAGGCCACAAAATGATTTCCTAAAATCTTCAAGTGTTCTTTTTATTCATAGATACCATCCTGACACATTACATATTTTCTCTCTGCCTTCATTCTTACCTGGAGTGGTATTACCCCTTGCAGGGCAGAAGAAACTCTCTGACACTCAGCTCACTGAATGTTCTACTCATTTTTCCGTTAGCGGGCTATGATTTGTCACCTCTCTCCAACACAGGGAAAAAAACAGGAGTTCTGTTCCCTTGACCCATGGATTACAAGGGCTCAGCTGGTGGCACAAGTCCAGATGGCACAGGTCAGCTCCTGCAGAAGTCATGCTTCTAGGGCAAGGGTGGGCAAACTTTTTGGCCCAAGGGCCACATCTGGGAATAGAAATTGTATGGCGGGCCATGAATACTCACAAAATTGAGGTTGGGGTGCAGGAGGGCTCTGGTTGGAGGTGCAAACTCCAGGGTGGGGCCAGAAATGAGGAGTTCAGGGTGCGGGAGGGGACTCCAGGCTCAGGAGTCGGGTGTAGGTGGTGAGGGCTCTGGCTGGGGGTGTGGGCTCTGGGATGGGGCTAGGGATGAGGCATTTGGAGTGTAGGAGGGTGCTTCAGGCTGGGATCAAGGGGTTTGGAGGGTGGGAGGGGGATCAGGACAGGGGGTTGGGGCACGGGGGGAGGCTCAGGGGTGCAGGCTCCGGGCAGCACTTACCTCAAGCAGCTCCCGGAAGCAGTGGCATGTCTCTTCTCCGGCTCCTATGCGGAGGCGCGGCCAGGCAGCTCTGCACATTGCACCACCCGCAGGCACCGCCCCTGCGGTTCCCGGCCAATGGGAGCTGCGGGGCGGCACTTGGGGTGGGGGCAGTGTGAAGAGCAGAGCCCCCTGGCTGCCGCTACACATAGGAGCTGGAGGGGGGCTGTTTGGAGCGGCCCCCAACCCTGCTCCCCGGCTGGAGCGCCGGAGCGGGGCAAGCCCAGACCCCGCTCCCCAGTGGGAGTTCGAGGGCCGGATTAAAATGGCTGGCGGGCCGGTTCCAGCCCACGGGCCATAGTTAGCCCACCCCAGTTCTAGGGCCTCCACCACTACAGTTCTCTCTAGAACCCCATTAAACTGAGCAGAGCAGGTGGGGAGGAAAGGCTTCTGCAGAGTGGGGGAGGAGAATTCAGAGAAGCCCACGCTGACTGGGGCTAGAACACTAAAAAGCCTTTGCTGCGGAGCTTCCCTGGGCTAGGCAGAAGGAATGAAAAGGACAGTTACCTGTTCCATAACTGGCGTTCTTCAAGATGTGTTGCTCAGGTGTATTCCACAGTAGGTGTGCGTGCTCGCCACGTGCACCGGTGCCGTAAGTTTTTCCCTTAGCAGTACCCATAGTGGGGGAGCCCCACTGCGACCCCTGGAGTGGCGCCGATAAATCGCGCTATAAGGGGCGCTGCGTGCTCCCCCCACCCTCAGTTCCTTCTTGCCAGACAACTCCGACAGAGGGGAAGGAGGGCGAGATGTGGAATACCCCTGAGCAATACATTTCGAAGAACGCCAGTTACGGAACAGGTAACTGTCCTTTCTTCGAGTGATTGCTCATGTGTATTCCACAGTAGGTGACGCCAAGCTATACCTGATGGAGGTGGGTAGGAGTTTAAGGGTTACCAGGGCAGAGTACCACCCTACCAAACCCGGCGTCATCCTGCATTTGGGAGATGATTTCATAGTGCGATGAAAAGGTGTGGACACAGGACACCCTACAGATGTCTTGGATAGGGACATGAGCCACATAGGCAGCCGACGAGGCCTGAGCTCTCGTCAAATGAACCTTCACTAGAAGAGACGGTGGGACCCCTGCCAGGTTGTAACACGTGCGTATGCACGAGGTGATCCAGCGGGAGAGCCGCTGGGTGGAAACCTGTTGCCCCCTCATGCGCTCGGCCGATGCAATGAAAAGCTGAGCGGATTTCCGAAATGGCCTGGTCCGGTCTAGGTAAAAAGCCAGCGCTCTACACACATCTAGCATGTGTAGGTGTCGTTCCTCATTGGAAGAATGGGGCTTAGGACAGAGAACTGGTAGGAAGATGTCCTGATCCATGTGAAAAGGAGATCCGGTCGGAGCGGCAGTCTGTGCGGAGGGGCCACTAGAAGTTGTAGAAGGGTCCCATACCAATGTTGACAGGCCCAATCCGGCGCTATCAGGATAACCCTGGACCTGTCTGTCTTTACTTTCTGTAGGACCTTGCCTATCAGGGGGAAGGGCGGGAAGGCGTAGAACAGGCAGCCCAACCATGGAATCAGGAACGCGTCCGTTATCGCTTCTTCGACCCCTCCTGCCCTGGAACAGAACTGAGGGCAGAGGCGATTCTAGTTGGTGGCGAAAAGATCCACCTGGGGAGTACCCCACTCTAGGAAGAGTTGCCTGGCAACCTCCCTGTGAAGTGACCACTCGTGCTATTGGGAGAAAACCCTGCTCAGACGATTGGCTCGCGTATTGCGCATGCCGGGTAGGTGAAAGGCCCTCAAGGAGATGTTGTGGGCTATACAGAACTCCCACAGGTCTAGGGTTTCCTGGCACAAGGCCGAGGACCTCGTGCCTCCTTGCCTGTTGATGTAATACATCGCGGTCGTATTGTCCGTGAAGACTCTGACCATCTTCCCCTGCAGATACCGGTGGAAGGCTATACAGGCTAGGCGCACCGCCCTGAGTTCCCTGACATTTATATGTAGGAGCAAGTCTGAGGCCGACCATCTGCCCTGGGTCTGGAAGCTCCCCATGTGGGCTCCCCACCCCAGGTCCAAGGCGTCCGACACCAGATGTATCGAGGGAGGGGCCGCTCGGAAGGGAATCCCTTGCAACATGTTGCTTGGGATGGCCCACCACTGCAGGTCGGCCACCACCGCAGGTGGAAGCGTGACGACCTGTCCAGGCCGTCCCTGGGTTGGGAGTATTGGGAGGCCAACCAAAGTTGAAGGGGCCTCATCCTGAGTTTGGCATGCCGCACCACCGAGGTGCATGCTGCCATATGGCCTAAAAGTTGGAGGCACACTCTTGCCATCGTCATGGGGAAGGCCGTGACTGAAGCTATGAGACCTTTGAGCATCTCGAATCTGTCTCGTGGGAGAGAGGCCATGGCCACTACCGAGTCTAACAGCGCCCCTATGAAGTGTATGCGCTGAGCTGGGACTAACGTGGACTTGTCCTTGTTTACCACTAGGCCTGGACTGTTGCAAGTGGCCAGGAGGAATTCCACCTGGGCCTGAATCTGGGATCGAGACTTGCCCTTGAGCAACCAGTCGTCCAGGTAGGGAAAGATTTGCAGCCCGTTCTGCCTGAGGTGGGCGGCCACCACCGCCATGCATTTGGTAAAAACCCTGGGGGCCGTAGAGAGGCCAAAGGGAAGGACTGTAAACTGGTAGTGGTCCTGCCCCACCAGGAAACGGAGGAAGCGCCTGTGACCCTTGAAAATATGGATGTGAAAATACGCATCCTGGAGGTCCAGGGCCGCGAACCAATCCCCCGGGTCTAGGGATGGAATAATAGAGGACAGGGACACCATACGGAACTTGCAACAGACCAGAAACTGGTTAAGATACCGCAGGTCGAGGATGGGCCTGAGCCCGCCTTTTGCCTTCGGGATTAGGAAATACCGGGAGTAAAACCCCTTGCCCTGGAATTCCCAAGGTACCCTCTCCACCGCGCCCAAGGTGAGGAGGCGCGCCACCTCCTGGTTTAGAAGGAGGACGTGCTCCGGGTCCCCGGGGACCTCCCTGGAAGGAGGATGGTGGGGAGGGGGCGAGGCGAATTGCAACATGTACCCCTTGGTGATAGTACTGAGGACCCACCAGTCCAACGTTATATGGGACCATTGCACTCTGAAGGCAGGTAAACGGTTGCCAAACACCAACTTTATTAACTGGGGGACTTCCCAGGCAACAGGCCCGGTAGTCCCCCGCAAAGAATCAAAAACGCCTCTTCCCCTGCCTCTTGCCCTTCAAGGGGCCCAGTCGTGGGGCCGAACGGGACTGGTGCTGGGATTGACGCCTCTGCTCCCTCGGCCTCTTAGGTGGGCGCTCATATCTGCCCCTAACTGGGGGAGCCGAGGTCTGAGGCCTGGGTTTATCCTTGGGAGGCGGGACATAGAGGCCTAGTGTCTGCAGGGTGGTGCGGGAGTCTTTCATCCCATGCAGACAAGTGTCTGTTTGGTCCGCAAACAGGACTTTCCCATCGAAGGGCAGGTCCTACATGAGGGACTGGGATTCCGCGGACAGCCCGGACAGCAAGAGCCACCATGCCCTTTGCATGGAAATAGCCAAGGCCATTGAACGGGCCGCTGTGTCCGCCGCATCCGAAGCCGCTTGAAGAGCTGCTTTCGCCGCCGCCGCTCCCTTGTCGACCAAGACTTTAAATTCCGTCTTGTCCTTGTCTTGGAGAAGAAGTTTGAATTTTGGCAGAGACCCCCACAAGTTAAACTCATACCGGCTCAGCAGCGCTTGGTGGTTCGCCACCCTGAGCTGGAAGCTCGCCGACGAATAAACCTTTTTCCCAAAAGTGTCTAGTCTTCTGGTTTCTTTATCCTTGTGGGTGGTGCGGGCTGGCCATGTCTCTCACAGTGGTTAACGGATTCCACCACCAGCGAGTTTGGGGTTGGGTGAGTGTACAAGTACTCATGTCCTTTTGCTGGCACGAAGTACTTCTGCTCCGCCTTCTTAGAAATGGGCGCCAGGGAAGCAGGGGTCTGCCAAAGTCCGGTAGAAATATTGGCTACCCCCTGGTGAAGAGGCAAGGCCACACGGCCCGGTGCCGAGGAGGACAAGACATTAAACAAAGTGTCCGATGGCTCCTCCATCTCCTCAGCCTGGAGCTGGAGATTCAAGGCCACCCGTCTAAGAAGCTCTTGATGAGCCTTAAAGTCCTCCTGAGAGACAGAGGGCGGCGCCGCTACAGACTCATCCGGTGCCGACGAGGCAACCGGTACTGCCTCCAGGGCGTCGGGCGGTACCGTCGGCTCAAACCCCGTGTCCGGGCCCTAGTGCGGTGCCGGTGGCTCGGTGCCCGAGGACTGATTTTGGTGCCGAGGCGGGGACGCCGAGTGGACTTGGGATGCCCCTGCTACAGAACGGGGTCTCGCAGGTGCGGGCGCTTGGGGCCACGGTGCCCATTGGCACCACTGTCCTTGCAATGGCGCCCCTTGCCACTGGCCAGTATGGGGTCCTAGCAGATCCACTGGCTCTTGAGGGGCAATGCGGCCCGGGGAGGGACGGCTGGGAGCCGAGGCTGAGGTCATCGATGAACGCATGGTGTCGTACGAGCGGCTGGACCGGTCCCGGCCATGTCGGCGCCGACCTCGGGATTTGGACCTCGACGACGTGTATATGTCAGAGGTACTGTCTCTGGAATCCCTCCGGCGATCGTGGCTACGACGCCTCGGTGCCGGTGCCATTCGGGATGCACTCCGAGTATGGCGTCTGTCTCGGTGAACACTCGAATATGAATGGCAGTGCCGACGGCGTCGAGAGCTACTCCTATCACTCCGACTAGAAGAGGAGCGTCGACGCCTTCTATCACGGTGCCTGTGGCCCCTCCGGGCAGTGGAGGCCTCCGGAGACTCGCTCTCAGGCGACCCGGCCAACGGAGTAGAGGTCTGTCGCGGGCTAAGGGAAGGCCCCTCGGAACGGGCAGGCATCTTCGCCTCGGTTTCCCTCAGGACCGGGGGCCCGACTTGGGCGGCGCGCCCGGCACCGGAAGGATGAGGATGTCACACGCTGCCTGTGCTGCCTCTGGCGTCGAGGGTATCCTTACCGGAGGAGAGGCACGCGTGGACGGGACCGGACTACTCTGCTCCGCGCGAGTCAGAGGTCTAGGTCCCTCACCCCTATCCTTGTCTTGGCGCCGCTGGGTCTTCCCTTGCTTCTTAGCGGGGGAGCGGTGCCGACTGGTCGATGGGCCCTCGCTCCGCACCGAGGACGCGATGCCTGGCGCCGGGTCAGGTCGGCGCGCCGGTGCCAATGCCGACTCCATGAGTAGAGCCCGGAGATGGATATCTCATTCACGCTTTGTCCGAGGCTTGAACGATTTGCAGATTTTGCAACGCTCACTTATGTGAGTCTCGCCCAGACAGTGAAGACACAGAGTGTGGATCGCTTCTGGGCATGGAATTGCGACAGGAGTCGCGCGACTTGAAGCCTGGGGCACAGGGCATGCCCCAAGCCAGACCGCTAACTAGAGAAACTAACTACGGTCGAAGAATCGTATCACTAAGGCTAGAGAGCTACAGCTAGGCTGGAGCACAAAGTTCCGACTACCTTCACTGGCGGCAAGAAGGAACTGAGGGTGTGGGGAGCGCGCAGCGCCTCTTATAGCGCGATACAGAGGCGCCACTCCAGGGGTCGCAGCGGGGCTCCCCCACTACGGGTACTGCTAAAGGAAAAACTTCCGACACCGGTGCACGTGGAGAGCATGCACACCTACTGTGGAATACACATGAGCAATCACTCGAAGAAGAATTCTCCCTTTCATAAGCACAGGTGTGAACGCAGATGGGAGCACGGGGCTCTACATTTTTGATATTTACCAATCTACCAGTTTTCAGAATCTGAAATAGTCTAATATTTTACTCGTTTCTTATAGCTCATCCAGTAACTAAGTTCCTGCCTGCGAGGTTTGGTTTTGGATGAGGGAGAGAATAACTAGATCTAGCAGGCATCCAGTTTGGTTAAAAACAACATGTCATAACTTTGAAAATGATGAATATTAACTCATGTTTGTAAAACACTGAAGACAAAAGTGCCACAGCACATAGCGCTACATAAATATTATATGTAAGGAGATTAGATTTGTGCTTTGATATACAGTATCAACAAAATGTGGCTCAAGCTTTTTCTACAAATTCTCATTGGTAACAATGAAGTTAAGCATCTCATGTATAGCACAGTAACTCAGCATTTACTTAAATTATATTAAATTCAACATGGGGAAAAGGTAGTCAGCACCTCTCAATATCACACCCTTAGTAAATTAAACTGAGAACATGAGAAAACGCAGTCCAATGTACATTGTGCAGATGCATGTTACATATGCTGCACCCATGAACTACATCTCCAAAGTTACTGACTGATGAATCTGATTATGTGTTCATGTTATCTGGAGTTTAGAAGAGTGGCCTGGGAATCAGTGCTAATATGTACTATTTCTGACTCTGCCGCTGATTGGCAGTATGACTCTTGTCAAGTCATACCCTCTCTCAATTTAACAACAGTGGATCCAAAATTAAATGATAGGAATTTATTATGTTGGGAAGCTATTAAACCTTCTAACAGATAATTTAATTCTTAAAACAAAAGGAAAGAATTTCATAATATGGATATCCCCAGATACCACAGCAATGGATGCAACATAAATATCTAGAGAGAGAGAGATAAAGGAAAGCACTTTCAGAACAGGACATAGGAGATTTAGCCACTCACTCCCAGGAAACTCTCATAGAATTTGCATGTCTAAATTCTCATGTCCTGCTTGAAAATAGATGGATCAAAGTTTGTGTGGTGATTGAGATATTAAAGATTAATGCACATTTTCTTGCACATTTATGTGTTCAGAGAAAATCATTCCATGTATCATGCTTGCAAATCTTCTAACTGGTTTCCTGCACATGTGTGTTGTTAAACATCTGTCAACTTGACAACCATTTTGTATAAATGAGAAATGACTGCTGTTGATGATTGAGCTTTATCACACATATGGCAGGATACTTCTGTAAGGCATTCTTTGCCCTGATATACTGCATAAGCTAGTAGATTCCCTCTGCCCAAATTTACCAGTCACATCTGTATCTTGAAAGTTTCTTACTAAAAGAGGAACCAACGCCAACCAAGACAAAGAATTTGCTGATACACACATGTCACTCCAAGAATTCTCCTGACAAAGTTCCCACACCCAATTTAATTACTTCCCTACTGTAAAAACACTTTCCATCTGCATTTATTGTAATAGTTTCAAATCCAAAACCAACACACTATAAAGCTAGCTAAATAAATGAATGATATTGGCCTTAAGTCCCAAGCCAGCAGCCATTCGGTAAGGCAATGTGTCTCCAGCATTCATTTTTATGCTGATGTTTCATTTTATGTGCAATGTTTTCACTTAAGACTTATTTGAGAAGAATTACCTTACTCCAGGCTTTAAAACTTTGTGGGCTATAGCAGTGCCCTCTAGCGCCACTCTTGTCAAAGGTCTGTCAGTGATTCCATTCTAAGACCACAGTTGCATCGTATATCAACTCTGGCATAAAAACTTGCTTCTAGCTATATACACAGCATTACAAACTCTCAGACCAGGAGCATTTCCTTTTATTTAAATTAGATCTGGTTTAAAATACATTTCCTTAAATAAGGGGGGAGGGGGAGACACAAAATATATACTTTTTGTTCAAAATTTTCCTTTTTTCAGTAAATGAAATCTTACCAGATTTACAGTTTGATCATTCACAGTGTGGGTCACTTTTGCAGTTGGGAGAAAAAAATATTCTATAGATTTATTTTATTTAGTATAACAATCATCGTAACGACCATTCAACAGAAAGTTCACAATGGAGTAAGTATTATGAAAGCATACTGGGTCATGAAGTGCCCTTAGACTTGTTACAATACAAGGCCCTGATCCAGCAAAGCACTTGAGCATGTGCGTAACTTTTCACATGTTTAGAGTCCCACAGGGGACGACTCACATGCTTAAAGTTACGCTCATGCTCAAGCGCTTTGCTGAATCAGGACCCTAATGCTACTGAAAGTACTTGTAAAGAGCTGTGAGGTTTTTAAAACTGAAACTTAATTTTCAATCAAAAATACCAGGCCAGGGTGTGAAGGGGAGGACAGCATTTATATTAGATTATTATTAAATAAGGATCAAAGGTTCAAACCAGCTCCCATTGAAGTCCATAGCAAAATTCCCATGGACTTCAATGGAAGTAAGATCAGGCCTCATAGTCTGTGCTCAATTATGAGTACAACTCTTACTGAACCCAATGAAAGCTGTGCATGTGCAACTGAATAATGTGAAAAGCAAATCAAAGAAATTCTGACATACTGTACAGGACTATTCACAACTATTCTATTGTCCATAAGTATTATTGTGTCCCAACCAGTCAGAGGTCTTGCATACATTAAAGCTGCAATACCCAGACATAAGCATAGTAAAGTTTCAGTCATTTTTAATTTCTTAGCTTTTTTGTGTTTCTTTAGGTTTATACTGTGTTTTTCTTTTTGTGATTAAACTTTCTTTTTCCCTGTGAAATTGAAATATAGCTCTTGTAAACAGAAATAAGACACAATGACAGCCTATAAAATGTTTCACTCCACAAATCTTAGACAAAACAATGCCCTGTGTCTTAAGAATTTAATAACCACCAATAATTTACATGCTGGATGGCACATTTGCAGTAATTACTGCATCACTTGTCCAAAATATAGACAGGAATAGTGACCCCATTTAAGTTACATTGATTTCCTTTTCTACTTACATATAAAATTAGGAAACAATGCATTTTAATACATACTTTTTGAGGAGTGTATGGGATTTTCCCAACATATGAACATTAGCACATTTTGCACAAGTAAACATTTTTAAAAAAAAATCATGGTAAAAGAATTTTTACCCAAATAAAAACTGATCTGCTGGCACTGAAAGTAAATGGCAATACTAAATGAATGGCAACAATCATAGGTGCAGAAAGGGATGAGAAAAGAAAAAAAATAATTGATCTAGAGACTTTACTACAATATTTATTGTTTTAAATGTGATTCTCTTCTAAATTGAAGGTGATAAATCACTATTAATACACTATCAAAACTCTCTCCACCCCCTGTCCATTCCCAATCTCAATTCTTATCAGTAACTGCAAAAAACAATACCACCTCTGGGATGAAATACATTTAAAAGTAATCTAGCCAGACTTATTAACTCTTTGCAATACTAATCTCTCATGCCTTTTGCTATATAGCTTCAGTATTGCTTCATATCACCATGTTCTTCTCATTAAGTATTTACTTTAGTTACTGTACCTGGAATTCTGAGCCTCTGAAACATCTGATTCTGTGCACGTTTTCTTTACCTGCAAAAGCAAAATGATTGCCAGTTACTCTCATATGAAAACACAACTTCCTCACTCATAGTTCACGCACTTATATCGCTTAAAGTGGATACAGCTCTGCTCACCATGATATCTATAAAATACTTCCCGCATTTTACAGCAGCAGTATGCAGTACTAAACAGTGTGTTTCATTATTATCCCATGAACAGCTGCCAACTGCACTTCCCTAGACTCCATTAGTATGTAAAATGTTCAACTAAAATAGCTTGGGAGTAGTCTAACTAGGAACAAAGAAACCAAAGAACCAGGTTTCCCACTTAGAAACTAGAAAGCCATACTGTTCTCAATTCAGCAAAGAAATGTTTTCCCAATTGATATTGCTTCTGTTTCCTGCTAAAGCTCACAATAATAAACACCAGATTCTGGGGCAAAGTGCAGTGTTAGCTAAATAATTCATACATTAATTTTCATTTTCTGAATCCGGTAACTATATGTTGAATGTATTTTCATAATGTGCCAATGAAGTTTACATATCATGTACACATTTTTCACACATATCCACAATATACAATTATATATACTCTAGTTCAACCTTCAGATCCATCTTTGTGATATACTGCTGTTAGCCAGCGAAAGGAGAAAAAACCCCACCTCCAACTAAAAATATAAACTGCTCTTTTCCAGGCCCTTTATGGTGTTGGGGTCCTCTGGAGTGGTGCAATTTGCACCTTTTGGTAATTTAAATTTCAGGCACTTTCAGTAAGACAAACATTTTGTTGAACGTTCAAGCTAATGACTTGGTTGCGATATCAAAATTCCTTCCATTAAGACCAGCTAAATTCATTTACAGACACTCAGGCTTACTTAGTATCACTTCTACTTACTGCACACTCCCCCTGTTACCAATAAATATTCAAATTCTGAGCATTTACAATTACACTACCTTGATCAAAGGGTTCTTCTATTGTCAAATCCTCCTTTTGTTATACTGTCTTAAAAAGAATGTCTGTGACAGTTAGGGTGGGATTTTCAAAACTATTCAACACTGCCGAACTTTCCCCGTCAAAGTCAACAGCAAAACTCCAACAGAATTCAATGGGAGTAGAGGTAGGCCAATATTGAGCACTTTTAAAAATGCCACCTTTCAAGACTTTGAATGGATACCTAGCAACACTACTCAAAGATGGGCAAGTACAAGAATGACTCTAGAGAGCCATTTTTACTCTTGTGTAATTTCTGGATCTTAAAGAATAATCATGCTACCTACAATGTAAATTGTATAGAGTACTGTTCAGTAGCAATAATGGAAATTTTCTTTCGGTGCTAATTTTAACAGCACATTTACCGTAATAGATGACAGCTACAAATAATCATAAAAACAAAATAAAACCAAATTAAAAAAAAAATCTGATTCAATATGTGTTTTGTTTTATTTTTGCCATAAATCTCACTCCAGCAAACATGAATATCTGCTTAGTCATCTTGCTTAATTCTCAATGTGGGATTTTTTTCAAACTGCAAAAAGAACAACAGGTTTTGTAATAAGGTAATGCAATGAAAATCTGCAATAAGAGTAGTTGTGCAGCTTAAAAAGTGAAGAAAGTTCTTGCATAGCAAAATGAGATGGTTAGGGCTTTGGAAACATTCAGATAAAGATACCACTTTCTTTATTAAAGAAAGATACCTGTTTCTTTATTAAAGAAACATTAGATAAGGAATGTGAGCAAGGACTGGGAGGGGTGGGGCTGAGGGGTTCGGAGTGTGGGAGGGGGCTCTGGGCTGGGGTAGGGGGGTGGGGTGTGGGAGAGGGTGAGGGTTCTGGCTAGGAGTGCGGGCTCTGGGGTGGGGCCATAAATGAGGGGTACGGAGTGTGGGAGGGGGATGAGGGGTGTGGGCTCTGGGCAGTGCTTACCTCAGCCAGCTCCCAGAAGCAGCCAGCATGTCCCCTCTCCGGCTCCTAGGCACAGGGATGGCCACGGGGCTCTGCACACTGCCCTCGCCCCCACGCGCCGCCCCCACAGCTCCCATTCATGGCCAATGGGAGCTGCGGAGCCAGCGCTCGGGGCAGGGGCAGTGTGTGGATCCCCCATGGCACCCCTGCACTTAGGAGCCGGAGGGAAATGCTGGCTGCCTGAGCCCCGCTGCACCGCTAACCGGACTCTTAACAGTCCAGTCAGTGGTGCTGTTTTCAATTCCAGTTGAAAACTGGACGCCTAGCTATCCTAGATAGCAGTAGAAGTCCACAATATACATGTACAAATACATTTCATGAAATATCCAAATTACAGGAGATTTTTTCAGAGATAAATTGAAAATAGTTAAAAAACTGAAATGTCACTAATCTTTTTTCTTGATAGGAAGACTTTTCTTTCATAAACAGAGTATCTCACTAAACAGGTATAAAATTTTCTTGGTAGGAAAAGGATCCCTCCACTTTGCATATAAAATGAATGCATATTTCAAAATATTAAATTTACTTAGTTTAGTAACTTATTGGTTAAAAAATTCCCAATTAAACTACTCACACTGGCATTCCTAAACTTGTACTCAGTTGCAAGCCATCTGCTGAGATCTCCTTATCATTTGTATTAACTATCACTTATACAGTATTTTTCCATTCCTAAGTCTTTACATGGTTATCATCAATGGATCAATAGAACTAGTAAATGCAATATCATGTCCTTTGGTGGGCAGAACTACTACTTGCACAGGAGTGAAAGGATAAATAACTTATGCTCTAAGACTATCTGAATTCAGTGCTGTGGATATAGACAATAAACACATATTACAGAGTAACTCAAAGTATTAAAATATTGTGATATTCCTTTGCAGTGTACGTTAAAAATTATAAAACACTAGTTTACCATAAAAAGAGTGACAGAAAAAGACTGTTTTTAGCTGTTATACCTTTGTCAAACTTTAACTATTTCCGATAAATGTTTCCATGCTGTGTGTCCGCTTCAGGCTGACTTTTTAGAAAGTCTGAATTAAAATGGTCCAGCTAGTTTTAAACATGAGATTTGGGAAAATATCGTTGCCTGCGGATGGTCAACATAAACAAACTGTCTTGCGGCCTGCCAGTGGATTACCCTGACGGGCGCGTGCGGCCCGTGGGCCACAGGTTGCCCACCACTGCTATAGAGTCTCCATGCTTTGGAGCAGGTACATGAAATTTGGCAGGGGGCTTGCTCTGGTGCCAGTGATGGGCTGGGCCTTTTGCCATTCCTGTGAAAACCTGTGCAAAATTGCTCAAGTTATAAGCCTCTGAAAAAATTCACTTTGCAGATGGTCAGCAGAGACTTATTAGAGTCTGGCAGCTAAATTCTCTGAAGATTCCACCTGCACTGATCATGTTCCACCCCAAAGTTGCAGGGGCTGAGCAGAACTTTCCCTATAATTCCTCCTCCTGGTGATGCCAAGCACAGGGACTGAAAGCAGGGAGACACACACTCTCTCTCTCTCAAATCTTCCCTTATATGAATTCAGGAGGCTTGACTCAGATGGAGGGAGCTGAGGAATTGGGGGGAAGGGGAAACAGGGAAAATAGGAACAGAGAGGAAGAGAGGGTTGCAGGCGCTAGAGGGCAGGATAAAAAGGGGTATATAGGTGCAGACCGAGAGGGAGCCAGTAGTTGGGGGGATGGGGGAAGATAGGAGCAGAAAGGGAAGGAGCAGTAGTCAGGGGCTGGCAAATGGATAGGGGAATAGGGAGGGGGACTGGAGCTGGGAAGATGGGGTATGGGTTTGGATAGGAGCAGAGGAGGAGGGAACAGGAGCTTGGTGGGTGGGAAGGAGCAGAAGGGTGGTGGTGGCAGGAAAAGGGGGGCAGGGTGGATTGACTTAAATCCCAGTATTTTCATCATCATTTAAACACAGCAAGCAGGAAACCTTGATTTAAATAATCAATTTTAATCTCGTTTTGCATTTGTACTTCTTAGTTATTTTCATATAAAAAGATGATTCTCAGTGGCTAGTAACCATTAAAACATGTTGATTTACAACTAAATATAGTATTTACACTGAATTTGGTGGTTCTTTTTGCTAACCTGAGGATACACTATCTATACATATTTATTTGAGCAACTGTATAGCTTAACTTACATTTATTCAGATTCTTAATTTTTACATTTTTATTATGGTAGAAAATGGTGACTGATGCATTTATTTACTAGATGGCAATTAATTAATTTGTGATTTATATCAAGCTCTATTTGGATGGAAATTTAATTAAAAATGCAAAAAACGGCATTCAATTATTTTTTAATAAATAAAGCTACTTAAATGTGCTGGATGCATAAGGAAAAAAGTTTATCAAAACTAACTGATTTATTAAACAAAAGAAATATTATCTGTAGTTACTGAACTGAAGTGAGTTTTTCTAGTCACCATGTTCAAGGTTTTAGACCTAGTAGAGCTCATCCTCTCACACCCAATTTTTATTCATAGACTGAAAGAGGAAAACAAGCTTTCCTGACTCCCAATTGGCTTCTTAAACTTTGAACGAACTAGTCTTTGAACTGAATTAACAGAATAAACTAAAATGAAGAACATACTCTCTCTGTAACTGGAGAACAGGCTACTGCTCAGAACAGCGGGTTTAGCACTGTAATAAATTCTGGTTTCAGATTATTAGCCAGCGATTTCCACCAGGTCAGTGGTTTGACTTTCTTTAAAACTTGGCAGCAAATATATAAAACTTAATTTTTTTTGCATTTAATGTAAATATTTTTAATAGATTATAAATGTAGGCCCTAACATAGGTTGTCAATTTCAAATTTAATTTTATATAAGTTTATTTTTTAAGATGAACTTTATAGTTAAATTTTAAAATATCTGATTTATTTGATTTTTTTCCTACACCTGATCGGGGTGGGAGTAGATAGGAGGAGAGGGGGATGGGAGTAGGCTGGGACACAACCACTAGCGAACACTCTTCTTCAAAACCTGGAACTGAACCCAGGAGTCCTGAGTCTCTATACTTCTCTGCTGCCTGCAGTATCTGAGACTGGCAAAGAATGTGTCTCATGCTCCCCCCAGTGGATGGTTCCCACAAGTGGCTGGTCACGGGCTACTATTGCTATCAGTTATTTTGTTACATCAACTGGTAGTGGTGTTTGCTGTAGATCTAAATCCCCCAATCCTGTTGATGCCTCAAGTTGGGGGTCAATACATGACAGAATATCTGTTTTCTCAAGGGTTTTTTTTTTTTTTTGGTGAGTTTTTCATTTCAATTAGGAAATTACATTAAAAAAAACTATCTTAAAACAACATTTAAGGTTGCAAAGTCAAACACTCGAAATGTTGGAAATACCAGAATTAAGATTGCCTGTATCAGACAGTCTTTAAATATATGATCACATACTATTTTTTTCCAGAGAATTGCTGTCTCATTCAGTGCACAGGATGAACCAAATTATGGGAAAGAATAAAGGTCGTATAATAAATTACTGGTAAGCTCATTTCTTGCAGAACTAGGAAGGTATGTAAAGAATGGAGCAGGGGACTGCAGGAACAGAAAGAATGGCCTTTGCAGATGAAAGCTACCCAGGATAATTTCATTTTATCCTCGTCTCTGTCACAGAGTTTCTATGGGATACTGAGCAATTCACTTAAAGCAAAATGTTAACAGTTGGCCACTAATTGTTGTGTACCTCATTTTCTGAATGCTCAAAGAGAGGCCCCTGGAGCTAGATTTGCAGAAGCACTGAGTGCTCACAGCCACAACTGAAAGTCAATTGGGGGCTGTATTTCAAACATATGAAGTGGTATAACAATGCTAAGTACTCTGGAAAATGAGGGCTTAGGTGTTTCAAGTCGGATACCCAAAATGGGCCCTTAATTTTGGTAGGGGCCTCTATGCACTACCATATTATAAATCAATTACCGGTAATCAAAATATTAATAACTTCTTGACCTACAAAAAACACACTAGAGCTAATTTGAATGCATAATTCATAAGGCTAACAGCACAGTGAAAATCTTTTGCAGTTTAGAATATGCTTTTCAAATTTAGATTAGGAACATAAATGTTTCATTAAGATATGAAGCAGGAGGAAAGTGATCCCATAGTTGGGACCTTTCTTCCAGATGATGTCATGGTATCCTCTCACACAGAAGTTACCCCTCCAGGGGAGGGGACCCATTATTAGAAAAAAAGACAGGTAATAGTAATGGGGGATTTGATCATTAGAAATATATAGTTGGGTTTGTGATGGCCAGAAGAGCTGCATGATGAACTGGCTGCTGGGTGTGAAGGTTTCAGACCTGTCAAGACATCTAGATAGATTTACGTGAAGTGCTGGTTGTCGTGGTATACATAGGAAAGAGGTCCTGGAGGCCAAGTTTAGGCTGTTAGGTAAGAGATTAAAGTGCAATACCTTCAAGGTAGCATTCTGTGAAGTGCTTCTAGTTCTACAATAAGGGCCAGTTAGAAAGGCAGAACTGCAGGGTTTCGATGTGTGAATGAGATGATAGTACTGGGAAGGAGGATTTAGGTCAGGGGTCGACAGGGATTTACATAAGCGGCAGCCAACAAGTCCCTGTGGCCCACACTGCTTCACGCAGCTCCCATTGGCCGG
Source organism: Terrapene triunguis (assembly GCF_002925995.2). Classification (NCBI taxonomy): domain Eukaryota; kingdom Metazoa; phylum Chordata; order Testudines; family Emydidae; genus Terrapene; species Terrapene triunguis. The sequence goes on from NW_020664436.1 coordinate 51,999,815, forward strand.
AAATGGTGAATCGTCACCACTGGGAGTCGTGGACAGTCAACGTAAACAAAATGTCTTGTGACCCGCCAGTGGATTACCCTGATGGGCTGCGTGCCGAAGGTTACCGACCCCTGATTTAAGTTTGTTAGGCACTGGGGAATCTTTTGGGAAAGGAGGGACATATACAGAAAAAAAGAATGGGCTCCACATAAACCAAAATGGAACCAGATTGCTGGCATGTAAAATTAAAAAAGGTTGTTAGAGGAGTTTTTAAACAAAGGGTTGGGGAAAGACAACAGGTGTGGAGAAACACACGTTTCAGAAGGAGACATCCCTTAAAGGAGGATTTATTAAAGGGGATACTCTAGATTCTAGTAAAGAAGAGAGGACAGAAGTTGATAAAGTACAGGTAGGAACTGAACAGAAACAGTCAAACAAAAAAAGAGTCCTATTCTGCAGACAATTAAATTTTGCAAATGTTATAATTGTATACAAATGCTAGAAGTATAAATACTCAGATGGGTGAACTTGCGTTCCTGGTATTAAATGACGATATTGCTATAATTAACTTGGGTGAAAGATGGCACTCAATAGGATATGGCAATACCAGGGTACAAAAAATATAGGAACAACAAAGTAGGTCGCACTGGTGGGGGAGTGGCACTATATGTGAAGGAAAGCATAGAGTCAAATACTGTGTAGTGGAAATCTTAAATGAATCTGTACCATAAAATCTCTATGGATAGAAATTCCATGCTTGAATAATAAGAGTATAGCAATAGGAATATACTACTGACCATCTGACCAGAATGGTGACAGTGAATGTGAAATCCTCAGGGAGATTAGAGAAGCTACAAAAACAGAAAACCCAATAATAATGGGGGATTTCAACTATCCCCATATTGTCACCTCAGAATGGGATGCAGATATAAAACTTCTAGTCACCATTAATACCTCATGGAGCAGCTAGTGCTGTAGAGCCCACAAGGGGAGAGGCAATTCTTGATTTAGTCCTCTGTAGAGCACAGGATCTGGCCCAAGAGGTGAACATAGCAGAACCTCTCGGTAATAGTGACCATAATAAAATTAAATTTATCCTCCTTGAGGGAAGGGGAGGGAGAATACCAAAGAAACCCACAAAAATGGTTAACTACCTTTCGTAACTGTTGTTTTTTGAGATGTGTTGCTCATGTCCATTCCATTCTAGGTGTGTACACGCTCACATGCACAGTTGTTGGAGACTTTTGCCTTAGCGGTATCTGTAGGGTCAGCTGCAGCACTCCCTTCAGTGTCGCGCTCATGTGTCAGTATATCAGGTACTGCTGGCCCCACGCCCTCTCAGTTCCTTCTTGCTGACAACTCCAAAAGAGGGGCAGGAGGGCGGGTAATGAAATGGACATGAGCAACACATCTCGAAGAACAGTTATGAAAGATAAGTAACCGTTTTTTCTTCTTCAAGTGCTTGCTCATGTTAATTCCATTCTACATGACTCACAAGCAGAATCCCTGGAGGTGGGCTCGGAGTTCACAGATGAATGGCTTCCAACAACGCTCTACTGAAGCCAGCATCATCTCAGGCTTGCTGGGTAAGCACATAGTGAGATGTGAACGTATGCATCGACAACCAGGTGGTGGCCCTGAAGATGTCAGAAATTGGCACATGGGCCAGGAAGGCCACCGCCGAGGCTTGAGTTCTAGTCAGGTGGGCGGTTACAACTGCCAGTGAAGGCACCTTGCCTGATCATAGCAGAAATGGATGCAGACTGTGATCCAGGAAGAAATTCTCTGGGCGGACACTGGATGACCTTTTATCCTATCTGACACCTTGATGAACAACTGAGTCAACTATGGAATGGCTTCGTATGAGGAGAGATTAATAAAACTGGGACATTTCAGCTTGGAAAAGAGACGACTAAGGGGGGGATATGATAGAGGTCTATAAAATCATGACTGGTATAGAGAAAGTAAATAAGGAAGTGTTATTTACCCCTTCACAGAACACAAGAACTAGTGGTCACCAAATGAAATTAATACAGAACAGGTTCAAAACAAACAAAAGGAAGTATTTTTTTCACACAACGCACTGTCAATCTGTGTAACTCTTTGCCAATTCCAGAGGATGTTGTGAAGGCCAAGATCATAACAGTGTTCAAATAAGAACTAGATAAGTTCAATAGAGGATAGGTCCAGGAACGGCTAATAGTCAGAATGGGCAGGGATTGTGTCTCTAGCCTCTGTTTGCCAGAAGCTGGGAATGGGTGACAGGGGATGGATCACTTGATGATTGCCTGTTCTGTTCATTGCCTCTGTGGCACCTGGCATTGGTCACTGTCAGAAGACAGAATACTGGGCTAGATGGACCTTTGGTCTGACCCAGTATGGCTGCTCTTATGTTCTTGCAAAACGGTTTGGTCCTCTCGGTGTAGAAGGCTAGCGCCCTCCTGACATCCAGAGAGTGCAGCCTATGGTCCTCCTCTGACTTATGAGGCTTTGGGCAGAAGACTGGCAGAAATATGTCCTGGCTCCTGTGAAACTGCAAAACCACTTTGGGCAGGAAAGCCAGATGTGGTCGCAATTGGACCTTGTCCTTGAAGAACACCGTATAGGGCGGCTCCGATGTAAGCACCCTTATCTTGGAGAGCCTTCGGGCAGAAGTTATTGCTACCAGGAACACCACCTTCCAGGAGAGCAGAAGGGAACAGGATTCCAAGGGCTTGAATGGGGCCCTCATGAGTCGCACAAGCACCAGATTCAGGTCCCACAGGAGGACAGGATCCTGTACTTGAGGGCAGAGCCACTCCAGGCCTTTCAAGAATCGGACCATCATGCTATGTGCGAAGACCAACCTGCCCTGGAATGGAGGGTGAAAGGCTGATATAGCGGCCCAGTGGACCTTAATTGAGGAAAGGGACAAACCTTGGAGGTTGAGATGCATAAGGTAGTCCAGGATCAGCTGCAGCGAGGCCTGCTCAGGCCTAACTTCGTGGGCTGAGTCCTAGCACATAAAACATTTCCAGTGGCCACATCGGTTGCTCTCATGGAGGGCTTCCTACTTCCCAGTAGGACCTGTTGAACTTGGGCTGAAGATTCCTATTCCTCAGTACAAAGCAACCAAGCTGTAAGGTGCAGCACCACCAAATTTGGGTGCAGCAACCGGCCATGGTTCTGCGAAAGGAGATCTGGCCAGAGGGCAGTGGCATTGGGGTTGCCACTGACAGATCCATGAGCGTGCTGATTCAGTGCTGGTGCGGCCAAGCTGGGGCTATCAGGATGACCGTGACCTTGTCCTGCCTAATCTTCATGAGAACTCTGAAAAGCAACGGTACTGGCAGGAAAGCGTACACCAGAGCCCCCTACCAAGGAAGCAGAAAGGCGTCCAACAGGGAGCCCCTGTCAACCCCCGAAATGAGCAGAACCGATGGCACTTCCTGTTCTGGCGAGTTGTGAACAAGCCAACCTGGGGAAACTCCCACCTTTGGAAGACCTGGTTGACCATATCGAGTGGAGAGACCACTTGTGGCGAGACGAGAAGGGTCTGCTGAGGTGGTCCACCAGTACGTTCCTGGTTCTGGGGAAGTAGGCTGCCACGGAGATGAATGGCATGCTGCATGCAGAAGTCCAATAGACTGAGCACTTCCTGGCAAAGGGCTGATGACCTGGCTCTGCCCTGCTTGTTGATATAAAACATCACGGTGGTGTCCTTCAGGACTTAAATCACTTTGCCTTGCAATTGGGGCCAAAAAGCCTGGCAGGCCAGGCAGACCACCCTGAACTCCCTGACATTTATGTGGAGGGAGCGGTCAATCCCCGACCAGCGGCCCTGTGTACCGAGCTTGCCCAGGTGGGCTCCCCAGCCTAGGTTCGGACACCAGAATCAGCGACGGGGACAGGGCCGCGAAGGGGACTCCCTGCACCAGCAATGCAAGGTCTGGACACCATGCCAGTGACACCCGGCTGTGGAAAGGCACCTTGATTAGCAGGTCCAGGTCGTGCCCGTTGGGGATGCAGACCGACACCAACCATGCCTGCAGCAGCTAGAGGTGGAGCCGGGCATGATGGACCACATAAGTACAAGCAGCCATGTGGTCTAGCAGCCTTAGACAAGTGCAGGCAGTGGTGAGTGGATGACCCTTCACACGTGAGATTACATCCAACATGGCTTGGAAATAGGACTCCGAAAGGAATGCCCTGGCCCGTGTGGAATCGAGAACTGCCCCGATAAACTCTATCCATTGCACTGGTACGAGGGTTGACTTATGCTCGCTCACTAACAGGCCCAGGTCACGGCATGTGGACCACAACAGATCGAGGCTGCTCGGCATGTGATCCTGCGATGTGCCCTTGATGAGCCAATCATCGAGATAAGGATAGACTTGGACCCCCTGATGTCTCAAGTAAGCGGCTACTGGGGCCATGCATTTTGTATAGACCCACGGGGCCAAGGAGAGGCCAAAGAAAAGCACTGTGAACTGGAAATGGCGCTGGCTCACCATAAAGCAGAGGAACAGTCTGTGTCCTTGGAAGATAGAGATATGAAAATAAGCATCTTTCAAGTCAAGAGCGGCATTCCAGTCTCCCGAATCCAGGGAGGGAATGATGGAGGCCAGGGATACCATGCGAAACTTCAACTTTTTGAGGTACTTGTTGAGTTGTCACAGGTCCAGAATGGAACGTAGGCCCCATTTTGCCTTTGGAATCAGGAAATAGCCGGTGCCAACTGGGACTTCTCTGGTGCAGCGACCGAGGACTGGTGAGACCAGCATAACGGGTATGCTCCAGGCATTCCAATAAGGGCATTGTGCTGGCCACTGGCCCTGCTGCTAGGTCAGTATTACCATGGCAACTGCACCCTCCACAGTCCAGTCGTGACAGTGCTGTCTCGGCGAGGAGCTGAACTCCCTCTCAGTGCCGGAGAAGTCTCCTTCCTTGGGTGACCAGGAGTAACTCCTCACTTAACATTGTAGTTATGTTCCTGAAAAATGCGACTTTAAGTGAAACGATGTTAAGCAAATCCAATTTCCCCATAAGAATTAATATAAACAGGGGGGGTTAGGTTCCAGGGAAATTTTTTTTTGCCAGACAAAAGGCATTATATACATTTTAAACAATTTTAAACAAGCAATTTAATACAGGTATAAGTTTTAAACAATTTTGAACAAGCAATTTAATACTACAATCATCATTGCTGAGTATGAAGCTTGGTTGAGGTGGTGAAGTCAGAGTGGAAGAGGGTGGATTGTCCGGCTGCTCTTCTTGCTGAACTCGAAAAAACACATCTAGAGATTGTTGTTTTGCTTTCCTTTTTTTTTTCTTGGTAAATTTCTTTATAGCAAGTCATTAGATGACCAACTTCCCTAATCACTTTGGAGCTGCGTTTCCTGTCAGGATCGTCATCACTCAGGATTTGCAAGCCAGCTTCAATCATTTGGAAAGCTTCAGAAAGACGTTTGGCAGTCAAATTTCGATGGGTTGGTTCTTCTACTTCTTGGCCCTCTTCTTACATTGTTCTCATCACCTCTAGTTGCATCAGATCTTCATTGGTTAACTCTTCTCCGTGTGATTGCAGAAGTTGTGTAACGTCGGCTTCTTCCACCTCATCAAAACCTGCTTTCTTGGCCAAGCTGAGGATATCTTTCTTCATAGCGGGGACAACATCTTTAAATCCTTTTAAGTCATTGACACGTTCAGGCCACAACTTCCCCCACACACCATTCATACATGCCTGAGTAACTTCAGCCCAGGACTCACTGATGTTATTGATGCACTTCAGGATGTTGTAGTCATGCCAAAATTGCCGAATCGTAGGTTTGCCTTCCCCATCAGTGCGTCTGATGAGCTGGTCGAAAGTACGGCGTAAATAATACGCGTTAAATGCAGCGATGGCCCCTTGGTCCATGGGTTGGATGAGTGATGTGGTGTTAGGTGGCAGAAAGACAACTTTGACGTTTTCGCACAGGTTGTCCAGGTTGATTGGATGAGCCGGTACATTATCAATAAGCAATAATATCTTGAAATCAAGATTTTCCTTGGCACAGTATTCCTTCCATGCAGGGATGGCATAGAGAGTCAGCCATTCTGAAAAAATAGCTCCAGTTATCCAGGCCTTCTTATTGGATCTCCAAATGACTGGAAGGTGTTCCTTTGAAAATCCCTTGAGAGCGCGTGGTGTTTCAGATTGGTACACAGTCAGTGGTTTCATCTTCCTGTCTCTGGCAGCATTACCACCTAAAAGCAAGGTTAGACGGTCTTTAGCTGCTTTAAATCTGGGTGCTGTCTTCTCCTCTCGGGAAATGTAAGTCCACTCAGGCATCCTTTTCCAGTACAGTCCCGTTTCATCTACATTGATGACTTGTTTAGGGGAATAGCCACCTTCCTCAATTATTTTCTTGCGATAGTCGGGGAATTTTTTAGCTGCAGCAGTATGAGCACTTTCTTGCAGGTTCTGACTTTCACAGGAGCCCTGCTGGAGGACCAAAGGCCTCTCTTCCAGGGTGCCCTGGAAAAATGGCCCTGCTGTATCTCCCCTAGTAACCATGCACTCAGCACCCGGGCAGCATTGCAGCCAATGTAGTAAGAGGAGGAAAATAACATTTGCTGCAGGGCTACGCCCCTCCCTGCTATGTGCATGCAGGGGCAGAGAGATGCAGCTGGCATTAAAGTGAATGGCAAAGCTCCTGTGCATTTCACAGACTTTCATGGGAGCAGGGTCAGGTTCTGTGCATCTCTACCCCGCTTCTCCCCCTTGTTACAGTGAAGCAGGTGCTGGAACGCTATTCCTGTAACTTGCTTTGGGTGGACTGCCGGCCCCTGTGTTCTTACCTGCCTCCAGCGAAGGGAGGGGAGCAGATAAAACATTATTTATTCTGTAGCAAAACAACAAGGCAGGGCCTCTGCTGTGCCTCGCAAGCACTTGGTGTAGAGCCCTATTCCCGAGCAGGGCCGTTGGGCCATAAAGCAACAGTGAATCGCTGGGGGGGGGGGGGAAGGTGTCATGTGTACGTGCTGTGTGTTTACTGCCTTACCCTACACAGGTGCAGCCCACTGGCACTGGAGATGAGGCAGGCAAGGAGGCTGAAGGTGCTGTAGGCTAGGAGAAGCACGTTGTGCAGCAGCAGCAGCTTCCCCTACTCTGCAAGCACCACGGGCGGGGAGAGGAGGGGGCTCAACCCTCAGCCCGCCCACTCCCCCCCTTCCCCAAGCCCCCATCTTTGACCTGCCTCTTCTCCCCCCCCACCTCCTCCCCCTTTATTTCGGACCCTGCCTCCTCGCTCTTCCTCCCTCCCTCCCCTCCTTTCTAAACGCCGCAAGCCAGCTGATTGCTCCGGGCAGGAGGGAGGGGGGAGGACTTGGTGCACAGGGTCCTCCCCCCTCCCTCCCGCCGGCGGCAATCAGCTGGCTTGCGGCGTTTTGAAGGCAGGAGGGAGGGGGAGGAGCGAGGACTCTGAGCGCAGGCTCCCCCTCCCTCCCCTGCCTCGAATGCCGCAAGCCAGCTGATTGCTCCGGGCAGGAGGGGGAAGGCGCTGATCCCCAGGGTCTGCCAGTGGGCGGGAGGCACTGTGAGGACGGGGGGGCGTAGGGAGGCTGCCAGCTGTGGAGAAAGCAGGCAGCCAAACAACGTAGGAGTGGAGCATTGCACAACTTTAAATGAGCATGTTCCCTAATAGCTCAGCAACGTAACAATGAAACAATGTTAACCGGGATGACTTTAAGTGAAGAGTTACTATAGGGGGAAGAGTGCCGAGTTGGGGAGTGTCCCCAAAGTTTTGGTGACGGTGACCGTCTGTGCGAAGTCGACCGCTGCCGGCTGTAAGACGACCGCTGCCTCACTCTAGGTGAGGCCAGGTGAGAGGGCAGAGACCGGGAACACGGTGCCAACGACCTGTAGCAGTGAACCGGTGATCTGGACTGACGTGGACACTGAGGGCGCAGTGACATAGGGCTCTGCCTTGGCTCCGGAGACCAGCAGCACTCACTCGCCTTCTGGGAGGCTTTGACATCTGGCTTGCCCTCGTAGGGAGCCTTAGCCGGGTCCATCGCCACACGTGGTGCCAGCTGTGGCAGAAGAGTCCATTGCTCTCTGGGCGCCGGGAACTGAGAGGGTGTTGACTGTGCTGTCAGCCTGGGTCTCCTACCACTCCCCGGAGTCGGTGGCGGATCCCTTACGGGGGTAGCACTCCCCAGGGGCGAGCCTCCTTGCGGCTCCGACGTAGGCGGGCGGCCCAAGCAGAATCCTTTTCTCAATGCCCCTTGATCTGGCTTGCTGTGTGTCGGGTCTCTCTTCTTAGACTTCTTCTTAGTTACCGGTGAAGGGGACCAGTGCCGGGATGAGCCCGGAGCAGGGACAAGCCCAGTGCCGTGGGTGTGCTGCACACCGAGGCCGAAGTGCTGGGCGTTGCACCTGGCCAGGCCGGCTCCAACCTCCATGAGGAGGGCCCTCAAGTGAATGTCCTGGGATGAAAGTTCTTACAAATGCAACACTTCTCTTTAATGTGGGATTTCCCCAGGCACTTCAAACAGCTACCATGCAGGTCACTAATAGGCATAGGCCTGTTGCAGTCAGAGCAAGGCTTTAAACCTGGAGACCGGGGCATGCCCTACCCAGGGAAAGTCCCCACTGGGACCCTAACTGACTAAAGTCCCACACTTGAGCCATTCTTTTTAGGTGACAAATTTGAGGAACTGTCCCAGATTGAGGCATCAATAGAGGAGGTTTTGGAACAAATTGATAAATTAAACAGTAATAAGTCACCAGGACCAGATGGTATTCACCCAAGAGTCCTGAGGAACTCAAATATGAAATTGCAGAACTACTAACTATGGTATGTAACCTATCACTAAAATCACCCTTTATACCAGATGACTGGAGGACAGCTAATGTAACACTGATTTTTTTACAAGTCTCAGAGGTGATCCTTGCAATTACAGGCCAGTAAGCCTAACTTCAGTGCCAGGCAAATTGGTTGAAACTATAGTAAACAACAGAATTATCAGACACATAGGTGAACACAACATGTTGGGGAAGAGTCAACATGGCTTCTGTAAAGGGAAATCATGCCTTGGTAATTTATTAGAATTCTTCAAGGGGATCAATAAACATGTGGACAAGGATGATCCAGTGGATACAGTGTACTTGTACTTTTAGAAAGCCTTTGACGAGGTCCCACACCAAACGCTCTTTGTTGGGATGGGATAAGAGGGAAGGTTCTCTCATGGATCAGTAACTGGTTAAAGGACAGAAAACAAGGGGTAGAAATAAATGGTCAATTGTCGCAATGGAAAAAGATAAATAATGGAGTCTCCCAAGAGTCTGAATTGGGAAGTCTGCTGTTCAACATACTCATAAAATGATCTGGAAAGGGGGGTAAACAGTGAGGTGGCAAAGTTTGCAGATGATACAGAATTACTCAAGATAATTAAGTCCAAAGTGGACTGCAAAGAGTTACAAAGGGATCTCACAAAATTGGGTGACTGGGCAACAAAATGGAAGATGAAATTCAATGTTGATAAATGCAAAGTAATGCAATTTGGAAAACGTAATCCCAACACTACATAAAAATATTATGGGTGTTAAGATAGCTGTTACCACTCAACAAAGAGATCTTGGACAGTCCTCTAAAATATCTGCTCAATGTGCAGCAGCACTCAAAAAAATCTAACAACGTAGGAACCATTAGGGAAGGGATAGACAATAAGACAGAAAATATCACAATGCCACTACATAAATCCATAAATCTGTGGGCATACCATGAATACTGTGTGCAGTTCTGGTCGCCCCATCTCAAAAAAGGTATATTAGAATTGGAAAAGGTACAGGTAAGGGCAAGTAATATGATTAGGGATCTAGAACAGCTTCCCATATGAGGAGAGATTAAAAAAACTGGGCCTGTTCAGCTCAGAAAAGAGATGAGTAAAAGGGAATATGACACAGGTCTATAAAATCATAAATGGTGTGGAGAAATTGAATAGAGAAGTGTTATTTACCTCTTCACATAACACAAGAACCAGAGGTCACCTGATGAAATTATAGGCAGCAGGTTTAAAACAAACATAAGGAAGTACTTCTTCACACAACGTACTGTCAACCTGTGGAATTCATTGCGAGGGGATGTTGTGAAGGCAAAAGTATAACTGCATTTAAAAAAGAATTAGATAAGTTCATGGAGGATAGGTCCATCAATGGTTATTAGTCAAGATGGTTAGGGACGCAACTCCATGCTCTGGGTGTCCCTAAACCTCTGACTGCCAGAAGCTGGGACTGGATGACAGGGGACAGTCACTCAACAATTACTCAGTTCTATTAATTTCCTCTGAAGCATCTGGCACTGTCCACTGTCAGAAGACAGCATATTGGGCTAGATGGACCACTGGTCTTACCCAGTATGGCCATTCTTATGTACTAGTTTTCTGGTGGGCTATGGTAGAAATACTGTTTCATCTACTTAGGCCTTAAAAGCAAAAATGAATGAAGCTTGCATAGGAAGAAACAAAAATACATGTTGCACACATGAAACCCCCCGAAAAAAGTCCTTAACAATACCAAACTCTTATTTAAATATGTCACAATAAATCATTGGTATAATGTACTTCCAACTTCTTATAATGGGTGCATTTACTTAGCTGATTATACAAAATTATTTAGAGTTTACTTTTGACTAGGCAATGACCAAGAGCCCAATTCAGTTAAAAAAAAAAAAATCTTGATGATACTGTTGTGTTCAAGATCGCAGAAGAAGCAGAAAATTGATTTTTCACAATTTTCCAGAATGCGAAGACTGGACATACTTTGATTTATTGAATCAGGCCCTAAAATTAGCTTTATCATATCTCATCAATTCTTAAAAAGTAAGTTTTATTCTTTAACAAAATGGAAGCTCCAGTGTAAATTTGCTCTAAATGAGATTAACTTTGAGAGCTGATACCAAGTATTCTGTGAAGAGATATTTATCAATTATTAAAATAATGACATCAAGTCATCCACTGTCATAAATATGTCATTCACTGATTCATCAACTTATAATTACAAGGCCAGATTCTAATGTAGATGATTATGCAATTTTATACTGCAAAATACTGGCAGAATTGATGACTAAAAAATGGATTTGGGAACTAGCCATAGGATTTATATTTACTGCTAGCAACCAAAATGATTATAAAGGAGGAGGAAATTAGTTATGCTGAAAAGTCAGAGAAGCCTGAACCTAAAGGAAATATTATGCAATACTGTAGGTTATATGAATCTTTCCTGCTAATTAACTATTTCAGATCAGCTAATAAATTAAGTGTTTTCCTGCTGCACACCTACCATATACAGTCCATCCCAGTTTCTTATGGAAGAAAATATTGTTTTGGCAAGTAAAAGTTGATAATTGTTAATTACTAAAATTAAAAAATAAACAAATCCCATTTTGAATAAACCAAACGCTGAAGAACCTTGTCAAACTTTTGGGTGAAATCATGCCCCATTGACTTCAAATACAAGTATGAAAGTGGATTTCAGAAATCGACTATTACATATGAAATCTCACCTGAAACACTTCAAAAGTTATGAAGACATCAGAGGCCGTATGGATACAAGGAACAAGAACACTGCAGATTAGGTTGTGAGAACATGATATTTGTGTCTTTGGCTACATCTTCACTACAGGGGGGGGGTCGATTTAAGATACGCAAATTCAGCTACGCGAATAGCGTAGCTGAATTCGACGTATCGCAGCCGACTTACCCCGCTGTGAGGACGGCGGCAAAATCGACCTCCGCAGCTTCCCGTCGACGGCGCTTACTCCCACCTTCGCTGGTGGAGTAAGAGCGTCGATTCGGGGATCGATTGTCGCGTCCTGACGGGACGTGATAAATCGATCCCCGAGAGGTCGATTTCTACCCGCCGATTCAGGCGGGTAGTGTAGACCTAGCCTGAGAGTGGGGTTGGAGGGGAGGAAAGGATGGGGCTAGGGGATGCCAGCACCAGAGCATTATATCCCCTTTTCCACTTTCAGCATGAAAGTTTTCTTTCTCCCTTTCTTTGAAAACAAAGTTGAAAAATTAAGCAAAGAGAAGTCAGGGAGCTGCTCAAGTCTTTCTCTGGACTTTTATAGGAGTCTAGGGTCTGCTGAGAAACAGCTAATGCACCTGGGCACATCCTTGATGCATTAATTTTGTGCATATGCTGTTTTATTCCTCAGTAGCTCCTGAATCTCTTTCTAGGGTTGATAGCAAAGATTTTTCCAGATATCTAACCTTTCTCCAGGTATTGAATAAATACTCTCAGGACCCAGGGAAACAAGCTGGTTCCACAGAAAGATCACAGGGCTAGCAAACTAGGCGTAACCGAGAGACCATCCAAAGATGTAATAATGAGTTAGGGCATCTCTTTGCTGCAGTTAATAATTTAATAAGAAGATACTGACAGAGTAAATCCTTCAATGCTATGTAAGAAACCCAGGGACCACCATTGGACCCTCCAGGTTCTTTTTCATTTCTCGTCTCCTTTTCTTTCTTCCTTTCTTTCAAAACAAACCAAGGCAATTCAATGAAAAGAAAAAATAATAATGAAACTTTCAAGTTGAAAATTTAAGCAAAGAGAAGTTCAAAAGTTAATGTTTCCACAGCAATGCTAATGCAAAGTGCTTCCTATTCCTACTTTTGCTTTCAAGGGTATATTTTAGTATACTTCTGTGTATTTTGTTAAATTCATGCATTATGGTACCATAAAATATACTATGTTCATTTGGTATCGAACAATCTGTGAGTTCACCCAAGAATGACAAATGCACATGGTTCGTATAAAATTAAGACCACGCTGAATCCTCCCTGTCACTGAAAACAGCCAATTTTTGCCTACAGTAACTCCTCGCTTAACACTGTAGTTATGTTCCTGAAAAATGCGACTTTAAGCAAAACGATGTTAAGCGAATCCAATTTCCCCATAAAAATTAATGTAAATAACGGGTGTCAGGTTCCAGGGCAATTTTTTTCACCAAACACTATTTTATATACGTATGTATGTATGTATGTATGTATGTATGTATGTATGTATGTATGTATACACACACACACACACACACAGTATAAGTTTTAAACAAACAATTTAATATTATACACAGCAATGATGATTGTGAAGCTTGGTTGAGGTGGTGAAATTCGAGAGTGGAAGAGGGTGGGATATTTCCCAGGGAATACCTTACTGCTAAATGATGAACTGGCACTCGGCTGAGCCCTTAAGGGTTAACACACTGTTGTTAATGTAGCCTCACACTCTACAAGGCAGCAGGAACGGAGGGAGGAGAGACAGCATGGCAGAGACAGAGAGACACACCGTGTGTGTGTGTGTGAGAGAGAGAGAGAGAGAGAGAGAGACACGCATTGCCCCTTTAAGTACGCTGACCGCACTCTAAGTACCTTGCCCTTTTAAGAGGATCATCAAGTTGAGACAGCAGCTGCTGCGAGCAAGCTCCCTCCATTCTGAGCCCTGTCGTGTCTCCCCCTTGCTCTATGGAGATGGGGTAAGCATGGGGCAAGAACGGGGGGAGGGGGACACCCTGACATTAGCCCTCTCTTCCCCTCCTCACCCCCGCACAGCAAGCAGGAGGCTCCCAGGAACAGCTCCAAGGCAGAGGGCAGGAGCAGCACATGGCAGTGGGGGAAGGGACAGCTGAATTGCCAGCATTTGATAGCCTGCTGGGCGGCTGCCGCACAGGGAACTTAGGGGAGCGGGGAGCTGATGGGGGACTGCGTTTCCACTCAGGTTCCAAGCGCCCACCAGCTAGCTCCAACAGTTTGCTCTTTCTGCAAGCAGTGGACAAAGCAGGCGGCTGCCAAACAACGTTATAAGGGAGCATTGCGCAACTTTAAATGAGTATGTTCTCTAATTGATCAGCAACGTAACAAAGAAACAACGTTAACCGGGATGACTTTAAGTGAGGAGCTACTCTACTTAATTCAGACATTGCATTGAAGAGCCTTGATTACTAAGCCTCTTGAGAATCCCCTTTTACCCTCTGGAACAGAGATATAACACAGCCTCTCCTTCCCACCTCCAAATGAAACACAGCAAAGCCCCTGGTCCAGATCCTCAACATTTAACATGTAGGCGCCTTGAAAATCACTGGAATCTGCAAATTCTGGTTTAGGTACCTAGACTTCCTATACACGGAATGGGAAGAGGTAGGCCCCTGAGAATGGGTTCCAGAAAAGCCAGCATTTGAGGCAGAAAGCTGCCTAAATTAGCCAATGAGAGATTCAGATTAGGGTGTTCTCTATGCCCCATCCCTCTCACAATGTTAGGCACGAAGTCCAGGCTGGTGGGAGGTTCTTATTTCTGTTTTTGATCGACAGCCAGGAGCCCATGTCCTGGAGTGTGGTGCTTAAGCACCCAAGCTATTTCTTGCAAAAACAGCAGCAGCGCACTCATAACTCCTTATAATCTTTAGCCAAGTGCTTAGGAAACTCCCCCTCCTCCCACTCCTCTCTGGCCATTTTGTGTGGAGTAGGCGTGCTCTGAGCACAACTAACGGATCGGGCCCCTAAAGCAAGACAGGTGTTGTCTCGCCCATCTTCACCTGGTTTGAGGATTGCACTGAAGTTTAGGCATGAGATGGGTGCCCAGACACCTGCCTGAGACAGCAGTGTGCATGCTGAGAGGCAGAAACTTAGGCACCTAGTGAGTTTAGACACCTACACCTAGGAAGCAGCTGAGGGAGGGAGGCCAGGAGCGGGAGGGTTGTGGATCACACTAGCAACTAAATCTGGGATTTAGGCAACTAGTCCCCTTGTGAATCTGAGTCCTTTGATTATTTACTCCTCTAGCCTTATTAATTGCCTGGGCAGGAAGTTATCCCATCTCATTCAAATTTTGTTTGGCTAGTTCATGGATACACTCAGCTGTGCAACTTAGTAACAGTAAGGGTAGCTGTAGAATTATAGTAGTGCATGATTGGGGCCACATTGTGTTAGGTGCTGTACACACACACACACACACACACACACACACACACAGACTAAAAAGACAGTCTCTACCCCAGAGAACATTCAATCTTGGGACACAATCCTGCAAAAATCTGAACTTGCGCAACTATATGCACTGTAAGTAGTCCCATTGTCTTCATTGGGACAACTCACAGTGTGCAAAGGTAAGTGTGAAAGTGTGACAATGTACCCCATAAGGCTTTATGTGGCGTGTGCTTATAAATGTATGTATGATATAACTGGAATAGGTTTTTGCTACATATGCCATGTAACATATCTATGCAAAGGTTATGATCTACTGGTTATATTCATCCTAGTTGTATGCAGGCACCATTTGTGTGTTCAAAGTTATGAACATTGGCGGTATAATTGCTAAGTAGCCTTAGGTTTCTAAGTAGCCTTAGGCCTGGTCTACACTAACACCCCAATTCGATCTAAGGTACGCAACTTCAGCTACGTGAATAACGTAGCTGAAGTCGACATACCTTAGTTCGAATTTACCGCGGTTCAGACGCGGTCCCCACGCGGCAGGCAGGCTCCCCCGTCGACTCCGCGGTACTCCTCTCGCTGAGGTGGAGTACCGCAGTCGACGGCGAGCACTTCCTGGTTCGAATTATCGCGTCCAGACCAGACGCGATAAATCGAACCCGGAAGTTCGATTGCCAGCCGTCGAACTACCGCGGTAGTGTAGACATACCCTTAGTTAGAACATTTGGTCACTTCTTGGGAAAGGAATGTGCAAATTAGGTGCTCAATCAGGAAGCACTTAACAGACAAGAGAGCTTGGAAGACTCCAATCCACATAAGAAGTCTACCTGAGGACGTTCAAGGTAGCATGTGGATAATGGCTACTACCTGCAAGTCCTGAGTCATGCATGGGCATGTGACTTGCCCATGTGATTCCGAATCTCCATTTTGTGACTGGATTTTACATAGGGTGAGGAGGAGGTCTCCACCCACAAGAGAAAGTTTATTTAAACCCCTGGGAGACCCCTCCATTTGGTTTTCAGCTGGCTAAAGAAGGAGGCTCTCCACCCCCACCCCCCCCAGGATACTTAAAGGAAACTGGAACAAAGAACAGTAACTACAGGGGGTGTGAGTGATTGCTGGACCCAGGCTAAAAGGAGATTAGCCTGTAAAAGGGAGCATTTTGGAACTGGTGAGGCTCTTATCTGTATTTAGTTTGATTAGACATAGATTTGCGCATTTTATTTTATTTTGCTTGGTGACTTACTTTGTTCTGTCTGTTACTACTTGAAACCACTTAAATCCTACTTTCTGTATTTAATAAAATCACTTTTTCCTTATTAACTCAAATATGTATTAATACCTGGGGGAGCAAACAGCCGTGAATATCTCTCTCTATCAGTGTTATAGAGGGCGAACAATTTATGAGTTTGCCCTGCATAAGCTTTATACAGGGTAAAACGGATTTATTTGGGTTTAGACCCCATTGGGAGTTGGGCATCTGAGTGCTAAAGACAAGCACACTTCTGTGAACTGTTTTCAGGTAAACCTGCAGCTTTGGGGCAAGTAATTCAGACCCTGGGTCTGTGTTGGAGCAGACGGGAGTGTCTGGTTCAGCAAGACAGTGTGCTGGAGTCCTGAGCTGGCAGAGAAAACAGGAGCAGGGGTAGTCTTGGCACATCGGGTGGCAGCTCCCAGGGGGGTTTCTGTGATCCAACCCATCACAGTAAGCATGTACATGAGTCTTTGCAGGACCAGGGCCTTGGTTAATGCCAAGGTGCAACAGGTGAACAAAACAAACAGGCTGGGGAGAATGGGGATGAGGTAACAGTAACAGGACCATGTAATATGGACACAGTTTGGTTCAACACCTGCCTACCCATTATCAGCTGGCAGAGTTCTGTAGGCATCCTGGCAGAAGTGAATCTTAAGGACAGATTTGAAGGAGGACAAAGTAGAACAACAGAACAGTCCCCTGTACCCGCATCAGGCTTGCACCTGATGGAGAATTGGAGGTATTGGCCCATTAGGGTCCACTACTTTATACACTATTGGCCTAGACTTAATTTTCAGACACCACTTAATGGGAATTGTGGGCACTCAGCACCTCTGATAATAGGCAATATGGAGGAGATAACATTGTTTTTAAAACTGTAACTTTGGAATTTCCTGTCTTTTTTATGCTTACTGTCTGAAATATAACATAGCCAGAGTGTAATTTTGGGGATTTAAAATACCAATAAATAATTTTACTTTTTCATGATTACACTGCAACACTCGGGGTGCTGTACAATATTTACATATTTGGACAACACAACAAAAACATTCCAGTAAAAAACACTCACATTTTATACAAATGCTATATTAAAAATCAATGGAGGGGGAAATATGGACATGGTGGGAGAAAGTAATAAATATTCAGGCATTATATTCCACCTTGAAAATTACCAAGTAAATTGACAGTGTAAAAGCAATATACAGCTGTCCCTTTTCTTCAGTTTGATATATTTCTGTTCTTGCTCACTGGTGACACTAATTTGTTTAGTATTATAAAAATAATTTCTAACAGCTGTTGTCACATTAATAAACTATGTCAGATAACTGAAAATTTCAACTACTTACGTTAAATATATTAAAAATCCACTGCTGAATAAACTGCTAGTTAAATAAGATAATATAACTACTTTCTTAAGTAATATACATATCCTTACTTATCAAAAACTGGATTCATTAATAGTCACACTGAACTTTAACAAATAAAACCTCAAGAGAAATGGATCCCAGTGCAAGGACTAATAGTGTGCATTTGTACTGTCGTACAACAGATGCTGGGAAAGAATTATTTTTGAAAAAAATATTTATTGAGAGTGCTTAATTAATCATACCGGTCTGAATAATTTTCACATTAACTACAGTGCCCGAGGACACACTGGAATGCAAGTTAAAAAGTATTCTCCAATAAATACATAGGAGATCGAAATTAAATACATACATAAGCCTACTATATGTTGTAGATATTAAATGCTATAAGGTATGTATATAACATAGCTATGGTATATTATATTTGTATTTTGTAATTTGACTTGTTAAGATATTACTCCTTCAGTCAATAGGCACCAATCTCATGCTCTGGGAACATTTACACCATTTACAATTTACATTCATATCAAAAATATAAATATCATATAGTAATATAATATATTGTTATTCATCTTACTTATTCATGGTGGGATACACAACCAACTCTTGCTGACATAAAACACCCCAAAATATGGTAGATTATGTACTTATTTTATTATTTACTTTTTATGTGCATGTACATTAAAGCAATATAGCAACATAAAGTCCCAGTTAAGAAACATATTGAAATATTAGTGCCCTGTTTCCTTTTAACTGTGGGATAGCTCTGACACCTGCACTAATATCCGTATTTACAGTATGAAATATGTAAGTAAATCTCAGACCATCAACTAATGGTACATTTTTCATTATTAGTCAATAGGGACTACATCTGAGGTAATATAGCACTTAAAATACCACAGAAAGAACCACAAGTTGCTTTGATAGATCTTGTTTCAGCTCATATGTAAGTATTTCTCTTGCTCTCTTTTTTTTTTAGATTTGGAAATTTGACTGGTTTGTTGTTTTACACTAATATGTCCAGGTTTAACACTCTGGACAGATCTATTTTCATGTTGAAAGTATTTATCTTTCAAAAGTGCTCTGACAGTCAAACAAATTTTCCAACAGCAATTATTTTATGTTCTTTATCAAATTTTTTCTATTTTGTTCATATTTTCAATCCTACTGTAGATTCTTTAATGAAAAGGCAATTATTTTGAATCAGGAATCCTTCTACTTTGGTTCGGACTATTTTATACAAATAATTAGCATTACTTAAAGAAAACTATTGCAGTTAGAAAGTGTGCGAACAACTAGGATTATGAACATGAAAATGTGCAAACCAACAAAAAATATACAGTTTAATATTGAAGGACGTGTTTCTGACAGCTAGACCGCTGAATATGTAACAATGATAAAGTATCTGGCCACTCATATGCATTAGTTTTTTCCATGGTGTTCTCAAGCATATCTGAGTACTTCAGAAAATAAACACAGTATGCACTCATGCTCATCCCTTAAACAGAGAAAAGAGTCTCCTTCTTCTCACACTTAACTTGAAAAGTCATCCACATCCTTTTTTTCTACATGAGATGTTGGAATGTTTTGGCCACAAGGTTAAGAAAGATTCTTCCATTTATCACAACCTGCCAAGCACAACAGGGTCACACCAAGCCAGAATTCTACCACTTAACTAATCCAGCTTCATCACAAGCATGAAACTTCAAAGATTTTTTGCCACAGGCACAAATTAGTTCTTATTTGCTTTAAAACTCAAGTATCAATCAAGTTAAATTGTGCTTTAGTGGAGCTAATATTTTGAACATTCCGAATAATGTATATCTTTGCTCCCCAGTCCTGACTCTAATTGAATGCAGAGCTTACCTGGTATATCAATATAACTACTTCTGTAACTTTCTCAAAGCAAAAGTAAGTACAACAAAAATCGGACTGACTGATTTTTAAAGATGTAACAAAACCTTTTACCTTTTTTTATTTGATTAAAAAGCAAACTTTTGTATATCAAAATTATATGTGCATACAGATAATTCAAATGCATACATTAATACAGATATTAATATATTGCCATAAGT
Organism: Terrapene triunguis; assembly: GCF_002925995.2. Taxonomy (NCBI): domain Eukaryota; kingdom Metazoa; phylum Chordata; order Testudines; family Emydidae; genus Terrapene; species Terrapene triunguis. The sequence continues at coordinate 52,019,437 of NW_020664436.1, forward strand.
CATAAAAGACATTTTCAAATTATTTTTGCATTCCAAACTTTTTATTGCTAAATATATTTAATTACCAGCCATAGTTATCTATTTCAAGGATAAGTAGCCAGGTTATAGATATTCCTAAAGTATCTTAATTTTGATGATTCAGAGATTTATTCATATGATCAGTCACACAGAAACTTATTTTTACCTGAATATTAGGGAACTCGCAAGTTTGCTTTAGCTTAAACACTAGATCTTTCTGAATTCCACCATTTTAAGATTTTATTGACATTTTGCTTTCAATTCTATACAAACAATATGAATATTGTACTTTTAAAATCAATAACTTCTTAAAGAATTAAATGCATCCTTTTTGAAAGAATGATTATATAATAGGGTTTTTAAAATCCGTATTATGTTTCAAGACACTGTGCTACAGTTTTCTTACAAACTGTACTGTATTTCTTTTAGTTACTACTTTAAGCTAATTCTTAAATATTGCATTAAGTGAGAGAACATATGGAACACGGGTGGTGATACATGAATATAAAACTTCCTGTTAAGGTTCTATAGGAACGTATTTTTTTTATTTGGTTTTATCCTATATTGTTTTGTTAGTTGGAAATGTAACTATCATTGATATAAAAATTCCACACACCATATACATGCATTTTATATACAAATGAACATAACCATACGATTGTTTCATTTAAAAATATAACATTATAGTATAATTATGTCAAATAAATTAGCATTTATTCTGAAGTTGAAAACTGCATATTTTAAACAATGCTAATTTTTTTCAGCTTGCCATTTTCAAGCAACCCAAAGTCCATATTAATACTTAAAAAATTTACATATATTTATGTGCTCAGGAAGGAAAGAAAGAAGCAGAAGATAAAGGAGGAACAGGCTATTTTAGCATACCTATAAGTGATAATTAGGATATATACAGCATTCTCTTATTTGCCTGCTCCATTTTACAGAATGCCTGGACAAGTTATTAAATCTTGCTCAACATACACTTACGAAGTCATCTGGCTTTTGTATTTCTTTAACAGCTGCAATTACTTTCTCTATATACACACACATTATTTCCCCAAAGCTAAATTTGAGATCACTTGCAGGCCACAACCTACAGTGGTGATGCTACTTAATTCATTAAATCATTTAATATGTTATGTAATTCTAAGCATTCGAACAATTGCAAACAAATAATTCTTGCCTTAAAGAAAACTTTTCTTAGAAAAATGCTTGGAAAAACCAATATTTTTAAACAAGGAATTAAAAAAGATATGTTGTTTATATATCTTTTTAGCATTTTCATTTATTTTAGTTTAGAAGGCAAAAATCACGGTGACAAAAAAGTGGCGAGACAGTTAAAAGTCATTCAACTCAAATGTATTTCAGAAAACAGTGAGCAATCTAAGAAAAGGAACATGTAATTGGATACTGCTGCTTGCTGTTAAGCAGACCCTAGAAACTAAACTGAAGAACTTATTGGCTGTAATAATTTATCATACCTTTCTTCAAAACAGGTTCCCTAAACAATAACGCTCCCTGTAGCAGTAAATCAATTTTCACAGATGGACAGAAGTAATTTTCCCCCCTGAACTTTGTTTCCTTTACTAGGATAATAAAACAGTACTCCTAGAGCAAACCCTGTCTGATTCTCTTGAATGAAACAGACATTTAAGAAGCAGTAATCATTATGCCAACTCACATCATGGCCCCTGAATGCAGCAGAGCAACAGCTTTGCTGTACTCGCCTACTACTCTGACTCAAAGGTAGAAAAATGCATTTGAACATGCTGTACAGCAACACTCTATGCAGGAACCTATGTAAAAAAAAACATTTTACAGTCAGAATTCATTTTCCAGAAACTATTTACGTTATTACAAACCACATCAAAAAGTTCTCAAAGATTTTGCAAAGCAGTAAAATTACAATCAAATGTGAACTCCACACTTTTACTCCCAAACGTCATATAACACTTCAGAAAAGTTTACCAGGAAAGGTAAAAGGTAGCCTTTTGAAGAAAAATTAGCATTGACACATTAGTATGATTACACTTCATCATCTTCTGTTCTAAACAAATGACAAATCGTGTTAGAAATAACCAAAAATTTTATGTAATACAAATAAAATAAATTCACTTCATATATATACTTAATTAGTTTTGACAACAAATATTTTTTGCCAAATACAACTAATGAATTTTATTGCTAAGGCTCTGAAAAATGATAATTTCCCATCAAGACACTTATAATGTTTTAACCATTAAGGATTTCCTATATTAAATTTATCCAAAAAATCAATAAACTGTTTACAGATTATATAAAGTATGAGACTTGTGTTGCATGTTATCTAAAATGCATTTTATTTCCTACAGAATTTAAAGTATAATGGGAAAAATGAAAACGAAGCTTTTTGAGAAAATACACAAAATTAGAGGGTTTGAGGAACTCATACTCATGAGCTACATGCTCAACTACTGTACTCAAGAGTCACTATTCTCAAATGTATGTGTTAAAACCAAGTTCAAAACAACTAATTACAGAGAAGAAAGTATGTCCTTTTTGTAATGAGACCTGATTGTGCATATATAGTACACCCTAGTATCTCTCAGTTTATCACTAAACTACATGCATATCAATCTCTCACATTAAAATCCATCATAAGCTTACCTCATTTGCCTTGGAAGAACTGAAACAAATTCCCCAACTGTGTAAACTTAGTCTCCAGAAAAATATACTTGTGTTATGTTTAGCACCAATTTAATTCCACTGTACAGCATCTAAGGTGAGCAGCCAGTTCCAGGACCAGGAAACTCTGTAAGTCAGCAGTATTGTATTTAGATTCAGGACCTACTGAAGACACTTTGTTCTTCGTAAAGACACTTTGTTCTCCCTTGAACTGTCACTGTGCCTAGCTCAGTTCAGTTATTTAAGTTAACTAAGAGGAGATCTGGATAGTAAACAAGCTTGGCTCTGACCAATGGCTTTCCACACCCTTCTGTTTATAGTAAGATGACTTGCATTCAGAGGTCACCCCCATCAACAGCTCCTGTCTTTCAGTGGGTATCTAATGTGCTGCATTTATCCCAAGGCTCTTTTAATGAAATCACCTTCCTAGTCTCTGCTTGCCTGCTGTCGCTGCGACACATCTGCTCCTTAATATATGAAGAAACTAAGTGTTAAAATATAGAAATGAAATAATTCAGCCTACCAACTGCAAGCAATTTAGATATATTAAAGTTGTTATACTTGCATTTGAATAAAGCAAAACATATTGTAAAGGTTATAAGATTTATATTAGGCAAAGAACGTAAGTTTGCCAAGAAAATATTCATCTTATAAATAAAAGAAATTCAGGCACAAGGGTAATGAATTCCATTGTTTGATCTGGACTTTAAAACTTTTTAAAAATACTCCTCCCAAGAATAATGTATGTGACTGCACTAGATAATATTTACTTGACTATGTTAACATGCTGGAAACAAGAGACAGGGAGTATCCTCAAGCTCCACTGTAAAATGAAAAAGTGCCAAGAAAAACAAGGGTCAAATGCCAGAACCTCAACACAAACACCATGAAGTCAATTCTATTCTTAAAGAATACACAGAATTGATTGCACTTTAAAAGGTATAATAAAAATACAACAGGGTAAATAAAAATAATTTTCATGTCTTCTACACACAATAAATGAGAATTTGGTTGCTACCATTCTGTGTATCCACTAGCACCCTCCCCCCCGCATTTTTATTATTCTTTACAGCACATGTCCTTACAGACCTAAAGATGGAAACAAAGCCTACTTCTTGGCCCACACAATGCAGACTTTTACTGTATTGCAAGTTGTGTGTCTCAACCGACATGTCTAAATAAACTGTATTTTAAAATGTACGGAAGAGTGCCATGTTTAAACCTTTTATTGGTGAGGTTGTGTGTGTGTGTGTGTGTGTGTGTGTGTGTGTGTGTTTTTTAATTAAGGGACTTTTTCCCAGAGTTCTACAGCTATGTGTGTTTTCACCTTCTGCCAGCAGGCAAAATCAAAAAGTTCAGTGCTATTTTACATGGACAAATGAAACTGAAGATGGCACTCTCTCCCCACATGAGTATAAACCAACTTGCTGCTTAGAAATAGTCTTTGAGTGAAAGTTACACCTGCAGCACATTTTCGGCACCAGTTTTTGTCACCACTACAACATTTAAATGACAGATAGCAGCCTGGCTCTGTTAAAGCTAATAAAACATGATTGATGAACTGGGCTAGAAAGCTATGTCACTTCAGATTTGGATATTTGTGCCATCATTTGACAGCCCCAACTCTTTATTATTAGAAAGGATTGCCAGGACTGCAATAAATACTTATATTCAGATACCTGTTTTGTGTACTTAAAACTCCTACTGAAAACTTCATGGAAATATTGTTTAGATTTTTTTACTCGTGCATTTCCTTAAACAGGTGCTTGTCAGCTGTAATTATCTCAAGTATTAAAAGACCAACTAATCCTCATTTTATTGTATTATGTAGTATAATACAGGCCTGCCTCTCTGACAATGAAAATCCACTGAAGCATATGTAAAGTTTTGGGGAGAGTATAATCGGCTGTCAAATATTGTGTTCGACATTAGTATTAGACCTATCCCTGTTCTTAACTGCTATAATAATCAAAATGTCAGATGTTGAAGTTATAGCATGAGTAAGCACTTGCGGTTTATTTCACCATTAGAATAAAATACAATGGAAAGCTACCATGGAAAATACTGTGAAAGTAAAGACTGAAGTCCAGAGAAAATATATAGACAATGTGAATTAAGGATCAAATCCTGGTGCTTGATGAAAAAGCCAGCTAAAGGACTTTGCACAGGGGAAACCCCATGGGAGTTGGTGAGCGACAGAATCAGGTTCCCCTTCCACCTGACATTTTGCACAGAGCAACAGTGCAATTGCTCACACAACCCATTACTACAGCGCATGGGCATTTGGCCTCCTCCCGGCACAGCAGAATCAAGATGGTTCCATTGTTTTTTTGGGCCTTGAATGATGGGGGCAATATTTGACCCAATAAAATTTTAAAGGTAATATTTTTAAACGTATAAAAATATGAGAAAGTTGCAGACAAAGTAATAATCATCATTAATAATGTCAATCATGCCTCTATCAGAGGTTATCCAGAAGAAGCTTCCTCCTCCCTACAAGCTATGAAAACCACCACCTCAGCATCTCCATGACTGGCAAACTACTGCACCTGCAAACTGAAATTTCTAAGAAGGAACCATTTGCCACAGATGTGATTTCTCTCCTGTGATTTTGTTCTGCTTTTACACAGTTATGGAAGAGGTATTGCCCGCAAACACGGCTGGTTTTCATGATCTTGGGGAACCTGTGCTGCTTCTAGATTTGCCTCCTAACAGTTACATCCTAACTCTTTTCTGCAGGGTCTTGCTTGCAAATGCAGAGGGTGAGTTAAATAAATATCTTTATTGTTATTGTTAATATAATACGTGGGTTACTGCAGCACGAGGGAGCCCCAGTCATGGACCCCTGACCCCATTGTGCTGCTACTCTAAGCATTCGCTTCTGCCTGGAGATTTGCTTGGACATCACTGCAGTCAGAAGATGAACAGACCACACTGAGTCTGCCCACGATCTCTGTCACCTCCCACCACTTTGCTCCACTCCCTAATTCTCTCACAACTGCAACACCATACAGAGATCACAGAGGGTGGTTTTGTGAGCTATACAGAAAAAAGGAGAGCTGGCAGCAGAGCCAATGCTGTCTTCTTCCAAACCCTTTACCACTACTGTGCACTTTTGCCTCCTTCCCTGATAAAGAGCACCCCATAGTGCACTTAATTATTACAGGTGGGATTTTCAAAAGCACCTAAGTGACTGAGAAGCACAAGTACCACTGACTTCCAGTGGTCTTCAGTGGACTTCCAAACAGTTTTTTTTCTTATTATTTTCAAAAGATTTATTTTATTTTAAAAAGTTCTCTTTAAAGCAAACGAATGCTTCAAAAAACTAAAGCAAACTGGATAAATTACTGAACTCGTGGGAAAAGACACTTTAATATATCAAAATTTACAAACATTTAAACTGCCCAAAATGTTAGGTCTATACATACACTTACACATGCATTATTCATTGTAAATGCAAATTAATATGACAGAAACCCCAATCCCAATATTGCCAACACCAAGCATTCAAAAACCATTACATCCCCCAAAAATAATGAAATTGACTTTAAATTCCTGAGATTATAAAATATAATAAATATTGTGTCTTTTCATTTGATTTCTGGTGAGCCTTTAGGTATCACACATTCCAACTTTTTTCCACAACCATGAGGGCTAGAAACTTACTTTTAAAAAATGAAAACTAAGATTCTAATGTAACTACACAACTTCATGAGCTGTTAAAAAAACAAACAAACAAAAAAAAACTATGAGAAGATTTATGATAAAATTGTGAGAGTTGACAATGCTGCAATCTTTCCAGCTCTTGAAAACTTAATGACAGTTTTTTTCATTGGCTTCAGTAAAATGACTATCCCCAGAATTTGCAAATTTACATTAGATTTCCACATTGCATTTTACAATGCAGTGCTGCATCTAACCTGGGCTTATTCTACTGAAATTAATCCAGATGCCTTAAAAAAATACTAGCATTTGGAAATAGGTATCCAGTTTCAAGAACTTGTTTTGTGAAAACACTTTACAGATTATTTCTTCTAAAAAATAGGTTAGAATGTTGGGTTCAGATTTAGAAGACACTGAAGGTAAAGCTGCAAAAAAAAATTAATTCCAACCCACTAAATATAGCTAGTTATTACTAGATGTTTATGTTACTATAGTGCCCAAAAGCCCCAATCATAATCAGGGCCTATTGTACTAGGTGTATGAAGACACGATCTCTGCACTGAAGACTTTGCCATCTGTTGTTTTTACTTAGTTCATTTAGTACAATATTTCTGCAACTTCTCCTGGATTGCTTCTGAAAGTTAATGCCTCCAGCAGCATAGCACCTGTTCGTATGCTGACCACTGATTCAGTCTGATTCAAAAGATAGTTTCACCTACCCAGCCACAAACATCACATCCTGCAACATCCTCGGCTTCCACTGATGAACTCACTTTCAAGTACTGGCCCATCTTGACTCAGCTTAGCATGTGAAATCTAGTAAGATCACAGCATGATGTTTTATGCCTGCTGATGCTAATTTAACTGAACATCCTAAAAAACACATTTTTGCTTGCCCACCAGTGAGAACTGAAACAAATATTAAAAAGTGCTATCAGAGTGAAGATAAATTTTCCAGCTTTATTTTTGCATATATCTGAAAGCTGGAGAACTATTTTATTTTTCAAAATATTTGGAAGGGACTGGGAAGGAGAAGATAGAATGTACAGAGCTTTTGCTTTAAGTCTTTTGGTGAGATCACTGAAGGGCCAAAAAGTCTTTAGTAAGAATAGGGGGTTAGTGTTAGTGTCCTGCACAAGTTTAAATCTGAGTAATTTACATTCTGCCCACCTCAAGTTTCTCCATTTTTTCAATTGGATGCAAGATACTTTATTTCTTGTGTTGAACACTTTTCTGTAGTGTTGTTCTGATCAATTAGATTAAACTATCCTATTCCTCTGAAAAGAAATACATGCAAGCCGTATTATATTCTCAGAAAACTTATTAGATTCTCAAAAGAGTTAGTGTTATTTTGTGGGAGAATATGCTGTATTTTTCATACACCATAGAGAGGCTGCACTCCTGCTTTAAGTGCAAAACTCAAACTTATATACGAAGCTGGATCTGGCATCTCCATAATTTACAATTAAAATACCCAATGGAAGCCTGAGCATACTCAGATACTCACTACACAATTGCTGAATTTACAGGACCAGATGCTCTTCTGCGTGGTACAGATGGGGAGGCCATCAGGGAGCTAGCTACAGCTCCCTGTTACTGAGGGCCAAACTGCGCTGTCCCTGGGCCCAGCATGAGTTAAAGCAATTTACACCCACTCATTATGGTGCCTAAAGGACCACAAGGCATCTGAGAATTGGCAGAGTTCAGAGGCACTCTATCCCCATGCCCAACATTCCCATTCCTGACACACCCCTAATCCCGGGGCTGAAGGCCAGTTGGTGTAGGAGCTGCCTATGCCATCTTTATACCAATGGAGAGCTCCTTACACCACACACCAGGAGAATTCTCAGCTGGTTAGCTACGGCCAGTTTTAGGTTCCTTTGTGTCACCTGAGCAGTGCAAAGGAGTCCGTTCACTTTTAGAATAGCTTGAAATAAGATTTTGATTTCTTCAGTGGCATTTAATCTGTATTTTTAAGAAGCGTGTGAATTAATATTTAAGAGACCTTCATCTCAACTAGCCCTTAAACCCTATCCTATGTATAGCTTCATTTACGGTGAAACCTGAATTAGGTGGCCATCTCAAGGGACTAACAAAAAACCAATTGCTTAACTAAGGTGGTCTTCCTATGAAAGATGGCAGAGAATTGCACTCAGTATTTTAAATTAATTAAATGATATTTGGGGGCAAACTTTTAAGAGTTTACCTAATGACAGTGGTCCCTTGTACAGGTTTCACTATATTTGTTTTTCCATTTAGATGTGTCTCTCTTTCAGGTGAAATTCCATGTCCAAAACATATAGTAGGAAAGTTTACTTGGTCTCTTTTTCGTATGCAAAGTTTCAGCACTACACAATATTTTACACCCATATAAAAGTCACTAAAAATAGGGGTTATAATAGGAACACTAATTTTTGGAAGTACTACAAAAGGGCCCTTAAACAACCTTATAGAAAAAGCCATGCTTCCGAATGGTATATGCTTTGCCTATTTTATCATTTAAGCAGACAGACGGTGCTGCATACAAGCATTGCAATGGAACTTTAACTAAAAAATATCACGCCTCAGTCACACAGCACAGTACAGTGAAAATAGTCTGGCTCCTCTTTGAGCTGTGGTGGGTACTTGAGAATGATACCCTTTCTCTCTAGCTAAGCTGGGCCCGTTAACTGGCCCTTGATTGGAAACAGCTTCATGTACTGAATAGCCTTTTTCTTGTTTCTGATTTTTTATGCTGTTATGTGGGGCATACAGTGAAACCTTCTCATAAAATTCTGTTAAAAATTAGGGGAAAGGATAGGTTAATAGACCAATGCTTTTTCATAAAGGGAATTTTTTACAGCTTTTTCCACAGAATTACATTTATGTTTAAGGTTGACCATGTGTTAACAGATAAATCAGATCATAAAACAGTTACTGTGAGAGTTTAAACTAAATACTGATCTCTCAACTTTTTTCTTTTAAAGATACTTCACTTAAAACTAAGTAGCTAACAAAAAGCTTAAGATATCACACAGAAATATATATTTGTAGTCATTTGGACTCCAAATACTGCAATTGTGAGACAAGTTAATGCTCTGCATTTTTTAAGGCTGATTTTTCTGTTAAAGTCACTTAGTAAAAAATGTTTGCTTCAGAACATATTTTATCAACCTTTTCTCACTACTGCTTAGGTTTTTATATTCCTTCTGGATCCTCATAACGCCTTTCTACTGTATCCAGGATGCTTCTAAGAGAAGATATCAAGCATTACACTGATAAAGGCATTCCTCCAATTATATGTTTTTCTACTTTATCAAAGGACTTAGGGGAAGTTTCAGGGTTTTTTTGTTTGTGTTGGCAGCTTTACCATTGGGAATTACAAAGAATTTCACAGCCTAGCAAAGGGAGGAAGTGACATCTCTATATCCCCAAATTATCCAGCTTTCAGCAACTTGCTCCTTTTTCTGCACTGTTTCACTACAGTCCTTTATTACTTTTTTCCAATCAGGAAAATCTAGCAACAACTTAATGCTCAACTAAAATAAAAGCCTCCCTCTTTGTAACATTTTAAAAGCAACCTCTAATTTAAGGCTACTGTATTCTGGTTTCTAACCATGTTAAAAATTAGGGCTGTCAAGCAATTAAAAAAATTAATCGCGATTAATCGCACTGTTAAACAATAATAGAATACCATTTATTTAAATATTTTTGGATGTTTTCTACATTTTCAAATATATTGATTTTAATTACAACACAGAATACAAAGTGTACAGTTCTCACTTTATATTTATTTTTGATTACAAGTATTTGCACTGTAAAAAAAATAAAGAGTATTTTTCAATTCACCTAATACAAGTACTGTAGTGCAATCTCTTTATCATGAAAGTTGAACTTACAAATGCAGAATTATGTACAAAAAATGCATTCAAAAATAAAACAATGTAAAACTTTAGAGCCTACAAGTCCACTCAGTCTTGTTCTTGTTCAGCCAATTGCTCAGACAAACAAGTTTGTTTACATTTGCAGGAGATAACGCTGCCCACTTCTTGTTTACAATGTCACCTGAAAGTGAGAACAGGCATTTTCATGGCACTGTTGTAGCTGGCGTTACAAGATATTTATGTGCCAAATGTGCTAAAGATTCATATGTCCCTTCATGCTTCCATGCTGGTGATGGGTTCTGCTCGATAACAATCCAAAGCATTGCGGACTAATGAATGTTCATTTTCATCCTGAGTCAGATGCCACCAGCAGGTGGTTGATTTTCTTTTTTGGTGGTTCGGGTTCTGTAGTTTCTGCATCTGAGTGTTGCTCTTTTAAAACTTCTGAAAGCATGCTCTACACGTCATCCCTCTCAGATTTTGGAAGGCACTTCAGATTCTTAAACCTTGGGTCGAGTGCTGTAGCTACCTTTAGAAATCTCACATCGGTACCTTATATATGGAGATATACCTATCTCATAGAACTGGAAGGGACCCTGAAAGGTCATCAAGTCCAGCCCCCTGCCTTCACTAGCAGGACCAAGTACTGATTTTGCCCCAGATCCCTAAGTGGCCCCCTCAAGGATTGAACTCACAACCCTGAGTTTAGCAGGCCAATGCTCAAGCCACTGAGCTATCCCTCCCTCACCCCCTTTGTGTTTTGTCAGATCTGCAGTGAAAGCGTTCTTAAAATGAACATGTGCTAGGTCATCAGCCGAGACAGCTATAACATGAAATATATGGCAGAACGTGGGTAAAACAGAGCAAGGGACATACAATTCTCCCCCGAAGAGTTCAGTCACAAATGTAATGAACATATATTTTTTTAAACGAGCGTCATCAGCATGGAAGCATGTCCTCTGGAATGGTGACCGAAGCATGAAGGGGCATACGAATGTTTACCATATCTGGCACGTAAATACATTGCAATGCTGGCTGCAAAAGTGCCATGCAAATGCCTGTTCTCACTTTCTGGTGACATTGTTAATAAGAAGAGGACAGCATTAGCTCCTGTAAATGTAAACAAACTTGTTTGTCTTAACGATTGTCTGAACGAGAAGTAGGACTGAGTGGACTTGTAGGCTCTGAAGTTTTACATTGTTTTGTTTTTGAGTGCAGTTATGTAACAAAAAAAAATCTACATTTGTAAGTTGCACTTTGACAACAAAGATTGCACTACGTTATTTGTATGAGGAGAACTGAAAACTACTATTTCTTTTGTTTATCATTTTTACAGTGCAAATATTTGTAATAAAAAATAATATACACTTTGATTTCAATTACAGCACAGAATACAATATATATGAAAATGAAGAAAATTTCAATTGGTATTCTATTGTTTAACAGTGCAATTAAAACTGTGATTAATTTTTTTTTGAGTTAATCGCGTGAGTTAACTGCAATTAAATTGACAGGCCTATTAAAAATCCTTTGCAAGACACATTCTGTTCTCTGTTATACCCATGCAAACTCATTGATTTCATTTGGGATGCAAGGGCATAACAGAACAGAATGTGGCTTCGAAGAACAGCTTTATCAACAGAGAGTACTGTACTAAACCTATCCCTCATAAAACTACCTAGGTAAGAAGTAAAAATGACAATGGCCCTTGAACACATCAAACAACAAATTTTATATTTCTGAACTCTTCTATATGCAAGAATCCCATAGCACTTTATAAGCATTCTAGCCTAAAATTAGCACTGAGGGACAATACTGTTAAAGTCCACTTATGTTCAAATAGTTCTCTAAATTCTCTAAGTTACAGTGGTGTTAATCCACACTGATACCCAATGTACCAGCAAAATTTGGCCCTTATTACATACTTTACATGGTATTTCTATGTATAAAAAAGTTACAATACAGTGAGCCAAATTCTCTTCTCAGTTATATGGTGCAGTCCTACTGAAGTCATATAAGGATACTGTCAATAGGTATGTACTGCTGTAACTGAGAGCAGAATATGGAGCAGGATATGGATTTCAACACCACCCTACTCAAAAATGTATGATTTCAGAAGTTTCACCACAAATTTAAAGGTAAGTTATCTTACAAGCAACTATCACTGGAGAGCAAACATTCTTCATCATCATTACCAATTTCTCAGCATCAGCACATACATTTGGAATTACTATTTAGTTTTAATAAGGTATATAAGATCTAGTCCTGGATATGGTAGGTGGAAATAAAAGTGTACAAATGCAGATTAACCATAAAAAGGGCATTTGGATTTGTATACTGTCACTGAAGAATAAAGAGTCATATATCATAACATTTAATAAAATAATTAAGAGGTTTTAATTGAGGTGGTGTATAATACACGACTGCTTGGTTATAACACGCATTAGGAATACTGTTTCAAAATGGGAAATATAAACATAGCATCACTTTTAAAAATCTGTAATATGTTTTTCTCTTATCTACATAGCTGTAAGTAGAACATTTTCCACAAAGTGTTTTCTGGGCACCAGCTTCCTGGTGCTGAATAGGTTTCTATTCCACAGGCTTTTTAATCATTGCTAACAAGCAGTGAAAATTTTCAATATGGAACACAAAATGTACAAGGCTGTTCTTAGGGTTTTGCTGTTGTTCGTTTTGGTATTGGAGTGGGAAATATACATAAAATAAAAGAATTTGAGGGAAAACTAGTTACTTTTTCAGGTGAACAAAGTATTTATCCAAACTAGAAACCAACTGCCAAGCCCTAATGGAACACAGACAAAAAACATTAATGGTATTTCCTTGTAGTAAACCAAGAGATTTTTCTCAGCTTTGAAGGTAGTATTTTGATACCGGTCATTGGTCACACAAAATGAGTACAGATATTCTTTCTCCCTCCTGCTTTCTCTCTCACACACACATATGTAACTATATTTTTCATAACTTTTTAGTGAACCTCAAAAAAGTTTAGAGATTCACATTTAATTAAACTATGTTTTTTAAAATAAAATTATGTACAAATAAGTATATACAATATACCTTATGCAAAGACTTATGCATGTACTCATTTTTTTGCTCATGAATAGTCACATTGCCTTTAATAGGATTACTCACAATACACAGGGTTAGACATTTGGGTAATTCTTTGCAGGAATATGGCCTTAATTTGAAACACGGCTGTAGGCTCCTTCCTCAGAATTCCAATCAGTTATATTCTGTTTTTCAAATTTGCAAAATTTTATGTTCTCAAAACAGAAAAGCAAATAATGTATGGTGAAGACCAATCTAGAAATATACAAAATGCACCTTGATATTCTTGAAAAAGCATACAAAACATGTATCAAAATACTGTTCCAGTGGTTTTGTAACCATTCTAATACAGGTATATTAATTCAAAGTACTTTCAGTTAGAGACAGGCCTGAACCACAACACCAGATTCAATTTTTTCAGGAATTTAACACAATCTGATGAGGGAAAACTTTTAAAGAAGAAGGAAAAGATGAAAAAGCAGAAGAAGGAAATAAATAAAGAAAATAAATAAATGCACTAATAGATACTACAACAAAGACAACAGCACACCAAACAAGAGCTCAAGGAAGTGTTTGGAAATATTAAGTAATAGCTGAGATATTCTGAGATGTGTAGAAGGGGAGAGAAAGGGCAAGTTGCCATTATTGACTGAAATCAACAGTAAAACAATAACACATTATCTTTTACTATGGGACGAATCCTGCCACGTATACAGTGTATGTGTAAATAATGGGCACTGAAGCCACACATACAGGCTCCACACCAATGCAGCCAAAACTCAGCAGAGCTGGGCACCGCATGCAAGGTGTTGAGAGGGATTCTATGTCTGTTCACAGACTACAGAACTGCTCATGAAGGCAGAGAGCTTGAGCAAATCTAGCTCTACATAGATTCCCACGGTACCCACCCTCTGAGAGCTGCCATGGAATAGCTGAGAGAGAAGAGGGAGTCTGGAATGGGCCCCAAAAATGTATTTCGAAAACTTAAATATCTTTGTGAGGTTAAGGGGTTTAGGTACGAGAGGGTGGGTGGGATGGGAGGAGAGTGTCACTGGAAAAGATTGTTTCCTCTTACAACAATATTGTCACAGGGTGACTGGTCCTTTAAGGGGAGATGGGTCCAGCCCCACCTGTGACACCCTTAATTCAGCTTCCCAGGTGGAGAATATGAATAATGTCACATGACAGGGAGTCACATGGATAAATCAGGCTTTCTGGGGTATACATAAGACAGAAGCCTGCGGGGAGCAGGGGACTCTGGGTAGGCAGCTTTGGGAGTTTGTGCTTGAGAAAGAGCAGGGAGAGACTCAAAGGAACAGGAGGGCTGCATGAGGTGCTCTACACAAAGAAATGCTCCCTAGCTGACAGGCAGAGGGTCTGGGGAGTGTAAGCCTGTAGGAATCAGGAGACAACTAGGAAGGCTAGAGTTTGGAGAGCAAGTCTACTAGATGAAAGCCTCTAGAAGGACAGGACCCTGCACGAACAGTTCTGAGACCGTTAATTAGTTCTTGTTTCCTTTTGAAGTTTGTTAACAAACTTGGACCCCAAGAAGGGGTATTATACGATATGTGAAAACTTCTGTCAAAGTTAGTGGGGAACCTAAGAGGGAGAAACTGAGACTGTTGGCGGATGAGATTGCAGAGCCATTAGCCATTATTTTTGAAAACTCATGGCGATCGGGGGAGGTCCCGATGACTGGAAAAAGGCTAATGTAGTGCCCATCTTCAAAAAAGGGAAGAAGGAGGATCCGGGGAACTACAGGCCAGTCAGCCTCACCTCAGTCCCTGGAAAAATCATGGAGCAGGTCCTCAAGGAATCAATTATGAAACACTTAGAGGAGAGGAAAGTGATCAGGAACAGTCAGCATGGATTCACCAAGGGCAAGTCATGCCTGACTAACCTAATTGCCTTCTATGATGAGATAACTGGCTCTGTGGATGAGGGGAAAGCAGTGGATGTGTTATTCCTTGACTTTAGCAAAGCTTTTGATACGGTCTCCCACAGTATTCTTGCCGCCAAGTTAAAGAAGTATGGGCTGGATGAATGGACTGTAAGGTGGATAGAAAGCTGGCTAGATCATCGGGCTCAATGGGTAGTGATCAATGGCTCCATGTCTAGTTGGCAGCTGGTTTCAAGCAGAGTGCCCCAAGGGTCGGTTTTGTTTAATATTTTTATTAATGATCTGGAGGATGGTGTGGACTGCACTCTCAGCAAGTTTGCAGATGACACTAAACTGGGAGGCATGGTAGATACACTAGAGGGTAGGGATCGGATACAGAGGGACCTAGACAAATTAGAGGATTGGGCCAAAAAAATCCTGATGAGGTTCAACAAGGACAAGTGCAGAGTCCTGCACTTAGGACGGAAGAATCCCATGCACTGTTACAGACTAGGGACCGAATAGCTGGGTAGCAGTTCTGCAGAAAAGGACCTAGGGGTCACAGTGGACGAGAAGCTGGATATGAGTCAACAGTGTGCTCTTGTTGCCAAGAAGGCTAACGGCATTTTGGGCTGTATAAGTAGGGGCATTGCCAGCAGATCGAGGAACGTGATTGTTCCCCTTTATTCGACATTGGTGAGGCATCATCTGGAATACTGTGTCCAGTTTTGGGCCCCACACTACAAGAAGGATGTGGAAAAATTGGAAAGAGTCCAGCGGAGGGCACCAAAAATGATTAGGGGTCTGGAGCACATGACTTATGAGGAGAGGCTGAGGGAACTGGGATTGTTTAGTCTGCAGAAGAGAAGAATGAGGGGGGATTTGATAGCTGCTTTCAACTACCTGAGGGGGGGTTCCAAAGAGGATGGAGCTCGGCTGTTCTCAGTGGTGGCAGATGACAGAACAAGGAGCAATGGTCTCAAGTTGCAGTGGGGGGGGTCTAGGTTGGATATTAGGAAAAACTTTTTCACTAGGAGGGTGGTGAAGCATTGGAATGCGTTACCTAGGGAGGTGGTGGAGTCTCCTTCTTTGGAGGTTTTTAAGGCCCGGCTTGACAAAGCCCTGGCTGGGATGATTTAGTTGGGAATTGGTCCTGCTTTGAGCAGGGCGTTGGACTAGATGACCTCCTGAGGTCCCTTCCAACCCTGATATTCTATGATTCTATGACTGTGGCTAGCCCAAAATAAGACTTGGTAGGCAGTGCTGCTATAAATTTCTATATAAGAGCAAAGCAGGGGCGGTGGACAGTGGGAGAAAGAAAAATTCTCTGGTCCAATGAGCTATGCATTCTAGTGCTGGCTGACAGCTCAGTTTTGAAGATGTCAGCCAGGAGATCAGTGTCTTTGTTATTCCTAGATCACCAAATAGGAACTGCCATACTGGATCAGAATTTTGGTCTGTGTAGCCTAGTGATCTATTTCTGAAAGTGGTAACTTATGGTGCAGAAGAAGGTGCAAGAATCTCTGCTGTTCAGTCAAATTATGGAATCACCTACCCACAGGTTGATCCCGTCAGCTACTGGTTTATTTATACCTTGAAGCACAAATGTTTATATCTCATCTAAAATATTCAAGTCCATCTAATATCACTGCAGATCTTCTCATTATCCATACAAATGTCCAATCTGTCTATCCAATTCCACCAAAATCTCAGCCTCAATTATATCTAACCGCAATGAATTCTAAAAGTTAATTATGCACTGTGTAGAAAAATATTTCTTTTTATCAGTTTCAATTTTGCTACTTTTCAATCTCATTGAATTTCCCTTAATTCTTTTATTATGAGAAAGGGTAAATAGGAGCATTCAATTTACCTTCTCTACACCCATACATTGTTGTGTATAACTCTACTGTACCCACTCCTCATTTGTCTCCTCTCAAAACTAAAAGTCACAAACTTTTCAATCTCTCCTTACAGGGAAGTCTTTTCACGCATATATTACCTTTTATAGCTTCTTTCTATTGCTTCTATAGCTGTTCGAAGATTGTGTTCCGCTCTGTTTACCCTGTGGTAGGGATTTTCCCCTCTGCTACACTTGTACACTGTTGTAGCAGAGCCTCGTTACTGGCCAGGTTTTGTGCAAGGCAGTTCATGCTGCCCTACAAGGGTCCCACTGCAAGCCCCAGCAAAGGTGGCATATCAGGTTTGACCCTCCATCTCAATCACAGCTTCAATAGATGAAGAATTCTGCCCCGTAACGGATTGTAAAAACTCAGAGATTCTTGAAGCTGATATTTGTCCTTTAATTCGGAGCAATCTAAATTTATGGATTCTATAAGTTGTATCATACAGAGAACAAAAAGTTACACCACAGATGACTAGCTTGGTTTTCAAAATCAGAAGGGATACATTCTTTCAGAGTAAGTTCTTGAGAGAAGAACACAGACATGATCCAGAGATGAACCACGATTCTTTTAAGAATGACCCAGAAGCAAATGAAAAATAGGATTTTTGGAGGGAGCAGTAGAACAGCATACGGAATAGCAGGTAGTACATAAAATGGAGCAGCCACATTCTTTTAGAAGAGTTATAAAAGACTACTGTGACTTTGAATATTTGAACAACGACTGATGTCTCTTCATATGACATTATATGAAAGATGATAAAGACTTCTATCAGGTAAGTTGAGCCAAACATTCGGCACGGCTTTCAAGAATTTTGTGAGTAAATCTTGTAGGTTTATCAAGGCAAATAAAAATGAAGCAAAGATTGATATTACAGAAAATTCTTCCTAAAGTCATACTTTCAGAGTAGGAATGTAGGGCTCAATCTTCATTAAATTACTACGTAGATCATAAAAGAAAGCTACAAAGATTCCCACATTCTAGGAGATTGGGGACTGGTTTTGAAGATAAATCAGTGTTAATAGAAGCCATTTTCTTAAAGTCAGAGGGGAGATTTAGGTACAATTAATTCAGTTCATTGGCAATTTAAAACTGGGATTGAATAGAAGGTGAAGTTAAAAATTGCTTTAAAAGTAGGTTTTTCACAAATTGTTTTTTAATCTGTGAAGACTAAGGATTGTGCAGGAATTTAGGAATGAAATTTTGTAGATTTTTGAGGGGGAAATATCCTGACCTTGCTGCCTGAAAAACTGGGTTTTCATGGCCATTGATTCCAAAGCTACATTGAACAGAAAGGAAAATAAGGCACAATTCTGATTAGTTCCTTTCTCCAGTGTAAAGGAGGTAGGGGTTGCTCATAGTAACTGAAACAACAGGATTGTAAACACTATAACATCATATTAATTAACAAAAGATTAGCCAAATCTAAATTTCCTAAAGCTAAAAACAAACAAGGATAATCAATTATGTCAAATGCTAACTAAGCAGAAATTGGTAGCAAGGAAGCATCTTTGAGAATTTATTCTGGTTTCTCAGTTGTATGTATTTTTGAATGTTACCAAGGTGGTTTAGTGCAGGCAGGCCTTTTTTGAGACTACTTGAAAGTGCTCAGGCACAATTTTGAAATCTATATTGAGGAAGGATATAGACCTAAAGTTCATCCATGTAAAGACATCCTTGCCATTTTAAGTGACTATGATTACATCTGTCTTCATGTTGATCCAAAGATGTCAAATTTCTTTAAAAATTTTAGCAGAGAGTCTTGAAGAACAAGCACAAATTATTAAAAGTTTCATAAAATTCTGATGGAAATGTGATCAAGCCTTGGATTTGCTTGAGGATATTTATATGATTATTTGAATTAATTCTCCCGAGAACTCATGATCAATGAATGCCTATTGGGATAAGGAAGCAGATATGGGAGGGAGGGGAGGAAGTTCTCCGACGAATTTGATTCCTTCAACTACTTCAAATTTGTACAAGCTTTCACAGATAGTTTAGAAACAGACTTGGAGTCCAAGGTGACAGTAGTGAAGTTATTTATTCATTTAAGACTGTTTGCTAGCATTTTATTTGCTTTTACCTCCTCACTGTATTTCATTCTGTTAATGTAAAATTCAATGAATGAGGAAACTTACTATATTCATGTTTCAGTTTTATTAGTCTGATATCTTGGGATCAGATGAGTCTGTCCTACAGAGCTTCACATACTTTCCTCAAGCTCAGGTCTGCTTTAGGAAGCAGTTTTCTTTTTAGAACAACTACTCTAGGCACCTTTAACAATGGTTACCCTAAAAGTGACCTGCAAAGGGTTGTTTAAAAAAAAAAAAAAAAAGTTGGAGAACTGGATATTGGGGAACACTGTTTCAGGTGCTTTTGTGTGTGGTGGGGTTTTTGTTTGTTTGTTTGAATTTAACTTTTTTAAACCCTAGAGCTATCAGGAATGTTAAGCCTGGCCTTCCCTGGCCTCCATGGAGAAACTCCTGAGAATCTTAGAACAAGTATATTATAAGCTTTCACACTTTAAACGAAAGAGGTGGGGTACTGAATCTTGGGGTACAATGATGCACTTTCTCCAAAATGTTCATTTATTGTTTAAGTAAAATAGGTGTTAAAAACAACATGTCTGGTCCTACGTCATTAAAGTCAATGGGAGCCTTCCCATTGATTTCAGAGGGGATTGGATCAGACCCCCAAAAAGAGCTTTAAGCAGTCTGACTAAAATACCTTTTCTGCTCAATTGCTCAGTTTTAGTCTCTTGAGTCCTGTGATGTCAAAATTTCCCTCTAGAATCTTCCAGGGGTGAGTCTAATGTTGTGACTTAGACTTGGATACACCCCTTTACCTGTGTAAACCCTTTTTCGTACTGCCTCTGAATTTGGCTCATCCAGTTTCACCAAGTCTGAGTCTAAGATGGTGCTGCTGACATGCTGAAGGGCTGGAAGACAGGGTATAACAAGAAAAATGCATCTAACAGGAACATACGTTAATAAGTAGTCCATCTCCTATATTAACTTACACCTTCTTCTGTCTCTTAGGTGTGTAAATTAAACCAACCTAACCTCCTTATATTAATACATACACATCTAAGGAAATCTAGATTGGTCACATTTACACGTTACAGCTTCTTTGCATGTTAGCGACACCAACTCGGACTTCCTTATGCCCACTTATATCCTCCTGCAAATGAAGCAAATATTGACAAACCAAAAATGAAATAACCAGACACCTAATCAAATCAAAAGCAGAAGATCCAGGTGCTATGGTGATAAACCTTTTAAAGGCAGCTTCAAAAAATAGCAACTACTTTAAACCCCTAAAGAGAGCCGCTCTAGACCTTTTAACCTTGAAAAAGTTACAAAGGTGTCAGTCCAAATGCACAGTTTATCTCAGCCTACAAATTTTGGGGAACAGACACTTCCTGGCAGTTAAACAGAGGTTAACCTAATGGTCTGGGAGTTGTTTTGACTTTGAGCCAATGCAATTAGGAATCTGTACAAAATTACAGCTGTCCTGTGCAAAGAGGACTATCACAGTATGCTTCAGAGTTATGTTCTTCCAGATAGATTGTGTCCAACTGGCCAAGGTTTAATTTTGCAACTTAACAATGATATTAAACATTTGTCCAGACCTTAACATGTATTTATAGAAAAAAGGAACAGCCTGTTAAAAATGTAAAGACTAGCCACTATGTACCTCATACTGTCATCTATTGAATGCATCTGGGATGAGCTGGATAGAAAAGCAAAAGCTTTAAAAAAATCCACTGAACATGGAGTCTTTTCAATAACCCTCCCAAAAATCTAGAAATGAACTGGATCAATGGGCTACCTTGGGAGGGGGGAGTGATGGAGAAGCAGAATTACATTCACACCAGGGCTCTTTATTTTATTTTTTGACCGAGTAAGGAGGAGGAACATAAACATTTTTACTGAAAACTATTGAACAAAATATTCTATATAGAATTTGGTCAGTAAATGCTTTGAACTTGTCTAAATTCCAAATAAATAAATAAATTTAAAAGAAAAGTAACTCTTCTTTAAACATTTGCAGTATGTATTAAGACATTCAACCTGACTGAAGTCTGGGTTTCAGAGCCCAGGCTCCAGTCTACATGTCTATTTTTAGTGCACAGCATGAGCTACACAAGCCCGAGTCAATTGATGCCAGCTCTGCCATGGGTCTTTCTTTGCTGTGTAGATGTACCCTAAGCCTAATTATTAATACAATCTGGAGCAGAACAATTCTGCACCACCATAACCATCCTGCAGTTGAGCAGAATATGGTTTCCTTACTGGAATGCTATTGTGGGGCCTTCTCATTAGCATTAGAAAATGCTATAGCACCTAGGACAGTCTATTTGTAGTAATGGGGGAGAAAAAGGGGAGGACTTTCTACTTAATAATATTCATGAGGAGATATTTTTCTGTGGATAACACTTTTAGATTGTTGAATATGTCCTAGAATGTGCTTGAAAGGTTCCATCAAAAACCCTGAGTGTGCTCCACATGGGTCTGAAACAAGTCCATGTTAATACAGGTTTCTCCCCACTGAACTGCTCCTCTACACACCATTTCCTTTTACTTCTGATTTAACTAACAACCCATCAGACAAAAAAACAAACAAACAAAAAACCACCACTGATGCTAAAGTTCAATAATATACTCAAGTTACTTTGCTAATAAACCAACCAGGAGGCAAGGTACTGATTGATATTTATTTCTGTGTAAGACCTAAGGGTAGCAACAGTCGTTTTGACTTTGATATTACAGTTGATTATGATCATGGGCTTGTGCAAGTCTTTTCTAACTTTTTTTTTGGTGGGGGGGGGGGCGGCAAACAGGACTAATTTATTAGGGTAAAGTATCTATTATATTTTATATACCATTGTATGTACTATACCATACACATATAAAAGTTCAAAGAAATTATGGCAAAATGAATTTCAGAGTTATGATTTAAATGGTCATACAGCAAGGAAATCTAAAATTCAGAGGACTGTTTAATATGACATTCTTAGGTTTTTGATTTCTTTTCCTCCATGTCTTCAATGTTTACTTTTAGGCAAACTATAGCTCCTTTTAGGAGCTTTTTAATCAGTATTTTAAAAAATAGTTTTAATCAGTATTTTAAAAAATAGTTTTCCTCTAATTATATCATTCACTGTTATTTTTTATTTATATTATAGTAGCACCTAGAACCCCCAACCAAGATCTGGGTTCCAGTGTGTGAGGTGTTGTACAAGCAAATAATGAGTGACAGACCCTGCTATGAAGAACACACAAACTAAATAGTCACCACCACCGCCAAAGTCCCTTGCTCCAGGTAGTAAATTCTCGGTGATCTTAACACAGATTAAAGAATTAACATCCCCGTCTACACACAATTTCCAACACCACAAAAATTGTTCATTGTAAGTAATTTTAGTGCATCATTTCTAATACTTTTCCTCCTATCACCATTCTTTTGCTGGGAATGTGGTTTCATTATTTTCCAGTCTAATAGATGGGTTGGAGGGAAGGAAACAAATCTGCCACAGGAAGGTAGTGCTAGAGTCTTTCACTCTCTCCTAATCACCTTCGTGGTTTCTGTTTGTTTGTGTTTTTTTGTTAGGCAGTGGGGGCAAATGTGGATCCACTTCAGGATACATGATACAACTTATCCCAGGTTAAGCTTTGGAATGGTAGGTAGGTACACCTCTACCTCGATATAACGCTGTCCTCGGGAGCCAAAAAAATCTTACCATATTATAGATGAAACTGCGTAATATTGAACTTGCTTTGATCCACCGGAGTGCGCAGCGCCCCCCTCCCCCCCCGGAGCACTTCTTTACTGTGTTATATCCGAATTCGTGTTATAGCGGGTCGTGTTATATCAAGGTAGCGGTGTAATTCCTTTGTTTCACTATAGAACCTGATTAGATGTTGATAATGTGGCAATCTAGCTGGACACGGGACATAACTGTGTGAATGGGCACCAACGGTGAAACCCTGGCTCCACTGAAGTCAGTGGCAAAACTCCAGTTGACATCAGTATGGCCAGGATTTCACCTCAAGTGTCTACTGCTACACCTCCACATCTTTCCACTCCACCTCTCAAGCCAGTGAAACATAAGGAAGGAGCAGGTCTTTCTGTTTCAGTCTGGTTCTCCTTCAGCACTGGATCCTGCTGATCATGTACCACCATCACCAGATTCACATGGCTATGATGTAGCTGTGATAATACATTGAATGGACGTCCATCTTGAATGATCCATTGCAAGTCTTCATCCCTCAGCAGTATTCAGTATGGGAGGATTTAGTTTCCTAACTTCCTCAAAATTGCAACTTCCAATCTCATTTGTGGTTGGTCTCGTGCTCTACTTCCTGCAACCTCAGCTCTATCAACCTTCTCTAAAAGCATACCTACTCCAGCATATTGGACATGACCCCTTCATTGCAGTCATCTTGTCCTCAACTGGGGCAAGACTCCAACTTGCTGGGATCAGCTAAGTATCTCGTTTGTGACAAAATCAAACCGAGAGATATTAAGAATATGCCGTAACATTTGACACTGAAAACTGTTTCATTTCCTCTCCTCTGCTGTTTTAGCGGCCATGTTTCTGCTCCATATAACAGTCATCATCACTACCACACTGAATACCCGTATCTTAGTTCTCACACAGACATTCTGCCGCCCAGACAGAGGCCTTTGAAGATGCTATCACTAGTGCAAAACCAATCCGACATCTGACTTCTTCAGCTGTAGAGTCTCCTGCTATCAACCAACTACCCAGATAGATATAACTATTCACCCATTCAATGTAATTGCTAGCTACATGCAGCATCAGCAGGTCACTCATTTCTGTTTTATAGGAGGCACACACGTAGCTTTGATTTTATCACCACTAATCTTGCATCTCCTAGATTGTGCAGTTTTTCACAGCTCTTCGAGCATTATCTGTAGCTGGTCAGTAGTCTCTCCCAGTAAGGCAATACCATCTGCATAATTGAGATCCTCTAAAGATGAATCTTTGAATTTCACACCTCCTACTTTGGCTCAATAAGGTTTGTCAATAGATAGTCTATTCGAACATTAATTAACATAGGTGAGAGAACACATCCCTGGCGTACTCCTGATTCTACTGAAAACCAGTCTGTAATACAACTGTTGACCCTCACACAGCTAAATATTCCATGGTACAGTTCCTCCAGTAGGCACATTAATTCCTCAGACACGCCATACTGGTAGCAGTATCCATAGTACACTGAATCAAAAATGGCAGCAAAAATCTATAAATGTGATGTGAACTTCCTATTGTTGCACTAATCGTTTTACAATACCATTCCACAAAGCCTATATAGCATGGATTGTAGATCAACCTGTACAGAAACAACAATGGTTGTCTCTCATTTTTGGGCTGAGACAACATTTCAGCAGGTTCAGTTGCATGATCATAAACACTTTCCCAGGGACTGACACCAGCATTATTCCCCTATAACTTGAGTTTGCTCATTGCTCTCCTTTTTTGAAAAAAGGGTTGATGCAGCCCATTATCCAATCTTCTGGAATGTGACCAGTTTTCCAAACTTAAATCAATTTTATGAAGCTGGTTATCTAAATCCAGGCTTCCACTTTGTAGCAGTTCTAATGAAACATCATCAAGACCAGGTGCTTTATCATTTCATAACTGTTTGACTGTTAGCATCACTTACGCTAATGTCGCTGGCATGTTTTTTGCTCGGTTATTTTCTGGATTAAGTTGCAGTTTATATAGCGCTCAGTTCATTAATTCACAAAAATGCTCATGCCAACACTTGTGTGTCAATATCCTGGCAATATTTTCCATTTTTGTCCTAAACTAGCATAAGCCACAAGAATGGTCGTCCAGTTAGTAACTTCAAAGTCTTAAATACAAAGTTCTTGTCATGTCTTTCAGAGGCTCTCTCAGTGCATCTCACCATGCTATTTCACCATAGGTTAGATCAAGGGTTCTCAAACTTTTTTTGCTGGGCCCCCCCTTTGAAAATATTTCATGCTACATGTCGCCCCAAAAAGTGATAGGAAATTACTGTACATACTCATAGGAGCATATTCATGGTATTGCCACCCTTACTTCTACGCTGTTGCTGGCAGCAGCGCTGCTTTCTCCAGCCACCCTGCCCTTTCAGAGCTGGGTGCCCAGCAGGCAGCTGCCGCTCTCTGACCACCCAGCACCACCATCACCATCAGCGCAGAAGTAAGGGTGGCAATACCATACCATGCCACCCTTACTTCACCCCCATATTTAGCATGGCTATATAAGGTAACTCAGTGTCTGTGGCCAGTACCCACAAAGACTCATTTCTTCAGTATCAGCCCTTAAATGCTAAAGTACTTCCCAGAGAAACGTTTTATAGCCAGGTCACAAACCTTGTAACAAACGGTGCTTATGATGCAAATAAGGACACAATCTGAATCATGGTGGTAATTCTAGCAAAACTTGGTGATACCTATTAGTATGTATTTATATGGAGGCACAGACTGAGTTTTCATCTGTTGGAAAGTGCACAGCACACTTTGGGCACTACCGCACTAAAAATAATATTTACAACATTTCTCTCTAAAATCTTTTACACACATTCAAATTAGGTCACTTTCTGGAAAAAGGGAAGTGACTAACAATAAAATCCCTGAATCAAATACAAAATTAAAACCTCAAAACTGCCATCAAGTATGTATATACTGACTAATATTGTCTCTTTATACTTTGAAATGAAAACCAACTCAAGAATTCTGACAGTGCAAAAACCCAGCACAGCTTCATAAAAAGCACTGCTGCTGTAAAGTAGGTCCTTTCTTAGAAACTGAGCAGACACAGCTCTCATTTATTATTTATGGTGTCTTGTGCCCATGTCAGCTCCTGATTAATAATTAAAATTAATCTCATTATGGCAGATTTCATTACAGGATAATTTAATTAAATGATGAATTGGCTCCCAGATGTCACCATTTGTGCCATCTTTTAAATAATGCTGATGATGACACAGATTTGCCAAGTGGATCAATTAACAGATTTTGCCATTTTACCAGCAGGACTGGCCATTGCTCACTACTATTGCTACTGACACGCATGAAGGAAGACCTGGACACAAAGGTATCACTTGGCAATTTTTTTTAAAAAAAGGGTTTTCAAATTTATTAAGCAAACAAAACTTCTAACATTAGTGCCCCTGGGGAAAAGGTGTACTAGGACTTCAAAGGGAAACCATTGCTTACCCTCCAAGCCTAGCCACTGCTCCAAAGGTGGCCAGGCAGTTTTAAAATTGAAGGTTAGGTTAGAGACCTGAATTGAGGTAGTTTAAGACTCCAAATTCAGCTTCTTAAGGTTTTAAGTGAGGGGGTAGAGCGTGATGAGGCAAGAGAAGAGGAAGAAGAGAGGGAAAGGTATCTTCAGGAGGAGAAAATGACAGATATAAATTGCTTCTCCAACTCTTCAGGCTGCATTAGTAGTCAGTGGCCCAAGGCCTACTTTTAACTCTCCCTTTCTATTAAAAAAAAAAAAAAATAAAAAAATAAATAATTTGGCTTCTAATTTAGTTTTTTTGATGGAAAGCAAGACATCAAGTAGTCGCTGAAACACGGACCACAGGTGAATAGAAAGCCAAGACAGCCATGATAATAGGGGCCAGGAAAAGGAAAGTGATAAGGGTCTCTCATAAAACCAGGGATCATATAAGAAAAATATCTTCCAAAAAAAGTATTATGACAAAAATATTCAGAACAGTGGGGAAAAGGCATTTCTACTATTTTCTCCAATGTGTTGTATCTCATGGGCAAAGGATACATTGCACAGAACCCCACAAGACTTTCTTTAAAAGATTTTTTGTCATGAAATGAAAAATTAAGAAATCAACTGTAATAACAGCATTCATTAATAAGCTAATGGTGCTAATTTTACATTGCTAAAGTTGCCTGAGGCACCATCAATAACCTGATAATTCACAACCTGCTATGGCTTAATAGTTTTCTAAAGGATAAGTCAATATAAGAAAGGTACCACTTATGCTAAAGTTCATGATCACTAAAATGCACCAAAGAAGAAAAGTATGTTAAAGGTAAAACTACAGCTCTCTGCTTCCAACAGCCATCCACTCACAAGATAACTCCTTTAAAGATTCATTTTGCAGAAGAAAAACCTGCAGCTTTCTTCTCAAGGCCTGTAGTGTTACCAGAAGGTCTCTTGTAAAAGTAAAACTGGCAAATTTAACATTTTGAAGCTGTAACTGCAGTAGGGGTTCTGATACCGACTCAAACCCACTCAGGCTTTGCTGTAGGTTTGTCAACAAAAACCCTCAATGGAACTGTGATCTTAGAATTCAACATTGTTTCTATTCCTGTAGGCAACAGACACTGTTATAGGTTGTATAAAAGTCACGTAGGCTACATCTACATTATGTGCTGGGTTGTCATCACATTTATAAATAGCATTGTAGCCACAGTAGCACTGATAGAGGCACGACTGAGTTGTGCCGAGTGTTACCCATCATTTTCAGGAAAGTATGTACTCGGCCTGGCTCAGCCGTGCCTTCGCTGTGGCTACCATTGCTATCTCAGCTACACTACTATTTATACTGGCACTGACTCGATGAAAGCTAGTGCAACTATGCATACACAAGCAAGGAAGTCCCTCTCTTGGAGTCAGACAGCAAAGGTGCCTCAGCCATTCTTGAAGCAGGGCTGGTGATGCCAGAAGCTCCTTTATAACTTTTAGTCCAGTGGTTAGAGCACTCTCCTAAGAGGTGTAGGAGACCCCTGTCCAAATTTTTCTCCCCACCAGAGGGGGCAATTGAAACTGTCAATTCCACATTCCAGGTGAATGTGCTAACCACTGGGCTAAAAGTTATAAGGGAGGTACCACAACCACCTCCGCCTCCAAGAATGGCATAGGCACCAATGTCTGACTCCAAGAGAGGGGATGTTTTGTGGATCACATGGATGCCTAAAACTGGGGTTTAGGCACCTAATTCCCTTTGTGGATCTGGGCCTAGGAGATTTAGGTAGTTTTAATGTTGATTAGTCACTTGTGCAAGGACTTGATCCTGGTCCTTGGCTATTTACTCTGAGCGGCAGATTACTCCCTTTTAGGTTAAATATAACTCTCCTGAAAGGATGAGCTCATACGCAATTTGAATAGCTGTAATTCTTTATTTAGGAAGTAATAAGGATGTTTTACTCTTGTCAAGAATATGACAGTTTACAATACTTGTTACTATGATAGCTTATTTCTTAACTGTATCATCACTAGTCAGTTCTTTAAACAACACATACAATTATTATGCAAAAAAAAAATCTACATTTGCAAGGCTCTTATACCATTAAACAAATGAAAAGCACTTCCCTTTCTGCTTCCATCCTCAACCTATAGAATTAATATGGTTTTGTACACACGCATTATTTTTAATACTTGCTCAAGGATTCTTTTGTTTTCTGTGTCCAGATATTCTTAAGTATGACAAAGACTGATGGTCATTCCTCCTAAGCTCTCACTTTGGCAAAACAGTGAAAACCCACTTTAATTTGTTCACATTTATGCTTGCACTTCCTATTCTCCCTCTTATACACCAGAAATATTATTCAGTAACCAAAACATGTCCTTAGGATACCAAGTAATAATATTTATTAGAAAGAACAAAAATCAGAAATGACCTTTTCTGCCAGAGAGAGTTCTCATTGAAACATTGACAGACATTACAGGATTGGGCAATTAATTTGTAGTCTTCACAAGCATGTAACATACACTAAGATCAATGAGAATTGTCCACACAAGGGCTGTAGATCAAACAGTTAATGTTCAATCTTAAACAGAGTTGTGCAGTATAATTTTCATTCTCAGAATTATGAAGTCAGATCTGTACGATAAAGTGGGTTCACAAGATGATCCTTCTCTTCCAAGTATACTTCTAGAAAAAAATTATTATTTTGGACCGAGGGCAAACCTGGACACAGAAAAACAGAATCCTGCCTGCTAATACATAAAAGAGGTACTGCATAGTTCAAGTGCAGGAGGACAGAAAAGATATTTCAGCATCAAATTTTAACTCCAAAGAAAGGAACTGGGTTGTATCCTAGGTTTAATATTTAACACTGCCTTAGAAAGAAACCTGAAAGCAAGAAATTGAGATTCTGTCAGTTTTTCTATCCATTCCTATAAATGGCTGTGTTTAGTCTTCAGCAAAGTATTTAAGCACATGCTGAACTGTAAGCATGAGTAGTCCCATTGCCTTCAATCTGGGCTGGGGTGCTGAGTGCTAGATCCTTATCTATCCTGTCCTGAAGGAACTCTGGAATCTTTGTTATGAATGATTTAACACCAAGTTGAGAAGACATTCCAGCCATTGCTATCCAACACTGGAAGACACAAATTTATGAAACAAATACAGTGTTGAAGACTATGTTAGACACCTGCAAAGCTCAGTATTCTCTTATCATTTTCCAAGTCAAAAGGTGTAGACAGCTGCATGTTGCATGGTAAACTGCACCAGTGACACAGGGCCAAAATTACCTTTGGATTTAAGCAGGGAAAACAACATTAATTCAATCAAGTTGCACCTGCTTATGTCAATGGTAGGGACTGTACACCAGTGGTGGAATAGAGAGCAGCCCCTACGCTCTCACTCACAGAGAGGCTGAGCAGGTGCTGAATTAGGGAGCCACAACTACCTTAAACACCTTTCTGCTCCAATCTCATGTCAAATGAATTTCAGCACAGGAAAAACAATCTAGCCCTCCATTTTTAATGTCCTAGTGCCTAACCGAGGCAGAATTCCTCCAGGAGCTCACACTTGAATGGTTTGCCTCTTCTCCTTGTTCCTTGGCCCTCACCCTCATGTCCACTCCCCTAATATGAAGGGATATGTCTTAAAAGCCATAATAGATCTCCAAATAATTATTAGTATCTCCAGACACTGAACTTTTAGAAATGGCATAAACAAGTTCTCTCTCTCTCCCTCCTCCCCCAGTTTATAACTAACCTATGGTCAAGAAAAGTCTGGGCCCAATGGATAGTTTATTCCACTGATACATTTGGAAGGGCTTTTATCAGTCATTTATCTAAGTAGGACATAAATAATATGCCTTGTTTCTAGGTGGATTGCTAGAACTAAATTTTTTTTTTTTTTTTTTTTTGCACAGTACACAAACTCATGGGCCAGTAGGTCAACCAATAGGGCTGCTTCCTAGTAGTCTGCAGCCCAGAAATCCCACTGGCATCCCTTCCTACAGGTCTGTAGCAATGGCCAGCCTTCTGGATCAAATGTTCCTCTGTCGCTCAACTAGCCTTTGATAAGAAATGTTAGTAAAAAACAGATTTTTCCACTGCAGAGCAATTTAACATTGATCAAATTTCCCATGATTTTGTCAGCATGTCAAATGCTTGAGACTCCACTCCTTGCAATTTATCTTCTAATATAACTGGACCCACCATCATAATTTTCAGCAGCATTTTCAAGTGGCTAACAGTTGGTCTGTTTTTTAACTGACATCTTTTAGGCAAAATCTAAAGCTGCATATATTAGCTAAAAATGAAATTATAATATGCACTTATTGGTGTAACTATTTTCCCATTTTCCCCTCATAATAGATAGTCTTACCCTTAACTGTTAGATGCTAGAGATAACATTCTCAACAGAAGTTTCTACTTTGAAAATTTCTGTTTGTTTTTAGTTGATTCTGATAAGAAGTTAAAGTATGTATTACTAAATAAAAAATGTGTTGGATACCTTTTAGTTAGTATGGTACTGATAATTCAAATATTATAAGCATAGAAACCTACCTATTTTTATTCCAAAGAGTCTTTACGTAAAATGTGTTTCCAACATATGCCATTTTTGAGAGGTACACTTTTGGAATAGTAAAACACATTTAGTTAATTGAAGTACCATTTTAAGGCATTACTGCCTTACAATATTTATTTTTGATGGCGTCTCTAAAAATTTGTTTTGTAGTCAGTTAACTTCCAACAGAGCTTCACCAGTTTAGAAGAAGCAAATAAGGCCTTTTTACTTGTGTATTCACCTAGAAACTTGGGCAATGCTTCCTCATTGTCAGGGGCTGATTCTGAAGGTACTTTAATTCTTAATGTCTTAATCACTTGCACTTATTAAATTATTTAAAGTGCTCTGAAGAACAAAGATTAGATGTTTCTTCCTCTGCAGCGAATGGAGCAAGTGAGGACTCTAGGTTCCCAGAATCTGAAGGGAAAGGGGGGGCGGGGAGAAGAGGAGGGAAAAAGTTGCTCATGAGTGTTTTGTTTCATGTTTTGCCTTATTGTTAAGTCTTTAGAGAACAGAAAAATAAAAAAAATGGATGAACTAGGAGTGGCGTCACGTTTTGTTTTCAAAGTTTTCCTGTACAGAGAGTGTTCCTCTTCCTGATTCCATTCATCAGCCTTTGTTTCCAGATAATCTTTATTCAAACTCTACAACTTCAGGGGGAAGATTAATGAACTGAGGCACCTGTTCTAATGCTATTGTAATACCTTTGGATGTTGAAAGGGGACAGGCTTTAGAATTAACAGTTCCCTTCCCACAAAGGTCTGTATCTTACTGCTCCTGCTCTCCACAAGCATTTATAGTGTGAAGATCAGCAAAACCAGTGCAGTCCTACCATTTAGAGGAGGGCAGGACATGAAGGGGGAGGAGTCCCTAGCCCCTGTATTTTGTAGCACTATACTTTGTTCTAAGGAAGTGTGGGAATCTAGTAATGGGGGCTTCATCAAGGTAAAATGGAGGGGGGATGGATGGGTGACAAGGTGGGTTGGGAGAGGTGCAGGGACATGGCATGGATCTGTGATTATATTGACCTACTAAACAAACCTTCCCACAGAGGTAAGGAAAGGGGACTCAGTGGCTGCATTGCATATTTTAGCAGTTTTTGACTGGCTCTAGCGCTGGTATGCAGCATGAAGGGATAATACCTTCCACCTTAACACTCAATTATCCCTATACTTTAATCAAGCTAAACACAGGGATGGTGAATTTCAGCCAGTCAGTATTAGTTTAATCTTCAGAGAAGAATTCTGCCACAAAGTCAAAAAGCTGTACAGATTTCCACTCACACCCCGAATGATATTTATTTTACAAGATTCAATACTGCCAAGCAGGGCACCCTCTTCCTTTTTGCTAACAGTTTAAGTTCTTCTCTTAGGGGACTCTCCTCAGCAAAGCTCATTAAGCCAAGCATGCTTGAAGAGAGAGGAAAAAACAAAAACAAAAAAACAGAGCACATAACACGCCACGTGAGACGTCCCTGTCTGAACAAGGAAATACTGAAAATAGCAGCTGGATATGTCTGACTTACACGTTAGAAGAAATGATCCATGTGTCTGAAATGGGAGCAGCCAGAGAAAAATCATACAAAAGCTTTAAAAAAAAGTCACAAAGTTAAAATATAAAAGTCTAATTACAGTGCAATATCCTCACCTTTTAGTGAACTCAAAATTTGAATTCTGAATTCTTATACTGAATATGTATATCATATTCTATATATATGGAGATATACTTATCTTATAGAACTGGAAGGGACCCCGAAAGGTCATTGAATCCAGGCCCCTGCCTTCACTAGCAGACCCAAGTACTGATTTTGCCCCAGATCCCAAAGTGGCCCCCTCAAGGATTGAACTCACAACCCTGGGTTTAGCAGGCCAAACCATACAAACATGTCCAAATATACCTGTGACCTGAGTATAAGGAGACAGCCGTCATGACTGATATGCATTTTTTCCTAAAGTGCTAAACAGGGTCCTAAAATGAAATATAGGGACACACTGAAATTACTTTAAGTGGCACATGACATGCAAAATACAAACTAATGTATATTTCACCCTCCCTCTCCCAAATGAGATATCAAACAAATCTTTGTTTTAATTTAAAATTATGTAGATGCAAATAATTATGCACAGCAAATAATAAAATTTTATCTTAACTAAATTATTTGTGACGTTTTCTAGCTAAAAGGCAACAGAGTTAAATCAGTAATACATGATTGCTATATATTATACAAATTATCAAGGGTGAAATCAAATTTATTGCAGCTGTAACACTTCTAAAAGAGAACAGAGGTCTGGGTTTGTGCCAATGAATACAGTTTGAGCAGCTGATCACATGATCTTCAAATTAACTAAATTAATTTCATTGTAAAAATAAAAAAGTAAAACCACTAAATTTCAAAAACGAAGAGTAGATAAGTGCTTTCCAGTTGGAAGAGGAAAAGGAAGCTTTTTACATTTTTTAATAGGGTTCATGACATCAAGCTTTCTAACATGACATGTAATTATACGTACTATCACTTACAAACTGTATCAATTCAGAACAAATGGATTTAACTGAATAACACCAAAATTTTAAGAAAAATATATACACTTAATTTTTCTCCCAGACGCACACTTTTTATCAAAAAGTGAAATAGTCTAAAGCATTGATGGGGCTCCCAAAAGCTTTGGTATCAAACTTGTTCTACCAGTGTCCTGCAGCTCTCAAAAAAGTTACGACAGATGAGCATATCTTTTCCCTTCTGGCTTGCAATTTCCACCCCCATTGGGCCCGAAGTGAGAGATTTCAGCTGAGACACCATATAGATCCAAATTCAAGAAAACATCCCCTTTTCAGGAAGGCACTTAACCACATGCTCAGAGTTAAGTACATATTTAACTGCTTTCCTGAATTGGGGCCATAGTACCATAGGAAATGGCTATAACAGACACAAAATTCTTGAATAAAGGAATTGAGCACTGTGCTCCAGAATGTAAGCTTGCATTTATGTATTGATATCTATCAGGAGGGGAGCATGATGTTTTGGTTACACAGTACAGTCATGCACATTCATCCCAAAATGCAACGTGACTAAGTGGAGATTCGGAGACCTGCCATATTAGAAACCTGTGACCAGATTGTAGGCCCCACTAAGTCCCCAGTATGTTGGTCCAGCAGTTTACAGGTGCCAAAAAGGGTGCTAAGTGGTACCATGGGGAATTGCCCCAGTGCATGGGCAGCTGCAGGCATAAGGATGTGGTGGGGACAAGTGAGGAGCGGCCAGAGCTCCTTGCATTTCAGCAATTCAGTTCCGTCCTCTGAGGTAGGACAATAAGTAATCGGCTTAAGCTGCAGCAAGGCAGATTTAGGTTAGATATTACTAAAAACTTTCTAACTATAAGGCTAGTTAAGTACTGAAATAGGTTACAAAGGGAATCCCTGTGATTGGAGGTTTTTAAGAACAGGGATGCACTAGATGACCTCTTGAGATCCCTTCCAGTGCTTCATTGCTACGATTCTATAAATTCCGGGCTGTGAGGAAGCCCATCAGCAGCCAGATAAGGCTGCTGTAAACTGGGAGTTGGGAGGGAATGAAATTCATACACCCTAACATGCAAGTAGGCTACAACTCCACCTGCAGTTTCTCCCAATAGCTGCAGCTGAAAGCAAAGTTTAGTTATTTGTTGTTTGCCTTTTCTCTACATTCAAGGCTGATTCTGTGATGAGAAATCTTAAACAAACAAAGGCAGTGACCAACAGCAGGCAAACAGGGGTTGCCAAGATGGTGCTTTAAACAAAGCAACAAGCAGACAGAGCAGACGGGATAAAAATGTTCGGAGACTTTGGCAAGGTCTGAAAATGCTAAGTTTTGATTGGCTGTGATTTCTGCATTTCATTATCCTGCCATTTCTCTGTGTTATCATCAGCAAGTTGGAAAATCCTATGGTTTGTTCTGAAGCAAGCCAAGTCAAAAAATGGTAATTATGTGTATGTAAGGGAATACCAGACCCCTTATTTAGTATCAAACGACTGTTTTACTAAAAGATATTGCTTTTTTGGTCTAGTTCATGTTGCTTTTATATCATTTAAAAATATTAAGTTGAATAAAAGTATATTACAGTAGAATCATTTGAACCTTTATCTTGTAAGCCACAAAGTTTAATGATACCCTTCGCCTCAACACTTGGGGGCCAAAGAGTTTAAAGCTCTGAATCTAAAGAACTCTGAATTTCTCTCAGTGCAAGATAACTACATTTTAATATAGAAATATGAACTATAGTGTGATAGTTTCGTTCCTTTTAGCCTTTGAAAACAGCAGAAACTTTAGTAAATACATCTTGATGTAATACAATACAAGAAGCTACAACAAACATTTACAATAAACCAAAAGCGTTTTACCACCCAATCACCTGTCACAAAGTAGTTTATGAAAACTTTTCAACATTTCAAGTAAATTATAGAGCAGCTAGTTAAACCACTTTAAACGTTAAAGGATGCTGACTAATAAACTACCAATTTACACTGACTAAAAAGAGATTTGAACTGACATGAAAACAGATTTTCACAGAATTAAACATGAAGAAGAGTCTACACTCAGAAATTAAGAACCTAGTAATCAACCTAACTCAGTTTAATTAATAGGTGCATAATATGAACATGTTCACATGATTGCAGATGTAGTTAAGAAAGTGAAGCAAGATTCTTTTCAAGTCAAAGTAACGTGACAAGTAAATAGGACAGAAATAGCAGGGTGCTGAGCTCTCTGCATACCGATTCAGCATTGCTACCATAGACTGACTTACTGCTACCAAAGGCTTTACTTTTCACTATGCAACAATTGTGGAAGGCCCTCTCAAGCATCAAATGTCAAATCACAATGCTATGCAATCACATATATGTTTTTTACTTTGTGCTTTCACTATGCCAAATAAGGATGACTTACAGTCCTTCTTTTCTGAACAGTGAGAAAATGCCCCAACTATTAGAATATGGACTGTCCCTTTCCTACTATCTTCAAAAGCAACACTTCTTAAAGCCATGTTAATTGGAAATAGGCTATGGAACTTCTATCCAGCTTCTCAGGTTAGATTTTCCTTCACACTTGTCAATTTTTAATTTCCTCTCCAGGCAGATTTCTCTGTATAGGATGCAACACTAGAACCAAGACAACCACCACCAAATCTCCATGGCTTCTGTCAATGTTTCCCCTTCCCTTCACTGACTGATCTATCTACTCCTAATAGGAAGAGAACATAAATCCATTCATTTGTTTCTTATGGTATGCTCCATTTTAAATTTAAAGACCTAAGATTTTTATAAGGAAAAGACAGTTTTATGGATATTCAACGCTGTCTCGTAATTCAGTATTCAAATGAAATCATTCCTCAAACAGTGAGGGATTTTACTGAATACTTAACAGATGCAGAACCTGGCTCATTTAAAACAAAAAATCTTTTTTTCCCCACTTGAATCTTTACATATTAAGGTGTTTACATTGAGAGCAAGTGTGGAAACTGCTTTTCACCATGTGATGTAGAGATTTTTGCAATTCATTAAACCACCTTTCCTTTGCACACATGCAAATACTGTTTAGTTGCATATCAAAAGAGCAGGCAGCTCCAAGAAAGGGTAGAGTCAGTTGTAAAAAGGTGGTAGTGCTAATTTTAATGCATGATTTTAAATATTTGTTTAAAAAAAGAGGGTTAGCAAATTACTTACATCCCAGAGCAGCAATAACACTTAAGCCAAAGGTAATATCGATCTTATACACTTAGTTACTATTCAATATATTCTGTACTGACTTCTTACTAAAGCAGATATCTACTTATAAAAGAGAGACTCATATCGTAAGAACCACTTTATTTTTTTTCAAAATTGGAGGGAAAGAAAATCTTAGCACCTTAGGTAATATTTCCCCCTTAAACAGAATGACCATTTATAAAAATATTACAACTCTATATAGAACAGCGGAAGAACTAGTCAAAATAGTTGAAGATTAATGGATTAAAATATAGAAATCCTCACTGAGCATTTTAAAGAATAATAAACTTAAGATGGTGAATTATGTCATCTCCCATACAGTACATTTTATACCCAATGACTGTCCATCGTCTCTACTGATACAACAACAAGGAGGTAGGCTCCCTTCTGAATATGTGGTTGCTACAGAATAAAATTTGGTATTCTGGTGGCATACCATACATATAAGATTCTATCTGATGTGATTTTAAAAGATGGAATTGTGTGCACTTGAATAGAGTCTAAGGCTTAAAAGAACCTAAATGTTATCTAAACTCATTGTTAATTGATTTGGCTCTTTATGAGGCCAGAGTAAATGTCATAGTCTACTTGAAATACTCTGCAAATCTCTTGGTACAGCCTTTTTCAAAATGTAACTATTGAACAAAGGATCCAAGATATGCAGTAAACACACACTAAGGCCTGGTCTACACTACGAGTTTAGGTCGACTTTAGCCGTGTTAAATCGAATTAAGCCTGGACACGTTCACACGACGAAGCCCTTTCTTTCGACTTAAAGGGCCCTTTAAACCGGTTTCTTTACTCCACCTCCGACGAGGGGATTAGCGATAAAATCGGCCTTAGGGGGTCGGAATTGGGTTAGTGTGGACGGAATTCGACGTTATTGGCCTCCGGGAGCTATCCCACAGTGCTTCATTGTGACTGCTCTGGACAGCACTCTCAACTCAGATGCACTGGCCAGGTAGACAGGAAAAGCCCCGCGAACGTTTGAATTTCATTTCCTGTTTGTGGAGCGTGGAGAGCACAGGTGACCACGCAGAGCTCATCACCACAGGTAACCGTGATGGAGTCCCAGGATCGCAAAAGAGCTCCAGCATGGACAGAACGGGAGGTACGGGATCTGCTCGCCATATGGGGAGATGAATCAGTGCTGGCTGAACTCCGAAGCAGTAAACGAAATGGCAAAATATTAGAAAAGGTCTCCAAGGCCATGAAGGACAGAGGCCATAACAGGGACGCACAGCAGTGCCGCGAGAAAATTAAGGAGCTAAGGCAAGCCTACCACAAAGCCAGAGAAGCAAATGGAAGGTCCGGGGCTGAGCCGCAAACATGCCGCTTCTACGCGGAGCTGCATGCCATTCTAGGGGGTGCAGCCACCACTACCCCAACCGTGTGCTATGAGTCCCTCACTGGAGAAACACACAGGGAAGCGGGTTCGGGGTACGAGGAAGATGAGGATGAAGATAATGTAAATAGCTCACAGCAGCAAGGAAGCGGAGAAACCGGTTTCCCCAACAGCCAGGATATGTTTATCACCCTGGACCTGGAACCAGTAACCCCCGAACTCACCCAAGACCCTGGAGGCACACAGGGGACCTCTGGTGAGTGTACCTTTGTAAATATTACACATGGTTTAAAAGCAAGCGTGTTTAATGATTAATGATTAATTTGCCCTGGCAATCGCGGCCAGTACAGCTACTGGAAAAGTCTGTTAATGTGTATGGGGATGGAGCGGAAATCCTCCAGGGACATCTCCAGAAAGCTCTCCTTCATGTACTCCCAAAGCCTTTGCAAAAGGTTTCTGGGGAGGGCTGCCTTATCCCGTCCACCACGGTAGGACACTTTACCACACCAGGCCAGTAGCACGTAGTCTGGAATCATTGCATAACAAAGCATGGCAGTGTATGGTCCCGCTGTTTGCTGGCATGCAGACAACATCCATTCCTTATCGCTCTTTGTTATCCTCAGGAGAGTGATATCATTCACGGTCACCTGGTTGAAATGGGGCAATTTTATTAAGGGGACATTCAGAGGTGCCCCTTCCTGCTCTGCTGAACAGAAATA
>NW_020664436.1:52058099-52076821 GCF_002925995.2 Terrapene triunguis
TGCTGTGCTCCTCTAACCGCCCTGGTGTCTGGCTGCGCGTAATCAGCGGCCAGGCGATTTGCCTCAACCTCCCACCCCGCCATAAATGTCTCCCCCTTACTCTCACAGATATTGTAGAGCGCACAGCAAGCAGCAATAACAATGGGGATATTCTTTTCGCTAAGGTCTGAGCGAGTCAGTAAGCTGCGCCAGCGCGCTTTTAAACGTCCAAATGCACATTGTACCACCATTCGGCACTTGCTCAGCCTGTAGTTGAACAGGTCCTGACTACTGTCCAGGCTGCCTGTGTACGGCTTCATGAGCCATGGCATTAAGGGGTAGGCTGGGTCCCCAAGGATCACGATAGGCATTTCAACATCCCCAACGGTTATTTTCTGGTCCGGGAAGAAAGTCCCTTCCTCCAGCTTTCGAAACAGGACAGAGTGCCTGAAGACGCGAGCATCATGTACCCTTCCCGGCCAGCCCACGTTGATGTTGGTGAAACGTCCCTTGTGATCCACCAGGGCTTGCAGCAGCATTGAAAAGTACCCCTTGCGGTTTATGTACTCGGTGGCTTGGTGCTCCGGTGCCAAGATAGGGATATGGGTTCCGTCTATCGCCCCACCACAGTTTGGGAATCCCATTGCAGCAAAGCCATCCACTATGGCCTGCACATTTCCCAGAGTCACTACCCTTGATATCACCAGGTCTCTCATTGCCCTGGCAACTTGGATCACAGCAGCCCCCACAGTAGATTTGCCCACTCCAAATTGATTCCCGACTGACCGGTAGCTGTCTGGCGTTGCAAGCTTCCACAGGGCTATCGCCACTCGCTTCTCAACTGTGAGGGCTGCTCTCATCCGGGTATTCTGGCGCTTCAGGGCAGGGGAAAGCAAGTCACAAAGTTCCATGAAAGTGCCCTTACGCATGCGAAAGTTTCGCAGCCACTGGGAATCGTCCCACACCTGCAGCACGATGCGGTCCCACCAGTCTGTGCTTGTTTCCCGGGCCCAGAATCGGCGTTCCACGGCATCAACCTGCCCCAGGAACACCATGATTTCCACATTGCTGGGGCCTGTGCCTTGTGAGAGGTCTAGGTCCATGTCCATTTCCTCATCACTCTCGTGGCCGCGCTGCAATCGCCTCCTCGGCTGGTCCCGGTTTTGCTTTGGCATGTCCTGGCTCTGCATATACTCCAGGACAATGCGCGTGGTGTTCATAGTGCTCATAATTGCCGCGGTGATCTGAGCGGTCTCCATGATCCCAGTGCTAGCTATGTCGTCTGGTCTGAAAAAAGGCGCGAAAGTAGTATCTGACGGACCAGGGGAAGGAGGGAGGGAGGGAGGGAGGAGCGAGTGATGACATGGCGTACAGGTACAGGGAATTAAAATCAAGAACGGTGGCTGTGCATCAGGGAGAAACACAAACAACTGTCACACAGAATGGCCCCCCCCAAAGATTGAACTCAAAAGCCTGGGTTTAGCAGGCCGTTGATTTGATGGAGGGAGGGGGGAAGGAAATGAATACAGAACAAATCTATTTTTTACATCTTAAGACGACGGTGCAGCATGACTGATAGCCCTCGGCATTTTCTGGGTTTTTGGCAGCAATACTGGGCGCTTGGCAGTTAGCCTTCAGGCCTATTGCACGATCTGCTGCTCAGGGAAGACTCTGCTAACGTGCGATGAGCCAACAGGGCGCTTGGCAGAAAATGGCATACTACGACTGATAACCATCATCATCAAGACAGTTCCATAGGACTGAGCATGTCTGCCCAGGTGCCCATGATCGACAGCCACTGCTGTACGACGAGGACGGTTACCAGTCGTAATAAACCATCTACTGCCAAAAGGCAAAAGGCAAGGGGCTGGTGCAATGCAGCCCCACGGCTGCCGGCACCCAGATCGCCAATGAAGGCTACCAGTCATGCTGCACCGTCTACCGCCAAAAGGCAGTTAGCTGCTGCTGCTGTGTAGCAATGCAGTCCCACGTCTGCCGGCACCCAGATGACATATGGTGACGGTGAGCTGAGCTGAGCGGGCTCCATGCTTGCCGTAGTATGTTGTCTGCACAGGTAACCCAGGTAAAAAGGCGCGAATCTATTGTCTGCCGTTGCTCTGACGGAGGGGGAGGGGCCTGACAACATGTACCCAGAACCCCCCGCGACACTGTTTTGCATCATTCGGGCATTGGGATCTCAACCCAGAATTCCAATGGGCGGCGGAGACTGCGGGAACTGTGGGATAGCTACCCATAGTGCAATGCTCCGGAAGTCGACGCTAGCCTCGGTACTGTGGACGCGGTCCGCCGACTAGAGCACTTAGAGCATTTTATGTGGGGACACACACAATCGGCTGTATACAACCGATTTCTATAAAACCGGCTTCTATTAATTCGATCTAATTTCGTAGTGTAGACATACCCTAAATGTGTATCTGCCAAAATAATAAACCTTTTCTTCTACATAAATTATGTTACTCTTTTCTTTTTATAAAGTAGAACAGGGGGTCACAGGATAACACTGGCCCCCAAAGACGGAGCAGGGCCAATATACCTGTGCAGCATCAGCTGACCCAAATGAGCTTTAGCAGCCAACACCTGAAGTAGAGAAGGAGAAGGACTTGGTGAGGAGGAGTCTGGGTGAGTCAGGCTGAGAGTCAGTCAAGAAAAGGGCAGAGAGAGTAGAGATGCGGCTCTCATTGCCTACTCCCTCAGAATAGGGAAACCTGCAGAGGGGAGGCAGTGAAGCAGGAGCAGCAAGATGGCTGAAGTCCTCTGGGAGGGGAGGCAGAATCAGAAAGAACCTGAGAACTAAAGTGGCGAGGAGGAATACCCCAGGAAGTGTAGCCCAGTTTGAGTTGATCTGCTGAAGACCCCCCTTTAGGAGTGGAGAGCAGAGAGAGGCTCCCAGTCTCAGCAGGCAGCAGCAAACCTTTAGATTAGAGACAGGTGATTTTTTAGATACTATTTTTAGATATTTTTGCTCTGATACTTGGAGTTGCACCAGTTGGAGTGGCTGTGTTTTTTTTTAATATTAGTTCAATAGTCTGAATAGAGTTTGTTTTAAAATAAAAATTATTTATTTATAAAAACAGAAATTGTCTTGTTCGTTCACATTAATACAGAGTGGTATGTAAACATGGTGGACAAAAATCTGAATTTGGGCAGGGGTTGGACAAGAAGGGTACAGGAGTTACTCCTTGGAGGGGGGGAGTGGTGTGGTAGCAGTAGTGGGTTAACTGCAAGACATTTCACAGTCCTAGGGGGAAAAAAAATGCTAAAGTTGGAACTGGGAAGGATAGAGTAGCACAGAGTGACTGACCCTCTTCTCATGCAGTCAAGAGGCTGAGGGAAAGACGGTAGCGTGGTCAGCGACTGTGCCTCACAGCACCAGTGGCTCTGAGACAGGATGTGAAAGAGAGAGAGAGGGAAATTCCCCTCTTCTCACAACCAGAGTATCTGTGAGGAGGGGAATCTGGGAATTTACCAGACACTTACTAGCTAGAAGCTGATATTAAAGATGGTGCTCGAGAATAAGATGACCCTAGTACAAATACTTCTCAGCAGCTGGGGACTGCAAGGCATTGTGCTTGTCACCAAGTCATTGCCCTATGACCTCACCAATGTCTCTTTCCACATCTTTCTTACCAGACTCTAGCACATTTACACCAGAAACTCCACATGAAAAAAAAAAAAAAAGGGTGGTTACCGAATAGAGATGCAGCCAAATATTCAGGTCTAAACATTTTATTCATATTATTCACCTTGGCAGCCAGGCAGACACTGTCTTTCACATTTCTGAGTTACCGTAGATATTTGTTTTAAGCTATATTGTGTATATGTAATGTGAAGACATAAAAACGGTTCCCTAACTTTCATAACTGTTGTTCTTCGAGATGTGTTGCTCATGTCCATTCCATTCTAGGTGTGCATGTGCCCACGTGCGCAGCAGTCAGAGATTTTTGCCTTAGCGGCTGTAGCACCCTTTAGAGTGCCGCGCTCATGCCGTGGTATATCAGGCGCTACCGGCC
The DNA here is from genome assembly GCF_002925995.2 of Terrapene triunguis. Lineage (NCBI taxonomy): Eukaryota > Metazoa > Chordata > Testudines > Emydidae > Terrapene > Terrapene triunguis. Next base: position 52,062,110 of record NW_020664436.1, read on the forward strand.
CTATCGGCCCTATGCTCTCTCAGTTCCTTCTTGCCGACAACTCAGACAGAGGGGCAGGAGGGCGGGTAATAGAATGGACATGAGCAACACATTTCGAAGAACAACAGTTCTGAAAAGTAGGTAACCGTTTTTTCTTCTTCGAGTGCTTGTTCATGTCGATTCCATTCTAGGTGACTCGCAAGCAGTATCAATGGACGTGGGCTCGGAGTTCACTGTTGTGCAGCTTGTAGTACAGCTCTGCCAAAGCCTTGGATCGGCACCTGCGCCAGGAAGGCTGCCGAAGACGCCTGCGCTCTAGTGGAACAAGCCGTCACAATCACTGGTGGGGGCACTTTCGCCAGCTCGTAGCAGTGGCGGATGCAGGCCGTGATCCAAGATGAAATTCTCTGGGCTAACATCCTTCATCCTGTCTGTGACAGCAACCAACTGCGTTTGACTTACAAAGCGGCTGCGTTCTATTGATGTAGAAGGCCAGGGCCTTTCTGACATCCAGTGTACGCAACCTGCACTCCTCATCTGATGTGTGAGGCTTTGGACAGAGGACTGGCAGGTAAATGTCCAGGCCCGCGTGGAACCGGGAAACAACCTTGGGCAGAAAAGCCGGATGTGGGCACAGCTGGACCTTGTCCTTGTAGAAGGCCGTATAGGGTGACTCTGACGTGAGCGCCCTGATCTCGGACACCCGCTGTGCCAACGTTATAGCGACCAAGAAAGACACCTTCCAGGAGCAGGAGGAAGCAGGAAGCTAGGGGTTCAAAAGGAGGGGCCATGAGCTTTGAGAGCACCAGATTCAGGTCCCACGGTGCTCTAGGAATATGGAGACATAGACATAAGCGTCCTTTAAGTCAAGAGCAGCATACCAGTCCCCCGGATCCAGGGAAGAGATAATGGAAGCCAGGGAGACCATGAGGAACTTCAACTTCTTGAAAGACTTGTTGAGGCCACGCAGGTCCAGGATGGGTCTGAGGCCCCCCTTGGCCTTCAGGATTAGGATGTATCAGGAGTAGAATCCTCTTCCTTCCATGCCCCGAGGAACTGCCTCCACAGCCCCCAAATGCAGGAACTTGTCGACCTCCTGAACCAGGAGTTGCTCGTGAGAGGGGTCCCTGAAGAGGAACAGGGAAGTAGGGGAGTGGGAAGGAGGGGTGTCCACAAACTAAAGGGTATAGCCTTGAACTACTATGTCCAGGACCCAGCGGTCCAAGGCAACCCACAACTAGGCCGAGCAGTAGGGAGGAAGGTGGTTGAGGAAAGGACAGGCAGGATGCGACTGGCTGACTGGGGCATCGCTCTCGCGTGCACTCTCAAAACAATTGCTTTTGGCCCCCCGGGTGCTTAGCGGGTCCAGGCTGGGCTGGCGAGCAAGAGGAAGAAGGGCAGCAATGGCTAAATCCAGTGTCCCTTCTCCTCGCAGATCCCAGCCGGGATTGCCAAGGCCTCAATAGTGGTGGAGGTCGGAATGGCTTTCTGGCAGACTGCGAGGTATGCAACAAGCGAAGGGTAGCCTTTGTGTCCTTCTACCCATGTAGCCTGGCGTCCATTTGATCAGAGAAGAGCCCAACTCCATCAAAGGAGAGATCCTGAATTGAGGCTGCATCTCCTGGGAGTGGCCCGTCGTTTGGAGCCAAGAGCTGCATCGCGTGACCACCCACGCTGCCGAGTCCGCCGCATCCCATGCCATTTGCAGGGAGCATCCGGCTGACGCAGTCCCTTCCTCTACCAGGGTGCCAAACTCCTGAGCCTGGCCCTGAGGGCGGGAGTCCTGGAACTTCTGGAGGCTGTCCCAGAGGTTAAAATTGTATCAGCCTAGCAGGGCCTGATGGTTTGCCATTCAGAATTGTAAGTTAGCTGTTGAATACATTTTTCTGCCAAATCAAGTTTCTTTGCTTCTTTGTTCTTGGGTCAGACAGTGGGGACCTGCTTGTCCTTCTCATTGATGCCACCAGCGAGCCAGGGGGAGGATGGGTATACAAGTAAAGACGCTCCCCGGGTTACGCAAACCCGACTTACGCAAACTCGCACTTACGGGAAAAGTTCCATAAGTTCCGTAAGCGGTTTGTTTGTTTTTTGGCATAATCATCGGGTATACATCCCTGACTTACGCAAGGCACTCTTCAACGGAACGCTTGCGTAAGTCGGGGAGCATCTGTACTCTAAACCTTTGGCCGGCACAAAGTACTTTTTCCTCTGCCTATTTCGAGGTTGGTGGGCTAGAGGATGGGGTCTGCCACCAAGTCTTAGCAATCTTGAGACCCCATTGTGTACAGGTAGGGTGATCTGGGAGGGCGTGGAGGCCGAGAGAACGTTAAAAAGGATGTTCTCCTGCTCCGCCATCTCCTGCGCTTCCAGCCCCAAGTTCTTGGCCACCTGCCTGAAAAGGGCTTGGTGTTCTTTAAAGTCATCTGGGGGGCTGGCCTTGGAAGGTCCCGGAACCACCTCGTCTGGGGAAGAGGCGAAGGCCCTGGCTGCCAGTGGGGCTGCTGAGGGCTCGACAGCCACTGGAGAAGGAGGTTTGGGGGTGGGCACCGGATCCCCACTCCAACTCAGAGTGAGCTTCTGGTACTGGGCCTGGTGCCATCGATCTTTGCTCTAACATGGCCACTGATGCTCCCCAATATGGCCACTGTGTTGGCCACTGGCCTTACTGCCACTGCGGTGCTGTGGATGGCAGAGCAGTTTCCAGTGCACAATCCCGTCACAGAGACCAGGGCGATGGGCTGAACTAGGCATCCGTGCCAAAGGAACCACTCTCCGGCAACCAGGGAGGAGCCGTCAATGCCTGCATCTGCTTGCTGGTTGTGGATATTGGTGAGCACTGACCAGGCGTAAGCAACCGGTGGCTATACCGGGGAGAACAGTCCCGGTACCAGGGAAATCGGCATTGGATGAAATGGTGCCGCAGAGACCGGTAACACTGGGGGGGGGGGTCCAACAGTGCGAGCGACTGGGACCAACGTTTAGATTTGGATCGGCGAGAGGGCAAACAACATCAGTCATAATAAGGGAAGCATCAACCCCACACTGGGGAATAACATCTCGGTGTCCAGGGGGCTATGACCAGCCATGGGATTGCTTGTCTGGTGACCTACAGCACTCCCCTGCCCCCGGAAGGATCTTAACGGCTGGCTTGCCCCCTCAGGAAGCCTTAGCCTGGTCCTGCGGCACCGGAGACATCATATGAGCAGATGGAGACCTGTGCTCTCTCTATGCCTGGGCTGGGGATGACGACAGTGCAGGCAGGGTGGTGGGTCCCATACAGCTCACCAGAGTCAGTGACGGACCTTTAAGAGGGCTAAGAACCCCAGCCGTGGAGGCACACTTGAGCTTCTCCGAAAAAGGCTGGCGGACAGGCCCGGTCCTTCTACCGGATGACCCTTGGGCCTTCTTGCTCGGCACTGGTGAGCACTTCTTCGCCTTCTTCTTAGGCATTGGCGACGGTGCTGAGGGGAGCTGGGCGCCGGCGGCACACTCCGCACGGAGGCCAAAGTACTCAGTGTGGCCTGCACAGAGGACTCGGAAGCTGGGTGGAGAGCAGACTCTATCAGGAGGGCACTGAGGTGAATGTCCCTCTCCTTCTGGGTGTTAGGCCAAAAGTACTTACAGATCTGGCAATGCTCCTTGACGTGTGATTCCCCCAAGCACTTAAGGCAGCTGTAGTGGGGGTCACTCACAGGCATAGGCCTGCCACTGATCGAGCAGGGCTTAAACTCAGGAGCTCAGGGCATGGCCCGCTTGAGGTGAAGTCCCTGCTGGGACCTTAACTATCAGCTAACTATGCACTTAACTACTTAACAACTACTTAACACTAACTACAATTGAACAAAGGCCTGAAGGCATGAAGTCCAATGGAAGAAAACCGCTAGCTCTTGACAAGCAAGAGAGGAGCTCCGACTGACCACCATGGGTGGTAAGCAGGAATTGAGAGGGCGTGGGTCGGCAGTGCCTGACATACTGTAGCATGAGCACGGCACTCTAGAGGGTTATACAGCTGGCCCTATGGGTACTGCTACAGCAAAAATCTCTGATGGCCACGCACGTGGGCGCGCGCACACCTAGAATGGAATCAACATGAGCAAGCACTCAAAGAAAAAACAGATCCTTGTGATTGCATTTCACTTATAAATTTGGCAATTTTTCCTCATGGATATAATTTCCTATGTTTTCATCATTTTAGTGCAAGGAATTATCAAGAAAAATCACCTAAGACCCCATTCACTAGTAATGACCATTCAAATCTTTCCCTTAAAATTCACATCCTTCAAAAGGCCTTTCAATAATAATTAAGCATTGCAGATTAATTGCTTAACAATTATACATGAGAAGTAAGAGAAAGAAGAAGTGATCTTCCACTTATTTACTTTATCCATGTTTTAGGTCTGAATTTAATGCATATACTGTATATGCAAAATTGTGTGTGGACAGTACAGTTTGTATAATTTGTAGATTATGAATAAACTGGGCCAGGGACTGTTTTACTTCACCTACTGTACTTTAGAGAGCATATTCTCAGTGATCTACAGACAATAATAATTTAATAATTCCTAATGTTGGTGTCATTGTTCTGTCCTTTAGCTGCTATTTTTGACTTGTGTATTTAATTCAATTCTTCTCCTTAGAACAATTATTATTTTATCCCTGTCTTGGGAGTCTTGGTACTAAAAAGAAGGTTGAAAAGGAAAGAAAAGGCTGTCAGTGACTCAAAGCTCCCATATTATTTCAGTAAAATAAACAGCATTGATGATGTCTTCCCTTATGAATTCTAGCTAACAGTTACATAACAGACTTAACTCAAAAGAATTTTAAAATTGAAATGCTGAAGCAGTAGAGTCTCCAGTTAAATCTTTCCAATCCAGGGTGCCAGATAACTAGCACTGCATAGACATAGAAAGGAAGGCCAAAAAGACATGCAGCCAAAACTCACAAACTGAGTCTCTTCATTTGAAAAATAGCTTAAAATACTACCCATGAAGAAAAATAAACTTCACTATATATTCTTCCTTTCACTATCCAGGGAATGACTAGTTTTGAAAAATGTATGCAGGAAAAATACTGGCTATTACTAAAGGCAATGCAGTTTCAAACCCCAAGAAAGGAAACTTGTATTTCCATAGAATAATAAAGGGGAGATTTCCAACAAGGTTTTATCAACATGGTAGTTAATTTTTCCCTTTCTGAGTTTTATGGTTTATTCTTCAGGGTTAAAATTTTTAAATCTTTCATTGAGTTGAGTGATTTATTAATTTTTTTGGAAAATGCATTACCTGGATGTATAGTTTTTAAATATCCATATTCTATGGAAAGCTCACTGGCAAGAAATTAACTGAAAAACTCAACTATTATGGAACGCTTTGTTGTTCGTACCAGATACTACATCCCGAATTCTCCATAGACTTGGACAACGTCCCCTGAGACGGTCAGAAATTAGTGGGAGCCAGCCAGCAGGCCAGCTCCTTACTTTAGAATACTCCAGCTGGGTTTGAATAATGACTGGTTTTAAGGGACCACACTCCAACTAATGTAGCCTCTTTAAAGCCAGCTGGCATCCTTCCTCTTCACTGCATTTCAGGTTAGCTGAACCCAGAGCACAGTGGAGAATACAGCACAATGCAGGGATGTTACTAATCTTTAGTTAGCCCCTTATTCTCTGAGGCAAAGCTGGACCCAAACTCTACAGCAAGAATGTCTGGTTTCAGCAGCACGCCAGTGCAGCAAACAAGAAATTCTGTGGCAGATTCAGAAAAATTAAAATGGGAGGTTTCTATTGACTTAAATATGATGTAAGCAAAGTCTGAATGAGCTCTCCCCTGACATCTAGTGGTGAGCTGTGGAAAAAGACTTCAGGAGCTGATCTCATTTGCATGGACACACCCACCCTGCCTAGGTGCTCAGCATGATGGGATTGCTTGCCCAAATGATCACTTGTGGTTGGTTTTGGATCCCCAGTCTCCTTGTTATTGGGGCAGGAGTAATAAAGGGTTGTTATCCTTGTTGTGTTAACTGAGGGCAGCAGAACTGTACCTGGCATACCCTGATGGAGGGACTCACCCTCAACTGAATGGCACTCGCTAGGCAGGGGACATGGGTTCCAAACCCAATGAGTTGAGAGAAGGTACTTGTACCTAATGGTGTGGGCTCTTTTGAAGGGTCCTAGACCGCATTTGATCCTTTCTCTTGCCATGATATAATAAAAGAGCTAATTTACTCTCAATTGAAAGTCTTATTACATGCTGCAGAGCTGAAATCACTCATAGCCAGGTCTAAGTATTAGACCTACTGGGGGACAGTGTCTTTATTGCAAGACATTGCCCAATGTGCACCAGCAGTGAGACTCCCCCACTAACAGCTGAAATCACTGAGAGCTGTGTTAAGTGGTAGGCCTTGAAGACATCTTGGTATGGGGCTGGTGGAGAGGCATGGCAAATGGACAGCAGGGCAGCTGGTGGAGAGGTGCGGCTGGTGGGGCAACGAGCGAGTGCCTGAGCAGCGGAATGTGTAAGGTGCCTCCTTACCCCCCTTCCACCCAGGGTGGGAAATTAACTCTGCGGATGAAACTCTGAACTCTGGGGCTGCACTGGCCAAGGACAGCAACTGTGAGTGGGGTACAGAGAAGGGACAGGCGTGTTAAAGGGACTTTTGGGTTGCTGGACTTAAGAACCTGAGGGGAAAAGGACACTGCCCAACTTACTTGGGGGTGGGTCTTTTGCTCATGGTTTGTTTCTGAACCCTATTTGCGGTGTTTTCCCAAATTAATGCTGAGTTACTTCCCTCCTTTTATTAATTTTTTTTTGCTACACTCAGACTCTGTGCTTGCTAAATGGGAAGTACTGCCTCTTAGAGGCGTCCAGGGGGTGGTGTGCAATTGTTCCAGGTCATTGGGTGGGGGCTCGAGCCAGTTTTGTATTGAAAAGGAACCCCGAGATACTGAACCTGGCCCTTGTTGCTGCTGGCTCCACCTGGCAGAAGGGTTACACCGGGATATTACTAATCTTTAGTTAGCCCCCTATTCTCTGAGGCAAAGCTGGACCCAAACTCTACAGCAAGAATGTCTGGTTTCAGCAATACGCCAGTGCATCAAACAAGAAATTCTGTGGCAGATTCAGGAAAATTAAAATGGGAGGTTTCTATTGACTTAAATATGAAAATGAATATCAGTATAATAGTCTGTGTTAATTATTACAATATTGCATTAAATTTAGATTGTACTGCCAACCAGTTGTCGGTGTGATGCAGACTTTGATACTGAGAAGCTGCTGGGGGAAAAGCTGAAGGTTCTGATACCAGGGTAGAGGCCAGTTGAGGCTTTTGGCATTTGGGCAGCATGGGGTTCTGGAACCCAGGAACCTAGGCATTTGGCAATAAAGAGTACATGCATCTCCTCTCCTTCCTGCCCACAGGCACTTGGAATTTAAATGTTTTGAGAAGGCTTGTTTGCTTTTACTGATTCAACAACCCTTGACAGCAGTAAGATGTCCCATTGTATCTGGCCTCAATTAATGACACTGCAACCTTCAATAATGGATTGGTTTGATATTTTCTGTAGCAGTGAAATGGTTATCAAACTTGACATTTAAATGTCATCTGTAGGATTATTCATTAACATGCCATTAAGATAAATGAGAGTAGATCAGACCTCTCTTACAGCTTAGTTTACTAGAACATATTTTGGATTAAATCTTATATGTATTTAAACTATTCTGACCTAATGGATAGATTCTGCAGCAAGTATTGAAGACACTGAATTAGGTAATACTCAGGGTCTTGGTTTAGTTAAATGGGGGGGTAGTATTTGAGGTTGTACTTCTAAATATTAAATACAATATATTTAAGAGCAGAGTGCATTTAGAATACTATACAAAAAACTTTTAAACATGCAATAAGTGTCTTATAAATGTCTCAATTAATATTCATAATTGTATACGTAAAAATTAACGTTTGGCTAATGTTCAGATGTTATTTGATATAATTGTAATGCACATTGTTCAAATATCATTTGAAACTGACAGTTGGCTTTTCTATGTTTATCAGTTGTTTATGTTTGCATGTAGACTACCTTGAACTTTACTTGAATGACAAAATATACAGCTTCCCATAGCCCATTGAAGGTGAAAGCATCAATTACTGCAATGTAAATATATATTTCATTCTTCTTCTTTTTTTTATGTGTATATAAACCTCCAGCATAATAGCTCTGCCCGAAACCCCCAAGATAGGGTCCTGTGCACCTGGTGAATTTCACGCTTACGTTATATGAGAATGAAGCAAAGTATTAATGTCTGGATCAGAGCAAATATACAAGTTCAAATTTTTGTAAACATAAAAATCAACTCACTATCTTCAAGTGCATGCCTAAAGCATCTATATGCAGCACTCAAAGGAGCAATGATGTCAGATAAAAATAATTCTTTGCCTTCTTTCACCAATATACAACTATTTACACACAAAAATATAACATGGTTAGAAACTTTCCAAAACACGAAACTAGACAAGAAAATTACTCCTTCAGGCAGGATTAGCATTTGCAGGATATCCCATTAGCCAATTATTCACAGCTTCACTTATCAGAGCTCAACACTAGGTCTTTCAGTGAGACTCACTATGAGATTAATGCCCAGAACAGAATAGATCCAGCTGCATTACCCAAGAAGGGTAAAATCCAACTCAGATTATAATTATATTCATCTGAAACTGGAGCAAGCACTTTTTTGCTGGGCAAAAGAAAACACACAGAGATGATGGGCCAATGTCCATGTAGAGAATCGATAATGAATTTAGGATGAGATTTTCAAAAGTACTCAGCATTGGTCAAATTCTTTCCCACTGAAATTAACAGTAAAATTTCCAATTTCTTCAGTGGGAGCAGAGTTAAGTCAGCGTTGAGCACTTTCAAAAAATTTTAAACAGCATTTTATTTTGGCAGAATCCTTAACTCTCACTACTAGAAAACAATAAAGAGCAAAAGGTTTATAAATGGTCAACTTGTGAAGCATGGATGATTGATCACACAAGCCACTCCTAGTCCCACAACAAGGATTTTTTTCCACTGCTGGGATTGCTTTGACAATCTTCAGAATAAACTATGTTTCTTGCAGGAAAAATCTAACAAATCTCTTGGATCAATTCACATTTCTAACCACCACTGACTTCAAAGGGATGGTTTCAACAGTGGGTCCTTAACAGGCCCATGATTGCTCCCAAGTGACTTTTATAGGGTATGATTTCAATTGTTATTTGCTATTTAAAAGCAAAAATGTGTTCCTGTTGTGTTAATAATCATAAAAGCTGATGGCCACTTGCAATTAGAAAGTTATGGGATGAAAAAGAAATCAGTTTCAAAACCACGCTCCATCTAGGCCACTGGTTCTCAACCAGGGGTACGCATACCCCTGGGAGTATGCAGAGGTCTTTCAGGGGGTACATCAACTCATCTAGATAGTTGCCTAGTTTTACAACTGGCTACATAAAAAGCACTAGCGAAGTCAGTACTACTTAAAATTTTATATAGACAATGACTTGTTCATATTGCTCTATATACTATATACTGTACAATATTTATATTCCAATTGATTTATTTTATAAGTATATGGTAAAAGTGAGAAAGTAAGCAATTTTTCATGAATAGTGTGCTCTGGCACTTTTGTATTGTTATGTCTGATTTTATAAGCAAGTAGTTTTTAAGTGAGGTGAAACTTGGGATACACAAGACAAATCAAACTCCTGAAAGGGGTCTGGAAAAGTTGAGAACCACTGATCTAGGCTATAGCAGCCAGGCAATTTCCCAGGTAGTAACATGTGCAAACTACCCAATCTTTATCTTTCTGAGCTACATTTCATGACAAATGACAGAGTGGAAGGAAGAAGAACTTAGGGCACTAGGGTCTAGGCAACTGATGAAGATTGTGAAGGGAGAGAACATTCAAAGAAGCCCAGGATCAAACTGAGGGTGGCAATTCATGGTCTTAAGAGTTCTAAAATAATGGCTGATCAATGGCCCCAATAAAGTCAATGAGAGTTTTTCCAAGATTTTACACAATTCTTTTTCCCAATAATTATGCAATCAGAAAAGGTAATAAAAATAATGAAAAATGTTAAGAGTGTTTGGAAGAGAAGAAAGGGAGAAGGAATAGAGATTTTAAAGAGGATGCAGAGAAAATCCAAACCACTGCAAGCAGCACTTCTTGTTATTCAGGCACTTATAGGATGAAAGTGATGCCTACTGTAAATCCTATTCACATACTGGGAAGCAGCAAGGGAGTGGCTTGAGTAGGGTGACCAGACAGCAAGTGTGAAAAATTGGGACAGGGGGTGGGGGGTAATAGAAGCATATATAAGAAAAAGCTCCAAATATCAGGACTGTCCCTATAAAATCAGGACATCTGCTCACCCTAGGCTTGAGCCACTTAAACCCAAAATAATTTGGAACAGAGTAAAATTTAAAGTGTACCAACTGATTAGCAAGGGGCAGAGAAGGGATTGAACTGCCACCTGATAGTTTGGGATTTGTTTATATTCCACTTGATGATTTGTTTAAGACTATTTGCTTTCTATAAATTCCATTTGTCAGCAAAAAAAAATCAATAAAATATGAGTACATTTAGATGAGGATAACTGATTGCAGAGGTTGTAAAAATTATTAAGGGGAACACAGCTTTTCTATTCCCTTCAAGCTTTCTTCTTATTTTATATGCTTAAACACTGAAAAAATGTACAAGTTGAAATGATTTACATGCATCAGACTAATTTAATGGGACCACCCCAATGAAATTACAGAGCTTTATTTGTTTTCTCTGAACTGGCACTTGTTTTCTCTCTCATGGAAATACAAAAAATAAATAAATCCAAAAACATTCACCACACAAAAAATTTAATATGATGAAGATCAAGGTTGGGATATTTAAAGATGCCTAAGAGAGTTATGTCCCTAACTTCCACTGAGAACCCTAACTCCTTTAGGCTACTTTGAAAATCCCACACCAAAGCTTTTTAAAATCCATACTTGAACTGTGTTGTAATTCTTTTCAGAAAGCATTAAAGCGTAGCAAGCTTTGCTCTCTATAAATCCATGTTGTGTATGGAATTTACAATTCAGTTCTCTAGATGTTTGTTTAGTATTTTTTTCTATAAATGTGTGTTCCTTTGCTTTGCCAACGTTCATGTAAATGGTGATTTAAACAAATAAGGAGATTTAAGAGGTGTTTAATGTTTTTGGACAGAAAGCTTACTCATGTGAAACCAAAATGGTCAAGTGGGAAGAATGTAAAAAGAAATGATACAATATATATTCTACAAAGTAAATTAGTTCATATTTAAATAAATGTACTTAATTAACCCTGTTGACTTACGATAAACAAAGATATATGCGTAAAGAAGCTACGGTATATTTCTATTTGTAAAAGACACGGTACATTTGTTAAAATAACTAATTCTGATCCCTGTGAATGGCTAGCCAAATACAAAAGCAGTTTCTCCTCCCTTGGTGTTCACACCTCAACTGCCAGAAGAGGGCCTCATCCTCCCTGATTGAACTAACCTTGTTATTTCTAGCCTGACTCACTCTTGCTTGCATATTTATACCTGCCTCTGGAAATTTCCACTACATGCATCTGACGAAGTGGGTATTCACCCACGAAAGCTCATGCTCCAATACGTCTGTTAGTCTATAAGGTGCCACAGGACTCTGCTGCTTTTACAGATCCAGACTAACACGGTTACCCCTCTGATACTTAATTCTGATACATTTAGGCCAGACTACTCCCTCCAGTGGTCAAATCCACAGAAGAGCATAAAAAAAGGGAGAAACCCCATGAGGACCCCTTCACGGAGGTTTCCCCACCATTGTTCTACTGTCACGTTTACCCCATATTTGAAATAAAGCAAGATTAACAGGGGCGGGAGGAGGAGGAAGCAACAGCCCTTCACTGTTAAACATTCAAGCTGTTTCACAATCGTTACCATACACACATAAGCCTCATGTCTGGATACCTGCTGAAATTCAGGACCTCGTTTTAAACGGAGCAGAAGACTCACCATTACATGCAGGGCCGGCTTTAGGCCGATTCTCACGATTCCCAGGAATCGGGCCTCACGCCTTAGGTGCCTTTTTAATTTTTTATACTCACACGGCAGCGGTCCGCTCCGGGTCTTCGGCGGCATTTCGTCAGGGGGGGTTCCTTCAGTGCTGCGGAAGACCCGGAGCAGAGCCCCCCATTGCCGAAGTGCCACCAAAGCCCCGGACCGCCGCCAGGTATTCGAATCGGGCCCCACAGTTCATAAAGCCGGCCCTGATTACATGCATGCTTGTCATCACAAAAGAGATTTAAACCCGATGAATTTTTAAATATTATAATAACAATTTTCTAACTCAAAAAGCGTTACAATCAACGTGGGGGAATTCTATAGTCAACCTTGTCTTGACTGACAAAGAAAAACTGAACAGAGTATTAAAAATTAATGGTAGCTTACGTACAAGTGATTTCTAATATGCAAATAGAATTAGTTCAAAACAGTAATATATACTCTTGCTGCTTTAAAAGGGCCCATTTTTCAAAGCTGAAAATAATTATGAGCCAAATCAGGTGGGAGGAAAAATTTAATCAGAAAAACGTGAACGATAATTTGGACTAATTTAAGAACACGTTACTAGATCCCAAAAAGCCACATCCCATAATTGAGGAAGAAGGCTGTACTGGTTAAAAAACCAACCCGGATAAGAGGGGAAGCGAAGGCAGCTATAAAAAAAATAATATATAATGAATGGGAAATTTATCATAATGAATATAAATCAGAAGCTAGGAATTGTAGAAAGTTGATAAGGGAAGCAAAGAGACACATGGAGAACTCTATGGCCAAAAAAGTTAAGGAGAATAAAGTGGTGGGGTTTTTTTTCAGTATATAAGAAACAAAAAGAATCCTAACAATTGCATTGGTCCATTACTACATGGAAATTGTAGAATTATCAATAATAATTCAGAAAAGGAAAAAATGTCCAAAAATATTTCTATTCTATATTTGGGGGGGAAAGCAGATGATGTACTCTCATCATATGATAACACTCCGTTCATTCCACTAGTATCTCATGAGGATATTAAACAGAAGCTACTAAAGACCTTTTTAAAATCAGCCAGTCCAGATAACTTGCATCCAAGAGTTCTAAAGAGCTGGCTGAAGAGCTCTCTACACCATTAATGTTTATTTTCAATATGTCTCGGAACACAGGAGAAGTTCCAGATGATTGGAAGAAAGCAACTATTGTGCCAATGTTTATAAAGGGTAACTGGGATGACCTGAATAATTCTAGGTCTGTCAGTCTGACATCAATCCTGGGCAAGATGACAGAGTGGCTAATATGAGGCTTGATTAATAAAGAATTAAAGGAGGGTAATATCTACATGCATTTATGGAAAATAGATCCTGTCAAAATAACTTGATATCTTTTTTTGATGAGATTACAGTTTTGGTTGATAAAGATAAAAGTAATGATGTAATAGGTTTGTGTAAGGCATTTGACTTGGTACTGCGCAACATTTTTATTAAAAAACTAGAATGATATAAAATTAACATGGACATATTAAATGGATTGAAAGCTGGTTAACTGATAGGTCTCAAAATGTAACTGTAAATGTGGAATCATCTTTAATGCTAAGATTTTTTCACGGTTATTTTTAGCAAAAGTCTCAAACAGGTCATGGGCAATAAACAAAAATTCACAGAGCCTGTGATTTGTCCGTTACTTTACTAAAAATAACTGGGGGCAGGGCTATGTAGGGGGGAGGAATGGAGTCCCATTGGGGGGAACAAGGACTGACAGGCCAAGCCCCCCACCATGGCAGGGAGCACAGCCCCGAATCCAGTGGCCGAAGCGGGGGGTGCAGCCACGGGGGACACAGTCCTTGCTCCAGAGCTGGCCCAGCTATGAGACGGGGTACGTGGTCGGACTGCAGCCCCCGCCAAGCCCCAGCTGAAGCAGGGGGAGAGGAGGGGAACACGGCCCTGGGAAGCCACAAGGGGGGCGCACAGCCCCAGCTGCAGCTTCCAGTGAAAGTCACGGGACGAGGGGGCGCGTGGATCCCGCGGGGCTGAAGCATGCGGCCCTGGCTGCAGCTCCTCCAAGCCTGGAATACCGTGGGGCTGGAGTGCATGGCCCCGCCAAGTCCAGGACGCTGTGGGGCTGGGGCTCACAACCCCGGCTGCAGCTCCCGGCCCAGCTGCAGCTCCCAGGCCCGCCAAGCCCGGGACAATGCCGGGCAGGGGCGCACGGTCCCAGCTGCAGCCCCTGGTGGAAGCCAGGGGGCTGAGGTGCGTGGCCCACGCTGCATCCCCCGCCAAGCCTGCAGCACTGCGGCGCATGGCCCTGGCTGCAGCCCCCGGCCTCTCCGGGGGCTGCAGCAGAAGCCACAGGGTTGGGGCTGCAGGGTCCTGGTTCCAGCCAGCCCCAATTGCAGGGTAGAGGCGCACAGTCCCATCTCCTCCTTCTGAAGCCCTACACGTCAGGGATGTCCAGCAAAGTCACGGAATCCGTAACTGCCGTGACCTCCGTGACTAAATCGTAGCCTTAATCATCATCAAGCAGAAGTATTTCTAGTGAGGCTCCACAGGGATTTGGTTTTGGCCCTACGCCAGTTAATAATTTTATCAGTGACCTGGAGGAAAACATAAAATCATCAGTTAAAGTTTGCAGATGACACAAAAATTGGGGGCAAATAAAGTGGTAATAAT
>NW_020664436.1:52076831-52106246 GCF_002925995.2 Terrapene triunguis
GTTTTTAGAAGGTCTCTTTCTATAAGTCTATAATATATAACTAAACTATTGTTGTATGTAAAGTAAATAAGGTTTTTAAAATGTTTAAGACAGGAAGGAGGGATAGCTCAGTGGTTTGAGCATTGGCCTGCTAAACCCAGGGTTGTGAGCTCAATCCTTGAGGGGGCCACTTAGGGATCTGTGGCAAAATCAGTACTTGGTCCTGCTAGTGAAGGCAGGGTGCTGGACTCAATGACCTTTCAGGGCCCCTTCCAGCTCTATGAGATAGGTATATCTCCATATATTATATTATATTATACTAAAAAAAGGGAAAGTTTAAAAAAAGATTTGGTAAGGAAAGTGTTTCTGTGCTTGTTTCAATTTAAAGTGGTTAAAAGCAGCATTAAGTCAATGTTCAGTTGTAAACTTTTGAAAGAACAACCATAACGTTTTGTTCAGAGTTACGAACAACCTCCACTCCCGAGGTGTTCATAACTCTGAGGTTCTACTGTAGTTTCTTGACAGACAAATTCTGCTCTCCAATATGCTGAGGTAAATCTGGTTTAACTTCACTGATCTCCCCCCCCGAAACTCTTATCACAGGAGACATGAATTCCAAGTAAAATTAAGCCTTGCTCATGATCAGGGCCGGCTCCAGGCACCAGGCACCCAAGCACATGCTTGGGGCGGCACCTGGTAAGGGGCGGCGGGGGGAGCGCGGCGCAGCATTCCGCGGGGGGGGGGGGGGGGGGGGGGGGGGCTCGGGGGGGGGGTTCGGGGAGCGGCACTTTTTTTTGCTGCTTGGGGCAGCAAAAAAGCTAGAGCCGGCCCTGCTCATGATCTCGTGATTGACCTACCAAATCTCAGGATTTTTTCTTCTACTGGCAGCACCGGCCTTAGGGGAGTGCGATGTGGGCAACTGCCCAGGGTGCCGTGGTCAGGGGGGCGCTGTCCCAGTGCCGCAAGCTGGTGGGTCTGGGCTGCTGGAGTGGATATGAGTATGGGTGAGCCCAGGTTTGGAGCTCCTGGCCAACTGGGCAGGGGGCAGCGATACCGCCCAGTGCTGCCAGCCTCGGGGGAGGCACAGGGCTTGCCCCTGCAGAGCCAGCCCCTTGCTTCCCCCTTCCCGTGGACATGATGGTCAAAAGTGTATGGCTAGGGGAAGCCCATGGCTCAGAAACGCCTCCCTGTGCAGCCCAGCCTGGGTGGCCGGAGAGCATGGTGTTGCCACCCTTAGTTCTGTGCTGCTAGTGCCGACGGTGCTGCCTTCAGAGCTGGGCAGCCAGAGAGATGCCACGCCTAGAGGTGCAATGCAGAAACCTGCCTCCTGCTCCCCCAGTGCTTGATCCCCCACATTCTCCACATTTACTTTTCACAGAAGTCATTTTCTAAGAAATAAGGGTGGCATGGTATTGCAGGGTAATGGGGTGCAGGTAGATGTGGGGCCAGGAAGGAGGCTGGAGGGTAGGCGATAGTAATGGGGTGGGATTGGATGTCAAGTTCCCTGACTGGGATAGTGGTGGATAGGAGTACCACCCGCCAAGTAGCCAGGGAAAGATCATGTTATTAACTGCAAATTGATTGCAAGTCACAGGAGTTTGGTGCCTGCAGTAGGAACTGTCGTGATGACACAAGAAACTCCTCCAACCCAGCAGCCTTGGGGTTAAGGACACAGACCTGCCCTGCCTTCATGTATGGCCCTACAGCAGAGTGTGTGTCCAGGGGCAGAACAGGGAGATGGGAGTCAGGGAAAAGCTGCTATTGGCTCCAGGGCCTCCCGCTGCTTTGGAACTTCTCCTCTACTTGGGATCTGGGTAGAGGAGAAACCCTGGGGGAGGGCGGAAGTGTGTCAGGGGAGAAAGGAGTAAATGAGGTGGTGTTGGTGGGTCCAGGGAAGGGGGGAAGCCCCGGGGGGAGCAAGCCGGGGGGGGGGGAAGGAGAAGAGGTGAGACAGTCGTAGGAAATGGATGGCAGGTGAGGTCTCCATCATAGGGATGAGGAGAAGGTAAGCGGAGTCTCCATCTGAGAAGTCAAGAAGAGTATTTTCTGTGTGCATTAAAAGCTGACTTTTCAATCTGAAATTTATCACACATAGCCAGAAGAGTAGAGGGGGTAAAAAGTAAACAGACAAACTAAAAAACCCAGTTTGAGGTTTTGTAAAATCTTGTGATTTTGGGGCCAATCTCGTGATTTTTTGGAGATCCACTTCATTATTTTTGATCTCTTGTAGTTGGCAATACTGTTATATGTTTTATATTTTACATACTTATTTGAATTTGTATTTGATATTAATAATTCAGCTTTCAAAGCTTGAACTGGGGTTGTGACATGTTCATTCTTTAACTTAGTAAATCCAAGATGGTATTCTCCATATATGGGGAAGGAGGGTCCATGGGTACTCAATACAAGGTCTAGTTCGAGTTAGTTAGTTTCCCTAACTAGCAACACACCTGAAATTCCAGTCTTCTTGCTCTGTGGAACTAAGACTACCAATCATGACTAATTTTGTTTTGGGTGGTCCGTTTTGTCAGCATTCCAAAGATAGCGTGTGGCAGTGGAACACATTTCTTTTATAAATTAAATTAATAGAGATATCTTATCTCCTAGAACTGGAAGGGACCTTGAAAGGTCATCGAGTCCAGCCCCCTGCCTTCACTAGCAGGACCAAGTACTGATTTTGCCCTAGATCCCTAAGTGGCCCCCTCAAGGATTGATCTCACAACCCTAGATTTAGCAGGCCAATGCTCAAACCACTGAGCTATCCCTTCCCTTGTTTCTTTGGTTATTAAAAGCAGTCCAAATGATGTCTTTTCAATGAGAACTCCGATCTGGCTGACTTGATAACTTCTTACAGCTAATGGTTTGGGGGATGCACAAGGGAAGGTACAGTGATACCTAAAACTTAAAGTTGTTTTCAAGATAAACAAGAAACATAACTTTACAAACTGCAAAAATTATCCCACTGCATTTTTTGTAAACAGTAAGACTGGAGTTTTTAAATCAACAACATTTAAATTATTCTTTTTTATTCCTATTAAATGTACATTTCTATTACACTTCAAGAGGGAAAGTAGTAAGATTGTTTTTTTGCCCAACCCCAATTTGTATTTCCCCAGTCATATGCAATACGTATCAATTAAGGATGAGCTCACATTATAACAGATGTCAAAATACATCATTTGCTGCCATATCTGGAATAGCTAGGGTCACAACGAATGTGAATTTCAGTAAATGAGAATTATAAAATACATACTCAACTTCTAAAGTTTGGTGGGGGAAAACCCCCACCACATGTGTCTATGGTGGATTACGGTATGTAAATCATAGAGTGCTGACACAGCAAAAAGCAAGGTAATCAGAAAAAAAATCTGTATGATTCAGACCACATGAAAAGGTAGTACAAAGGAGGAGAAACAATAACAAATTTCAGTTTCAGTCTTAGCGGAATATGGAAATTTTACTGATTAGGAAAATCCATTCAATGTTGCTATCTGGGAGACATTTGTAGTTCAGTGGACTGGACATTGAACTGGAGTCAGGAGATGTGGTTTTATTCCTGCTACTAACTCATTTTGTTACCTTAGGCAGGCCATTTAACATCTGTTTGTACCTCAGTTTCTTCATCTGTAAAAGGGGAACAAAATGTTTACCCAGTTTTGGAGAGTGCTTTGAGATCTTCCAATGAAAAGCATTATGCAAGTGCTAATATTTATATTTCTGCAACTGCCTTTCAAGTAACAATACTTCACTTTGGTACATCTTTTTAAATTTTAAAAGCAAACGAGCACCTGTGGATTCATTATTTTTTGTTGCTACGTTAATCATTTCTTCAGAATGTTCTTTCAAAGGTATTGTTGATATTTAATTAAATGAAACTTCATTCTTTTTACAAAGTGACATAATACTACTACTAAGTGAAATAGTTTCGCATGAGAGAAATTTGACTACATGACAAAATACTATAAAAATAGTAAGTAGCTATGAATAACAATACTGTCACTACGAACTACACGGTTGCTATGGTTAAATACAAGGTAGTTTTGCAGAGTATGATTTATTTAAAGTAAAAAACAAAAACACTAAAAATCTAATTTTACTGAAGTCTGTGTCACCCCAGGCACCAATCTTGCAATTTACAATGCATGATAAGGCTGCCAAACTTACATGGAACCCATTATCTATATGGCTCTGTGTACACTGAACACTCTATTTCTGTTGTAAATTGCAGGGTCAGGGCATTAGCAAGAACATGCAAATTGTAACTGAAAACTGATTGCAACAGGAACACATGCAATACCTTCACTCGTAAAAAACATGAAAATAACATTGGTTCAAGGGCTGCCAGGGATTGTCCAGCCGTAACTACTGTACAAATATGAGTGGCATGCACGATAAGCTATACAGTATGATGGGAAACAAATAGCTTACACAATGCACAATTCTAATGCTGTCCTCACCTCACAAAAATGAAAGACTTTTATCCAACTTTATAGCTATACACATCTGCTAGAGCCCCCATTTTATGGACTTCAATCTATTGTTCAATTCTAGGTTAAAATTAAGTAATCTAAATATGCACTCTGTTACATAAAGAGCCAGAGGATGAAATTAAATCAGCTTCTAATAAGGCTCTTTGAAATCCTAAACTAACAAGTTAACAGCCAAATTATTTTTCTTCTGTTAATGCTGATTGAACACTAAATAATTACTAAAAGAAAACAAAATAAAGAGTTTGTCACCTTTATAGGAGTTACAAGCCTATGATTATTTGTTGCCCCAGGACACAAGTCATATATAACTACTACATATTTTATATTATTTTATTATTAGCATGCACATCTCCCAATACAAACTTACCATTTTTTAAAAAAAGCAAGTAGTTATGAGGTTTATTAAGTTAAAGCTTATAATTTTTTTCTCATTTAAAAACAATATAAAAATTCTTTCATTTAAAAGAAGGCTATTTATATTTAATCTGTGAAAGAATTACCATAATTTAAAAGGAAAAATAATTATTTGGTAGGGTTACCATACGTCCGTATTTTCCCAGACATGTCCGGCTTTTTAGTTCTTAAATTGCCATCCGGGAGGAATTTTTAAATATCTAAAAACGTCCGGGAAAATACGGACGTATGGTAACCCTAAGTCCAAAGGCTGGCGGCGCTTCCTGGACAGCTGCCAGCAGAAGCCGGCAGTGTGGGTAGGGCCTGCAGGTGCCGGCAGCGGGCAGAGAGCCCTCCGCCCCCCCGCCTCTGACCCGACCCTAGGAACTGGAGGGACCTGCTGTATGCTTCCCGGGAGCCACCCCAGGTAAGCACCGCTGGGACTCCCCAACTCGCCCCCCGGCAGGTCCCTCTGGCTCTTAGGGTCAGGTCGGGTCGGGGGAGCGGAGGGCTCTCTGTGTGCTGCTGGTGCATGCAAGCCGCGCTCCGCGGCTCCAGCAGCTCCCATTGGCACTTTTCCCAGCCAATGGGAGCCACAGAGCTCGCACTTGTGGCGGGCGCAGCACGTGGAGACCCCTCAGGTGCCCCGATCCTAGGAGACAGAGGGACCTGCGGCAGGAGGGGTGAGTAGGTGAGTGGGGCGGGATGAAGAGGCATGCGGTGAGCCAGCAGCAGGTGGGGGAGTGAGTAGGCGAGCGGGGGGTGGTGGTGAAGAGGCGAGCAGCGAGGGAGCCAGTGGCTGGCTGGCTGGCGGGCGAGGAGGCAAGTTGGGAGGGTGAAGAGGCAAGCGGTGATCCAGCAGCAGGCTGGTGGGGTGGTGAAAAGGCCAGCGGCGGGCAGCGGGGGTTGAAGAGGCGAGCGAGCCAGCGGCGGGTGGGCGGGCGGGGGTGACGAGGCAAGAAGCAGGGAGCGAGCAGCAGGCGGGGATTCTCGGGGCAGGAATGGGAGTGGGTGGGGGACTGAGGAGGGACGCAGCAAGCCAGCAGCAGGCCAGGGCAGGACCTGGGGCAGAGTGGGAGCGGAGTGTGGGAGGAGCAGGTGTGGACTGTAGGCGGTGCCGACTCCGCCCCCGCTCCCGTGGAGTGTCCTCTTTTTTGAATGTTCAAATATGGTAACCCTATATTTGGAAGATTGAAAATAAGATGAAAACGTCTGTGTCACTATATTCCTTATAGGAGTTTTAAAACATTGTCCATAAAACCCATTACAAGCACAATATTAAAACTACCTTTTTACCAAGTCTATACAAAAACAAGTTACTGTGGCAGTGGCTTTTCTTTTACTGGATAAATAGCTACCCACAAAAGAGTAGCAACATAGAATTATTTTAAGGCCAAAAGAATCAGTTTAAAGATTAAAAGCAAAAAGAATGGTTTCTTTCCCCATTTTCTTTGTATTCTTTTTTTCTCTTTTAACTGGAATTACAGATAAAGAGCTGTCAGTATCTGTTCTGCTGCCAGAGAATAACAAGGTCCCTCCTTCTGTGTCAGGAATCAAGGCTTGCCTACTAGCGCAGCTAGCCTTCAGCTGGCTGCGTGATTGGCTACATCACCTGATTGGCTGGAGGGCCCAACAGATTGGCTCTTAAGCCAGCAGCAGCTTGCTGACTGCTCAGTGCTCATACTACCACTGTGCCTGCTCCTATGTTACCTTGTTCCTGCTGACCCTGCCTTGCACCCATCCTTGTTCGCCCTGACCCTGCCTGAGACCCCACTCACTCTCAATGATTCCAGCTTGACCCTTGGCTCTGGTACCCAGTTCCTGACCTTTGACTGCGGCTTCTCACTGCCTCCAGCTCTGACCCTAGTTCTTGGTTTCTGACACTCAGTTTCTGATGCCTGCTCCAACCGCTAGGCCTCAGGCTTGCTTCAAACACTAGGCCTGATGCCCACACCAAACACTAGGCTAGACCACCCATAGCATGGTTACCTGACAGATTGAGCAGCCCAAAACAAAAGAACTTGAGTCCTGAGGGGCCCCACGTGTGCTCCCCAACCTTGTGCAGACGCATCAGAGACTAGGGATACCAACGGTTGGGGCCGTGAAAACGGAACATCTGCGCAAACCGCCAGTGGATCCAGCCCCCAGTCAAGGGAGGCAAAAACCAGAAGAGTACTGTGATAACCAAGTCCAGATGGTGGCGGTTTGGCAAGTACACCGAGGCAAGCCATGCCTGGAGGGGCCTGAGGGGTACTCTTGCATGCTGCACTACGTACATACATGCATTGATGTGGCCCAAAAGCCTCAAACCATGCTGGGCTATTGTAATCAGGTGGTCCTTGAGCTGTACAATCAGGGATGTGATCGTTTGAAATTGGCCTTCTGAGAGGAAGGCTCCAGCTTGGATAGAATTGAACACCACTCCAATAAACTCTATCCTCTGCACCAAAGTGAGGGTGGATTTCTGAACATTTATTATCAGGCCTAGATCCTTTAATGTTGACGGGATAAGGTGGATGCTGGACTCCACCTGGGCCCTGGACTGATCTTTGACCAGTCAGTCATCCAGATACGGGTAGACTTGCACTCCTTGTCTCCTCAGGTAGGCCGCGACTTCCTCCGGGCACTTTGTAAACAATCATGGGGACACTGACAGGCCGAATAGGAGAACTGTGAATTGGTAGTGCGCGTGGTTCGTGACAAATCTTCTTTGGCCTTGGAAGATCAATATATAAAAGTAGGGCAGTGTACCATTCCCTTGGATCCAGGGATCCAAGGGATTAGGGCCCCTGAATGTCTGGCAGGTATTGATGCTGAAGTGGAGGGGGGTGGTTGCCTGCACTTAAAGCCCCTGCTCCATTTCCTCTGTGGGTCGACAGGCCATAGGGGCGAAGAACCAGGAGGACAGTTGCAGTCTTAAGTGCTTCCCAAAGTCACCAGGGTGTATAAACCCAGGGACTTAAGGGTCGCCCTGGAGTATTTCAGACCATGAAGCTTTGCATTTGTCTTCTCTGAAAAGAGCGAAGTACCCTCAGAGGGAAGGTCCCAGAGGGTTTGCAGAACCTCCTGCAGGAGGCTGGAGGACTGAAGCCACGGACTCCTATGTATGACTACTGTAGATGCCACGGACCTGGCTGCCAAATCCGCTTCATCAAAGGCCGCTTGCAGGGAAGCCCTCACTATGGATTTCCCCTCCTCCACCAGTAAGGAGAACCCCATCCTGGCCGCCTGTGGCAGCACATCCTTGAACTTCAATATGGAGTCCCACATGTTGAAGTCATATCTGCCCAGCAGCGCCTGCTGGTTAGCAATCCTAAGCTGCAGGCCCCCAGTGGAGTAGACCTTTCTACCAAATAGTTCCAGCTACTTGGAGTCCTTTGCCTTAGGAGTCGCCCCTTGCAAACCTTGCTGATCCCTTTTGTTGGCAGCGGAGACCACCACAGATCCTGGAGCGGGGATGAATATATAGAAACTCATGGCTCTGAGCAGGGATAAGGCACTTCCTCTCAGCCTTCTAAGCTGTGGGAGGTAGGGAAGCGGGGGTTTGCCACAAGGCTTTCACCGGGTCCATAATGACCTCATTGAGAGGGAAAGCAATTCTTGACAGGCCAGCTGCAATCAAGATGTCAACCAGATTATGGGAAGACTTTTTTACTACCCCCACCTGTAAGCCCAAATTTTGGGCCACCCTTTTCACTAACTGCTGGTGGGCCTAGTAGTCATCATGGGAAGGTGACACACCCGCTCCCAACATGACCTCATCAGGAGAAGGCTCCTCCTCGCCTTCCACGCTGACTGGATCCCGTGGTGCTGGCTCCTGGTACTCGGTGCCGAGCTCGGTACCGGAGTCCAGATCAGGTGTTGCCCTCAGGGGTGGCGGTGCCCCTCTTTCAGAGGCCACCAAATAGAAGCACCTCAATGGGGGCCCCTGCATGGGGGAAATGCTCCAAAAAGGCCACTGCATGGGCACTAGCCACTGCCCATGAGGCCAAGTACTCCAATGTCATTCCCGAGTGGGTAGGGATGGCTGGTGGCATGTTGGGGTCAACTCTTGGATGGGAGGAGTACAACTCCACCTCCAAGGACGAGGAATCTCTGCCTAGTGGCCATGGAGGAGCAGTTCCCACCAATGCCAGAGATTGGTGCCGAGGCGGGGAAGACAGCGGTGGGGCCAACATAGATGGTTTGCTTTTCGACAGTACCATGGAGCCTGGTACTGAACCGTGACCGGTGGCTGCATGGTCCCTCCTGCCCACCGGCACTTGACATCACCAATCCTTGAACAGCCAGTGAAGCCGGCACCAACAGCAAAAGCAGGTCACTGATGGCGTGAATGCCTCTGGCGTGGATGGCATCGCAACAGCGCTGGTACCACACCCACCTTCTGGTGCCAACGGATCTTCTGGAGCCAAAGTCAACAGCACTGACTGCTGGGGCAGAGGAGTGGCCTGACATAGGTTGCACCCTGCTCTGCTCTCCGTGCCTGTCCCCCCTTGGGGTCGGGGAACAATCTCTCCTGGCCAGTGGCTTCTTCTGCTTCTTCCTCGGCACCAGGGATGGCAAAAGGTTCTGACACTCCTGTATGGTGGAAGGAGTGCTCCTCACCAACACCAAGGTGCTCGGTGCCAAGTCCGACTGGCACGGCTCTGAGGAAGGCCTCAGTGCTGCCTCCATCAGCAGGGACTTCAACCTGGCCTCCCGGTCCTTCTTGGTATGGGCCTTAAAGGCCCTGCAGATTTTGAAGTGGTTCCCGATGTGAGTCTCACCCAAACACTTCAAGCATCTGGAAGGTGGGTTACTCAGGGGCACAGCCTTGTTGCAAGAGGCACAACGCTTGAAACCTGGTGACTGAGGCATGCCTCAGCACCGGAAACAGATTAAGCTCTGCTAACAATGGAGAAAAACTAACTATACTAACTATTTACATAAACTATAAAGGGAACTATATATACAATTAACAGGAAAAACAAAGTCCACTGAGAAACTTTCAACAGCAAGGTAGAACAGTTCCAGCGACCATCACGGGCGGTAAGAAGGAACTGAGGGGGCGCCAGGTCCTTTATACCAGTGCTATGAGCACGCGGTCCCAGAGGGCCCCAGAGCTGACCTGACAGGTACCACTGAGGGAAACATTTATGGCGACTGTGCTCGGGGCGCGCACACACCTACACTGGAATGGATATGTGTAAGCACTCAAAGAACACCACATCCATCCCTGCATGCCTTCCACCACACAACCCAAAAACCCAGGCCCCAAGATTCTGGCAGGAATCAGAGCTAGTCCCCAGGCAACCCACGCAGACTCCCTGATTGGCTGGTGGAACCAGAAAAACTGGCTCCTAAGGCAGCAGCAGCTCACTGGCTACTCAATGCTCATGCCCACCACTGTGACTACTCCTTTGTTGCCCGGTTCCTGCTGCCCCGGCCTTGCACCCAGCCTTGTCTCTGCCCTGTCCCTGCCTGAGACCCCCATCTTGCCTGTTAATCCTCTTGCTCGAAGTAATTCCAACTTGACCCTTGGCGCTGGCTTCTGACTACTGCCTCCGGATTGACCCTTGGCTCTGGAACCCAGGTCCTGACCCCTGGCTTGATCCTTGGCTGTGGGTTCTGACTACGGCCACCACCTCTGACCCCAGCTCCTGGTTTCTGATGCCCAGTTCCTGACATCCACTCTAAATCACTACGCCTGACCCCCACACTGATCACTAAGCTAGACAGCCCACGTCCTGGTAGCCTGAGAGTCTATATGTATGTATGAGTTTACATATCGCTAGACCCTGTGCCACAGAGGATTGGAGCATAAGGTAAAGGGAGCCTTTTCTCCCACCAGGCAACAAGCAGTACAGGGTCTCTCCATACTGCGCTCCAAGATAGTACAAATAGAAGGTCTTGGCTACAGCACCAGCCCCTTCACCATGGCACCAAGGTAGGAGGAGAAGGCAACTTCTCAGGCAGTGCATAAAGATTTGAAATGTACCATAGGTACATAGTTTAAAGCATAAATAATAATAGGAAAAATAAATACAGTAGTGACATGACACAATGAAGAGTATATATTACAAGCTATCACACAGACATGTCAGCAAACAACAGCTGTTCATCTCAATCAAATTCTATTCCTTCTGAGACTGAAAGAAAGAGTGTACATAGATTTCAGGAGCAGTTTGTGACCATGCTATCATCCCACTGGTATGAGGAATTTCCAAATACCAGGATGTACACACAAACTGTGAGTCATTTGCAACAATTAACCCAAAACAGTTGCAAAATTATTGGAAAACATTCCATTTCAAAACAGATTGTAGTTTTAAGTTTATAAGGTATTGTTATTAACAAAATTAAGTACAAGTTATTTTAATTTAACCTGTGTCCTTTTGAGCTCTTCTGCCTATTGTCCTATAGCAGCTGAGATCTTCCATATGCAGATCAATTTAGCAGCTTTTTCTAAAAGGTAGAAACTAATGGCTCGGTCATTTACAATGAGCGAAGGGGGTGTAAAAGACTACCAAATTAGAATGGCAGCATTTTACAGTCACATTGCACTAGCGTAAATGAATACATAAGGCACAGAGCACTGATGAATTATGCCTTTAGAGTTTTTCATCCCCCCTCTACTAGCCACCACAGTCTTGTCATAATTTGATTGATCTAAATTTAGAACAGAGGCCTCGGTATTGAAGTCAGTGGGGCTCTCTGCAGGACAGGGTTAATAGACTATAAACTTCAGGGGGACATGGATCCTGGGCCAAATTCTGTCCTTTGTTAAATCCCTTTCATCACCACTGAGTTCCAATGGTTTACTGTATGAGATATAAAATCAACAAAGAATTTGGCCCCTGGCCTTTTAATCTGCTTGTAAAACACCATGAACACCTATGCTACTAGATCAATAACTAAAAATAAGACTTGCTTTTCCTTGGGCATGCCTGAGAATGTTTACGTCACTATAGTGCTAAGGTGCACAAAACCAGGCATAGTAACTTGCATTTTCCTGCTTCACACAGTTATCCCTTCTAAAGATAGAGATAACATGAACTATCTCAGATATGCATGCTTGGTAACACAGAGTGAATATATACAATAATGGGTTTGCCGGATCCTTGTTTAGCTATTTGTAGGACATACATTTATTTATTAAGATTTAAAGCTTTTAGCAGTGTACACAAGTCCAGTGGCCATCTTCAGTCCCTACCTCAATGTTCAGCAGAATTATATGAACATAGATTCATAGATTTTTAAGGCCAGAAGGTACCTGACTTCCAGTATTGCACAGGCCATAACATTTCCCCAGTTACCTCTGTATTGAGCCCAATAACTTGCACGTGGCTGAAGCATTTCTTCTAGAAAGGCATCCAGTTTTGATTTAAAGACTCCAAGAGATGGAGAATGGACAATCCACCACTTTCCTTGATAATTTGTTCCAATGGTTAATCACCCTCAGTGTTAAACATTTGTTCCTTATTTCTAATTTAATTGGTCTGGCTTTAAAATGTTCCATCTCCTAACATGAACAAACTATTTTGCAAAACTCTTCAATTCTCAGCTACTCAAATTCTCTTATCAAGGTTTCCTCCCTTACTTTGCAAATGGTCCTACGTTAAGCTTTCTCCATAGCTTTCTTTTCATAATGTAGCATCAGAAGTATCTGAATGAATAAGCTGTTGGGTATGTCTACACAGCAAAAGCTGTGCATGGGCTAGTCAAGCTACACTAGATTCAATTCAGCGAGCGGGGGTAACACAAGAGCAGTGAAGACAGTACAATGCAGGATTCAATGCAGGTAGTACATGCCAGACCCCAAGTATGTATTCGGCTCTCTGGCCCACTGTAAAGCTCCCACTGCGCAGTCTTCACTGCTATAGTTACCTGTGCTAGAAGGCTCCAAGCCTGTGAAGAACTTTTTCTCTGTAGACATACTACCATTGTCTCTAAAACACAGCAACGTTTTTTAGTTCAACCAAAGACTTCATCCAGCAGTGCCGGTCTCCCTTGCATGGATGACAGGGAGCACCTCCCTGACTCTCTCTAACTCAGCATCACCAACCGCTGTGAATTTATCACAAATCTTGCAGCATTTGGTATTTTTCTTAAAGCCCCAACTCCTAGATGAGATGATTATACAAGTATTTCAGCTTCCATTTAAAAAAAAAAAAGTTTGTACCTTCATGGCTGCAGAGAACAACTATTTCAAGTCAACAGGACTTAAACATATATTTAAGTGCTTTCCTGAATAGTTAAAAAAAAAACAAAAAACGAGGAGTCCTTGTGGCACCTTAGAGACTAACACATTTATTTGGGCATAAGCTTTCGTGGGCTAGAACCCACTTCTTCAGATGTACGAAGTTAAAAATACAGGAGCAGGTATAAATACATGAAAGGATGGGAGTGCTTTACCAAGTGTTCGGTCAGTCTAATGAAATAAATCAATTAACAGCAGAATACCAAGGGAAGGGGGAAAAAAAAAAACTTTTGAAGTGGTAAGAGAGTGGCCCATTACAGACAGTTGACAATAAGGTGTGAGTAACAGTAGGGAGAAATTAGTATTGGGGAAATTAAGTTTAGGTTTTGTAATGACCCAACCACTCCCAACCTTTATTCAGGCCTAATCTGAAGGTATCTAGTTTGCAAATTAATTCTAGTTCTGCAGCTTCACATTGGAGTCTGTTTTTGAAGTTTTTTTGTTGAAGAATTGCCACTTTGAGGTCTGCTATTGAGTGACCAGAGAGACTGAAGTGTTCTCCTACTGGTTTTTGAATGTTATGATTCCCACAAATCTGACATCAGGAATTATAACATTTAAAAACCAGTAGGAGAACACTTCAGTCTCTCTGGTCACTCAATAACAGACCTCAAAGTGGCAATTCTTCAACAACAGTTTAGATGAGGTTTAACCGAAACAACTCATCACAACCAACCAGCATCACATACCCATTGCTCGGTTTCCCCTCCAACCACCATCTCACCTGCCTTACTTGGGTTGAATTATGACCAGTTCACTCTCATTCAGATACACAGTCAGACATTATTGAAATTACAGAATTTGGGGTTTGATGAAAAAATCAAAAATGAGTATAATCAGCCTATGGCTGACAATGCACCCCAAAACACCTCACAATCTTCTTCAGTGATTTCCTAAAACCTTGGGATGGGACCGCTACACACACACACAATCTACTCCCCAAAGAAGCTGGAGAGCTCTGTGTAGATCAAAACACTTGTCTCCTTCACCAACAGAAGTTGGTCCAATAACAGATATTACCTCACCCACAAGTATCAGCAACAAAAGTTGCTGATACTTATGACAGGCCTGGAAACCTTAGCATTGTCCATTTTAGAGTGATTCTTTTCTATTTTATGGTAATTACTTTAGAAAACCTGGTGGTTCTATCATTTTTTTCAGTCCATAAATACGTAAGTGGCTCATGGGTTCTTTCGTCATGCATAAGTGATGAGCTGGGGGAAAAGACCTCAGCAGCAGACCATATTTGCATAGACACAACTACTATGCCTGAGTGACCAGCAGACAGGCTTGCTATAGCAAAGCGATCAATTTTGGCTGTTTTAGGTAACAATTCACTTTACTATTGAATGCAGGGATAATGAAATGTTTTTATCCTCATTGCATGAGTAAAGGGCAGCAGAACTATACTTAGCACGCCCTAATTGAGGGGATGGGGATGCCAAAGCCAAGGAGAAATTAGAGAGGGTGAGGACAGGAGTTTCTACCTGCTGGACTGAAATCCTAGGGTATGTTTACACTGCAGTTAAAAACCTACAGCTGGCCTGTGCCAGCTGACTCAGGCTAAGGGGCTGTTTAACTGAGGTGTAGATGTTCAGGTATTGGTTGCAGCCCAGGCTCTAGACCCTGCAAGGTGGGATGGTCCCAGAGCTCGGGCTCTAGCCTGAAAGTCTACACAGCAATGAAACAGCCCAAGCCCTGTGAGCCTGAGTTGGCTGGCATGGGCCAGCCGCAGGTTTTTCTTTGCTGAGTGACCAGCAGTATGTCTTTCTTTGTAGACAGACCCTTCAAGGTGCCTAGGGGTGGTG
This sequence comes from Terrapene triunguis, assembly GCF_002925995.2. NCBI lineage: Eukaryota > Metazoa > Chordata > Testudines > Emydidae > Terrapene > Terrapene triunguis. Next base: position 52,091,741 of record NW_020664436.1, read on the forward strand.
TTCAGTTTTCCCAGATTACTGGATGGAGACTCGAGCCAGTTCTGTTTTGTAATGTTTAGAGAAACCCCTAGATATTGAACATGGCCCTTTTTGCAGCTGACACCACCTGGAAGAATTATTTCATATAGCTTTGTTTTTCCCCTTTACCTTGTTTTGCTTTTTCAGTCTCCAAAGTTTGGATCAGGAAGATGGGACAACCATTTCAAAAATACACTACTAAGCAATTAGGACTAAAGGTGATCACTTTGAATTCCTGCTGAGACTGTTGCATAATAAAAATAGGAACAGAGGGTCCTGTGGCACCTTTAAGACTAACAGAAGTATTGGAGCATAAGCTTTCGTCATAAGCTTATGCTCCAATACTTCTGTTAGTCTTAAAGGTGCCACAGGACCCTCTGTTGCTTTTTACAGATTCAGACTAACACGGCTACCCTCTGTTACTTAATAAAAATAGGGTTAATTTAGACGCAATGGTTCACAGGTTTAAAATTTATTTGTCTTGCCCTCCTGTCACTCTGAACAACCAACCTGTCAGTTCTGGAAACTTCTAAAAGTAAAGCAATCCATCATCATCATCATCATCATCAGTCAATAAAACAGTTACAAAAGAATGCATTCCCATCGAATACCAATATAGTGCTGTCCTGGACTAAAATGGACCACTGTCCAGCACATAACAATTGCATTGGCAGCATAGGGAAATAATGGGACACTACTTTGTTAGGCACCAGAGGAAACAGTATTTCCTTTCTCCCACCCTGTCTGTCTGTCTGGTCTATCCAGTGGTTCTCAAACTTTTGTATTGGTGATCCCTTTCACATTGCAAGCTTCTGAGTGCGACCCCTCTTATAAATTCAAAACACATTTAACACGATTATAAAGGCTGGAGGTGAAGCAGGGTTTGGGGGTGGAGGCTGAAAGCTTGCAACCCCCCACATAAGAACCTTGTGACCCCCTGAGGGGTCAGGACCCCCAGTTTGAGAACCCCTGATTTAGACTGTAAGCTCTTCAGGGCAGGGACTATTTCTTACTACTGCCTTAGCATGATGGCACCCAGAAATCTGCTGGGGCCTATTGGTGTGTAATACTAACAAAACCACATATAATGTCAGCAGGGCTAAAAAGCATAAATCCTGCCTTGAATTTATGATCCTCTGTGCCATTATGCATTATACCATTAATAACAGTGTAATGACAGCAAGTGCTGCCTCCATATACAATAATTATCACAGCTCAACTTTCACCTCACCTTGTAATTTGTTAGATGTTTTTCATATAATAGTTGAAAGCTACATTTTAACTATGAAGAATATTATGGAAATTAGATTACCCTTAATATTAAAAAGGCTGTTAAATATGCACTTATCAAACATCCAATGTTGCAAAAACAGTTTAACCATCATGACCAACCATATACATCTTTTTGTACTAAGTTTAAATTTATGGATCTATTTTCTGTTAATATTTCTATTAGGTAATTGCACAGAGGAATTACCTCAGGTATGAAAAGACAAGAATCTTTACTTATAGTCGTTTATCACCTTTATATAACTTTATTTAATAAGGAGGCCATTTAATTCTTACATGCTCCAGAGTTCTGGTTGGGAATATGTTAGATCAGTGGTTCTCAAACTGTGGGTCAGGACCCCAAAGTGGGTCGCAACCCATTTTAACGGGGTTGCCAGGGCTGGTGTTAGACTTGCTGAGGCCTGGGGCTGAAGACTGAGTCCCACTGCCCAGGGCCAAAGCCCAAGGGCTTCGGCCCTGAGTGGCAGGGCTCAGGCTTCGGCTTCAGCCCTGGGCAGAAGGGCTCAGGTTACAGCCCCGCTCCCCAGGGCTGAAGCCTTTGGGGTTTGGCTTTGACCCCGGCCCAGGGAGGCAGGGCTCAGCCAGGCTCAGGCTTCAGTCCCCCCTCCTGGGCTCTTATAGTAATTTTCGTTGTCAGAAGTGGGTTGCGGCGCAATGAAGTTGGAGAACCCCTGTGTTAGATAAATACAGCTGTACCAAGCAGTGCCACCACTATGATTCAACAATTATTTTAAAGGATATTTAAATCATCCATGAAAACATGTTTCAGCATAAAATCTCATACTTAAGGTTGTCAGTCGAGGACTGAATTATTTTTCCCCACTATCCAAAAACGAAGAAACCCTTTTGTTCTGACTGAAATTTTAAGAATGAAAAACTGAAGGTACTGTTCTCAAATTCTTCTCTGCACTCCTATTACCTACAAAAGTCTTTGTTACAATAAAATGTTACAACTAGTCCATTATGCAGACGGTGTATCTGAATGTATCAGACATAAAAAATATTGTGACACCCAATTACTCCTTAGAGAAAAAGGACAAGAAATCTCCAAGGTTTTTTCCCAATCTTTCTGTCAAAGGAGGATGAGGCGGGATTCTCTGCACGCTCTGCAACACAGGACATGGAACCAGTCCCCAGTCCCCTCAGATGCTTGGAGTCCCAGGAAGATCAGAATGAGACAAAGCCTTCCATACAGTGACTCTGCACCTCTGCAACAGTCCAGCTACCCTGCACCTCTTGTTCCTGCTACTTAGCAGTTAAGCTCCATTGTAGCTACACTGCCATGCACTATCCTGGCCACAGCTCTCTCCAGCACTATGGAGGGGATCCACTATATTATCTTTTGGGATGATCACTGCAGGACCAAGGGAAGATGATGCACAACTTTCCCCCCTTCACCTGCTCACTTCTCCCAACTGACCAATAGCTCTATCCCACCCCCACCCCCTTAAATAGGTCTCCAGACTATGGAACACCCTCTGCAGGGAACAGGGAGCCCTCCCTCTGTATGGTTCATGGGAAGGTTTTTGAGTCATGATAGAGCCCCAAGTTATTTAATTTAGAATAGGTATTACATATGCAGGGTAATTATTCAGCAATAAAGTGAATGGTCTTTGGTAGGGAGGGAGATTAATATGCAGCCTAAGGAATAAATGTTCTTATCTTTATGGTAAGGAATCTTGTACACATTGCTCCAGTTGTTGCTAAATGAAATGCTTCGTGCTTGAAAATTCTCCCACAAAAATTTTGTTATGCTTATAATATGCTTATGTTCTAAAAGATCTAGCAAAGTAAAAGCAATGAGTTGCAGAGTTAGAGCTACCAGTTCTTTCATGAACACACATTGTTGGCCTATGTATAGTAGCGTATATTTTGCTCTCATTTATACCAGTGCAATACACTGGTTTCCATAGGAATGTACCAACATATCTATAGAATTTGGCCCACTGTATGTAAGATCTTCCTCCATCATAACTAGTAAGACAAGGAATAGTAGCCTTAATTTTCTATAAATATTAACATTTATCAGATCTTAACCTCACTGAAATAGCTCAGCGTGTGTGTGAATTCACAATACAGACAATATGAAAGTATATTTTGACAGAATGATTTGAGCCAGACACAATGCAGGCAGATGCTATGCAAGGTTTCCACATACTGCTCTTCCAGTGTACCTCAATTATGTCCATCAACGCTTACTATTTCAGTTCTGCCATCCCTGCTGAACTGTGTGGTGATTTTGTAATGTGCAAGAATAGACAAAGGTGAGACCAGAATACTCACTTCACCTCTGACCTAAAAAGTTATTTAGACCTAGATTCCCAGAAGGTCCCCAGGGTCTTTTTGTTCAAAGAAACTAGTATTGATACAATTCTCACATCCATTCTCAAAGAGAAATTTCTGAAGGCATCCTTTTGAACATGGCATACAGAACACTATGGCAATTTCTTTGATAAAACTTCACTGAATTTGTACTTACTGATTGTTCATTTAAATCCTGAGAATCTTCCATGGAGGTAACTTTTCTTTTTCTTTCCACCAACAATAGAAGTATCTTCCCTTTAAATTACAATTGGGGTTTCTAAATTTAAAAAAAAAAAAAAGTGTCGTGATCTAATTCTTACTTCTAAAGCACGTTCAGTATTAACACACATTCTGGGTGAAATCCTGGCCCCACTGAAGTCAATGGCAAAGCTCCCACTGACTCCAATGGGGCCAGGATTTTACTCTCTTGTTTCAACATGCCCAGTGTCATTTTGGAAAGCAGAAAGTATTTGAAAAACACAAACAGAAACACACACTTAAGTAATAATTCTTCAGCTCCTCCAAAAAAAAAAAAACAGTTCTGAAAACAAAGCAGTAGAAAAGCTAAAAATGTTTAATGAAAGCAGCTGTTTAAATAGACAACAAAAGATAACTTTTGGATGTAAATATTAGTAAGGTAGTTATCGAACACAGAACAAAAACACTTAATACTCATTTAAAGATAACTATTAATGATAGTCATTATGCATCTAGCGGAAAAAGATTATTATGTAATTATCAGAATGTTATCTTCTTTCTAATGTCCATTAAACTCCTTTAGGACTAAACAAAATACACAGTGATTTAAAGCAGGCAGCTCCCTACAGTGTGTTAAATGATGGGCATTACCCTAATTATCTTCTGTCTCTATACCTTCTCCAATAGGATGAGTAACCCATAGCACTGCATCAAATGATGTAATTTGAAGTATACACATTTTGTGACTTAAGAGATCAGTGGTGTAATGACGACTGCAACCCTAACTACAGAGCCATGGCCATTTTACCAGACAAAAATGATGTTAACATGAAGTTAAGGTTGAGAGGACACAGCAGTAGTTTAGGGTAAAATACATTATGGGGATGTTGAATTATCCCAAAGCCAAGCATAATAAAAGGTAGGAAACTTGGAGTCAGGTTAACCTGCAAAGAAAACCAAAGATGTTAAAGTAGGGAAATACATACTTCGTTGTTTGTTTGAATGCACTTTTTGCCCTTTGTTTGTTTGTTTTTTTCTTTCTTTTGGTTGTGTTTAATCAAAAATTTTATACATGAAGAGTAAACAAGAAATCTAAAGAAAAAGTTACCAGGTGATATTTCTAAGGATGTGAAGATATGAATTAGCAATTTTAACTTCTATGACAACATTCACCAGTATGCTCCAGCTACTTCTGGAGCAGCACAAAGCAGCTCGAGCATACCTGCCAGCTAAGCTGCATTTACACTATCAGAGCACTACAAAAGCAGCTGGGGTTGTATCCCACTCCCTCCTGCCCTCCACATTCTCCTGTGCACACAAACCTCAAATTCCACCTGCCTCTTGCACCTCTCTACACTTCCCTCCCTTCCTACCTCCCAAATCTATCCCCTGTCCTGCATCCCACAAACACTAATTAATCAATTACTTGTAAACACTTAGAAAATTAATTCTGTACTCAAAGACTAATGCTTCATACATAAACAAAGTGGTTGAATCCCTGCTTTAAGTGCAAAACTCAACTCAACCTTAACTATGGAACCATGAATGGTGCTTCCATAATACCTAGCACTAGTGGTCTCATATTCACATCTTTAAGAGCTGGATCCAAACCCCAATGAAGTCAATACAGACAGCTGTCACACCTTTTCTTGAAAGAAACAGAGCTTATTGATATTTTAAATAATTTGCATGTACACATCCTGCCCTTATTGCCATTAACTTAAGTGCAGTTAAGATTTCACCCAGAGAGTTTGTGTATACACTTCCAAAAATATACACATAAATGAATTCTATTTGCACTGATACCACTGGCAAATAAATGAATAAATATGTGCCCATACCACATAGAACTTGGAAAGAATTTGATTAGTTAATTGGTTTTTATTGAATGATTTATAAGTGAAATACCACCACAGGAATGTATAATTAGAGATGTCACTTGTATAATAAGTTGTATTACCCTGAATATGTCTGATCTTTTTAATCAAATGTTTTTGTTGGCTCAGTTAGACCTATTCTAACTTTGCACAAATGTATGATGATACTATAAGAAGAGCTATGTTGCTTATCTTTATGTTGTCTCAAAATTCAAGTGAACTGTTATGATTAAATAATTCCTGAATTAATACTTAGGTAAATATCTTGTACTGTACTCTTAATATTTTGAGAGCTCAAATAAGGTTACATTTTGAACCAAGTTAAAACTATCATCGTAAGTAACCACAAACACATTATTATTTACACAATTTTATAATAATGACTACACCAGTTACATTGAGACCATATTCTTTAGGGTTAGTTCTACAAATTTGTAAAGGGGGGGGGGGGAAGCTATTAGAGAACTCAGTAATTCAAATAAGACGTGCATTACTCCCCAATAAAGATATAAAATTAAGGGATAATAGCAACCTCATGCTGTTTTATGAGCCAATAATCCAGTTACCAATTCAATCATGTAGTTTATCCTATCAAGAGAACCAGATTTAAAAAGAGAAGGATAGTACTGTTATCCCTATTATATTGCAAGCGTTTTTAACTGTATTCAACTGTTTTTAAAAAACTGTTAATGGTTTTAAACTCACAGACAAGCCAGTAAGAAGAAAAACATCTGTTTCTGTTCTTGATCCAGTCCTCACAGATGTAGCTTTAAAGCTGATGAAGTGTTTTATGCTTCAAGATAAAAATTTTATCTTTTCAAGAAGTGTCTTAATTAGGAGGATTCCTGACTTCCTGATCAACAAATGCATTTTTTTTTTAATCTTGGTGCATAAAACACTTCATCAGCTTTAAAGCTGCAACTTCCAGAACTGGATCTAGAGCAGAAACATGTGTTTCTTCCTAGTGATACAAACATAAGTTAAGAGCAATGAACTATACAATTTTTATAAGTCCCTTTAGCTGCTTGTAAGTAACGCATATGATGCTCTAAAAATGATTTTGACTTAGAAGATAGCAAGATTGTGGTCTGTCCAATAGCGGTGACTGTTTGCAATCTTCTATTCAGCAGAAAGTTAGGGTTATGAGGAAATAATCGGACTGATGGGGAGTGTTCCAGTTGATCCAAAACCTGTAGGATGAGATTTTGTGCTGCACTTCTTGGATGTGCCACACAAAACTTTCAGCCTTGGGGACTGGAGAACTAAGGTAGCTTTCAGCTATTTGCACCTTTCCATTTCTAGACTGCTACAGGGTCTCAAACTGCCTCCAGAATAATTTAGGTAAATGGAGCTCCATAACAGAGCTGTCATCTTTCCTTTATTTCCCTCTAACACAGATCATTTAGGAGGAGAATGTGCCCTCCCCTTGCTTCAATAAAAATTACCTTTTCAAAGTAAAAGCACAGGGATGTCTGTGGGGCCTACCATAATAACCTGCCCATGCAACCTTAATTTGGACCCCATTATGCAGATGCATTATGGTAATGATTAATTATATGGTCATATACTATTTTTTCCAAGGGATCCCTGACTCATTCAGTGCACAGGAGATGCTCTGGGAATTAATAAGGGTTATGTAGTGAATTAGTCTGTTTGTAGGATCACTGCCTCATTTGCTCTAGAAATTGGAATGTGGGTAGAGAATAAGACAGGGAAATAAATAAAGAGAAAGGATGGTCTTATGATTAAGGCAGGTGACAGCCACAAATAGATTTATCTCTTCCACAGACTTTCTATTTGATGCTGAGGAAGCCACTTAATACAAAAGTTTGACAGGTGGCTAGAACTGTGCATTCCTCATTTTCTGGGTGCCCAACGTGAGATACTTCATACAGAGATACAGAAGTTCACAGTACTCAACTGCAACTGATGTCAATGGGAGCTAGAATTAAGGTACTTTGGTCTGCAGAAATTAACAGCATCAGAAGTAAGAAGGGCACGAATTCTAATCCTGGCTCTGCCACTCTTCCAGTGTGCGGCCTCAGGCTCGTCTCAACTCCCCCATCTGTAAATTAAGGAGAATACCTCAGCATCCACTCTTATCTCACAAGGGTGATAAGGAGATAATTTCATTAATATTTGTGAGGCACTGAGATAGTATATTAATGAGAGCCCTAGGGAAGATAATGAGGAATGAATAATTCCCTATTCAGTGCAGAATACCCTTGTGGGTAGACATGACGATATACTCTAATTACGTGATCACATACTATTTTTTTCGTAAGACTCCTGCCTTCTTCAGTGCACAGAATGAATGCACAGGAGGTGGAATTAAAGATGCACAGGCAATCACACATTGGCATGTCCTAACTTGGAAATGCTTTTTTTACAACATTATTTTACCTAGTTGTCTGTATACTATATATGTGACTTATTGTAATGTTAACTTACCCTGGTGTTAAAAGAAAATATTCATGAAAATAAAGTGCATGAAGCAACTCAAAGCTTTTGTTTTCATTGGACACTGAAGCTGTGTATTCCAGTGCAATGAATACTATTCAACGAAATTAAAAAATGCTGTTGCATCATAACAATTTCACTGTAAAAGAATCTTTTGAAGGGGCAGAAAAGCACTATGCTGCTTTCTCAGAGTTTCCAATGGCATCATGTTCAGAGGAAGAATAGAATGAGTAATTTTGAGGGAGAACTGTCTTATGTGGAATAAAAGCAGTGTGTCTGGGACAAATATAAAGTAATGTAAACAATAGTTTTGGTATTGAGTGTAGTAGATTAAAAAGTGATAATAGAATCTTTTTCTACCTACTATTGACTAAAATTCTTCTTACATAAGACAATCATAAAAGAAGAAAAAAAGTGTGTTCTTGCCCAACAGAAAAAAAGCTGTTATTTTCAACCATTCCCCCCTTATTGTAAATCCAACCAATAATAAATCTTATTTTGTTCACTCCCCATTTTAAACTCGACTAGCAAGACACAATACAACAGGTCATATTTATTCCATACAATTTTAAGGCATACTTCATGAGAGAAAAGGATTTTGTGGAAACAAAAACCTAATAGCTATCATCTCTAAATTCTGGAAGTAAAAACAGATTAGTTTCACAAACAAAACACTACTTTAAAGCTATAGCCAAAACTCCCACTGATGTCTCCAGTAATGACTGCATGATCATGACCAGCATGTGCAATAATTAAAGCAGGTTAAAATGTCTTAGAAGTCAAGGACTATAGAAGCTTTTTATTTATTTTAAACTCTTCATATCTTGGTGCTCCTGGGAATGCTTGTACATATGATCAGTTGTTTTCCCAACCTGCACTTTAAACCATGTCCACACACTGTGTGGAGGTAAAAAAAAATTGCCCCGTTCCTGGGTTTTAATTTGACTAATAATTAAATTAACAATAAGAAAAAAAAAAGTTCAATTCCAGCTCTCTTCTGGTTTGGCTTCTCAGAGCATGCCTACTGCTGCACTGCTCATCCTACACCCCTATGTCTTCTCTCTCTCTCCAGAAATATTCCAACCTCTCTCAAATCTCAGAGTGATATCTTGTGCCATTGAAGTCTATGGCAAAACTATTTGATTTCAAGTGACCAGGATTTCACTTTGGGTACTTAAGTTTTGCACACTGTTAGGGGTTCTGGCACTTCTTCTACCCACAACATGTAGATTCTTCAAATGTATGCATAAAAGATGGGATTTTCAAATGTGCTCAGTGACTGCCTAACCTTGTTCCTATAGAAGCCATGGAGCAACATTAGGCCAAAGATGAGCCCTTCTGAAAATCCCACCCAAAGTGTCCTGCTGTCTGTCTTTCCTGTTTTTAGCAAGAGTAGAAAGCATGTTAATTTTTCTACAGTGTGTTCTTATAAAGACTCTTAGCATCTCATAATGTAGTCTTAGAATAGCTGGTTTTGGATAGCTTGCAGTTAAATATTTTTTAATTTTATAGGCTTAACTTTTATATTTTCCCTTTGAGTAGTGTGAATGCTGTATTTTGAAGAAAGAAATGCTGACCCTACTAAAAACAACCCTACAACAAAATGAGATACTATTTCTAATTGCAAAGGAGAATAAATCACTAAAGAACTTTAAATGTTTTAAATATAATAAATAATTGATAAAGAAAAAAAATTGCTGTCATGACAGTCTGATAACATAGGCACATGCTGCTCTCTTGAGGAAAACCAATACATGGAGAGAAAGTATACGGGAAATGCAGTGAGATTTACCTCATGTGGTATTTTCAATGTTCCTTTGAAGGATAAGGATTCCTGCAGGGGGCAGAAAACAGGTTTGTAGAAGAACCCTAGGATTAGTTAGGGTAAGCAGGCTTCACCACCTGAATTCAAGCTGATGGAAGTGAGTCTGCTAATTTTTTTCCAAGTGCTGGGAACTGTGATTAATATAGAATACTCTCCTTTCCTTTCTTCCTCTTACAGGACTTGTTTTGTTGCTCCTATTCCTAGAGGATGAGATATTGCATCCTTCAGACCTTTCTGATTTTAGACATTTTGAATTTTGTGGAGATGGGAATCTTCTCTTGGAAAAGTTTGAAAGCTCTGTGAAGCTCTTTGAACAAATTCCAACACTCACTTCTCTGTCTACTAATGACTTGCAAAATGTTGAGATTCTTCCCTCTATCTAGACTTTGACCTGCAACTGAATGGAAAAGGTATCATGCCAAGGACTTAGTAGAGAGCTTATTTCATCTGAGCAAGCCCTGCTAACCCCTGAATCTGTCCAGTGACTCTTATAAATAAAACAAAAAATGTTTTCTCCACTATGTGCTGCAGAGCTTTGAAAGGCTGCCTGCATCTAGGATACCTTCAGTCCAAGCAGGATTACTTATCAAAAGGAGTTTTTCCCTCTTTATTTTGAGCTTGTGCAACCACTCTAGGAATTCACCAAAAAATCTCTCCCGCCAATGAGTGCATCCCAGGCTCCTACTACCTCAGAGTGAAGCATACCATCTTGTTAGTATATATGTGGAGGGAGTGTAGGAGACATTGTGGGACCTACACAATGACAGAGAAACCCAGTCTCTTCCTGCATCAATAAACCCCTTCAAAAAGGCAGTAACATAACTTATATTGGGTACACGAGCATATAAGCATATATCCTCCTTGATAAGTGGCTGAAGGGAGGTAGTGCAGAAGGAACACTTCCCTGGGCTCTGCTTGGCCATCCTGTTCCTATACAACATAATATTTGGTATGTATGTGTATATGAACATGTACATATGCTGAAATGGGGTAGCAAGTTTAGCTAACACACCAGAGGAATGACCCTCCTGAGAGGGAGAATTAGGCATTTCCAACTGTAAAAATAAAAGTTATTAGGAAAAAAGCCAGTTAGGAAAGATTTACAATTATTCTGGTGCATTTTAAAGAAAAATGGTGTCCTCAAGGCTCTGTGGTAAATGAAGGTCTGGAACTGCCCTACTATTGCTTCCTGGTAGTTGTTCTCATGGGAGGAGTCTAGCAGCTAGCCAACAGACGAGTAATTGTGTTGTCCCTACACCTTGAAATAAAGGAACTTCCTACAGTAAGACTGTCAGGAATGTTAAAGTACACAGAGAAACCTGCTACAACCGTAATTTAAGTATGGTATTCTATGCTCCCTGCCTTCTCCCTACAAAAATAGTCCCATGAATCTTTTCTTGCCCCTTAAATTTTTCCATCTTTCCTTTTCAGACATGTGAATTGATACTAGAAAATGAAATATGGTAATAAAAGTAAATATCTAGTTCATGCCACCAAGTTTTTCTGCATCACAAACTCCAGAAATTAAAATTTAATTAATTTATTAGCGCAGTGTTAAGGTGCGTAACTACATGGTATTGTTACACATAGTCTTACAAGTTCTTTCTTAATGTGCAAGCAGTATTCAGCCTTATTGTATGCTTGTGTTGTTAATTTTGTACTTCAGTTGTTTGGAAGGAGGGAAGCTGTTGAAAATAATAAGAGAGTTTGCTCTCTGCCTTCATCTCTCTAATTAGAGTCCATTGCTCCAGTGCATAGTAGGATCTGAGCATTGGTGTTTGGGCTGAGTTTTCTGAAAGAGGTGGTTGCTTGTGTTCTGTCTGTGACTAACTCTGTTTAAAGGACTGTGTGTGTGTGTGTGTGTGTGTAGATACAGATATATATCTAGAGAGAGAGAGAGAGAGAGAGAAACTAAACAAATTAAGCTAAAAAAAATCCATATTCTGGATCACTGATTCTGACCTTAACTGACCTGCAAGGCTCTGAAATCTGCTGCCCCTTGGTAGAGCAGCAACAATAGGAATGCAAACAGATGAACTCAGTATTGGTAACAATGTCATCAATGAGTGTGAAGAAGTGAGGTCCATACATCAGTTGCATATGTAATACAAGCACAGGGGAGGTGTAAAGTTGGACGGATGCATGCCAATAGAATATTGTTTTGCTTGCTGTCTATGACTATGGTAGCAGAAGACAGGTGAAAAGGATGCTGGTAAGGTAGAAAAATCTCTTAAGAAATCTTACCAAAGCATTGAAACGATGCATGATGTTTACATTTGGTGAAACAATGCCTTAGTGCTTTCATATGTAAGCTCTCTGGGATAGGGATCATTTTTTGTTCTTTGTTTGTACAGTGCCTAGGTAGCTCTTATAATATCTTGCTCTTACATTGCACTTTTAATCAGCAGATCTCAAAGGGATTCACAATCTTTTAATGTGTTTATCCTTACAAAGCTCCTGTGATAGGGAAGTGTTATTATCCCCATTTTACAAATGGTGAGGAACAGAAAGGCTAAGTGACTTCCCTAAGGTCACACAGATAAGTCTGGGGTGGAGTAAGGAATTGAACTTGGGTCTCCTCAGTTCTAGGCTACTTCCTAGAGTTCTTCCAGACTCCTTGTAACCAAATCTAATCTATAATCCCATTGGTCTCCCCCTGAAAAATTAAAAAAAAAAAAAACTAATTTACAAATGAATAATATGTTCTACTACATTTATTTTATATCTAGATGCAGAAAAACCATGAGCTGAATTTCAGGAATGAGTAATGCAGAGAAGCAAAAAGACAAGACTTTAAGAACTCCATTTGAAATATTAATTTTATGTTATTTTTGTTCTTGTGGGTCAATGGTTTCGTTTTGTTTTCCAAAATTACATATTTTGGTGACTTTCTGAAGCATTTTGATTATTTTTTGTGTGGAAAATAACTGAAAACAAATAACTATAAGGTAAACATTTTTGTTCTTCTTAAAGAAGGCCCCTGAGAAAAGAACCATTATAACCATTGGATACCCTGTATACTTAAACAAACACAATCAACTTTTTTTTAAAAAAAAGAATCTCACATCTATGATTTTTTTCAAAGTTTTTAAATCAAATTTTTAAAAACAAAACAAATAGTACTTTAGATGTATAACTCAGATTGCATAATATCAATGATATGTAATTATTTCTAGGATAATAACCCTTAGCATGTCATATTGGAACTGTGGTGGAACCCAAACATAGATATGAACTCTAACAAAAGCAAACTTTTATATGGCTAACTTAAGAAAAAAAAAAATCACCATTTATATTCATGTTCAAGTCTACTTATACTATGAACACATTCAATTTGTTTCAAGTGGTATACTACAATATTAATAGGGTATTCAACAGTAATATCCTCTGACTTTGATGAACATGTACATTTTTTAAACTACTGTTACAAGTAACACCAAAGATCACTAGAAATTAAAGTGTTTCAAGAAAAAAAAAATCTCTGCTTTCCTTTTTAGTTTCTTTACATAGAGCATTTGACAACACTTTGCATACAATCAGTTTCACTCTTCCCCTAAATAGTCAGGTTCCACTGTTGTTTGTGGGGGTCTTTAACAGAGCAGCAGAGAAGAAAATATTTTGAAATATAGGAAAATGTGATTGTAAAGCCACAAAAATTGGAAGGGGTGCTCAGGTTTATGGGTACTAAACTATTTTTAACTTAAAAAAAAATGTATTAGAGTACAAGTTGACAGTATCCCTGAATTAGCAGATCTGGGAATAAAGGTGCTCCATTCTCTATGAAGCATTAAACAATCAGAAATGTAAAAATCTGTGTACAAAAACAATCTCAGGATAAGTAATTTTTGTTGAAACCACTCTTGGAGAACAGAGGCTGTTTCTTAGAGAAATTGAGGAAAAACAAGGGAAATCATTATTTAATCATTTCTATTACAATAGGCAATTAATCTGGAAGCATCGGAGAATAATCTGAATAAAAATAACAGAACGGTTAGGGTGCCAACTAATTTGTAAGAATTTTTAATAAAAATATCAGTAAGTGTTGGATGTTGAACATTTTTTTCACATTGACCTTTGATGCAGAAAGGATATAATAGCCTTCACTTAAATTTACATTGAGATTTTCAAAAGGTTTCTCTCCCCCTCTCCTCTCTCTCTCACACACACAGGGGTACATTTGTGGCCTGGTTCTCATTTGTGTAACGTGGCTTTTGCATAAATCTGTACTCAAAGATCAACTTTGTGAGAACAAAAAACGAACCAACAAAAACCATAAAGATTGGTTTAGGTTCAATGGGTAAACTCCACTCCACCCTTTAAAACTGAAATACCATATTTAGGCTCTGTGTAGCTGAACAACAGTTTTATGAAGGTGAAATCCACTCACCACCTAAAGGCCAGTACCTTTACCCTAGTTGTTACATGAACAGAAATAAAAACAACAAGGAGTCTGGTGGCACCTTAAAGACTAACAGCTTTATTTGGGCATAAGCTTTCATGGGTAAAAACCTCACTTCTTCGGATGCATAGAGTG